>NC_064891.1:33843046-34151875 GCF_929443795.1 Astur gentilis
CTTTTCTTTCACTTTTTTTTTTTTTTTTTTTAAATTTTACTGCCCTAATGACAGCCTGCTGTAATCACCAGGCTCAATAAACCCAGGAGCAGTCCTGCTGAACCAGCAGTACTCTCTTCCCTCCCGGAGCGCAAGGCGCATCTACCGGAGCCTCCCCTGCTCGGCTGGGTTGCGCTCAGCTATCTTGACCTACAAGCCTCCTAATTGACCTGGTGCCCTCCAGTAGTCCTGCCACATTTTGACAGACCGCAGGATCTTTTGGCTTCCAAATCAACAACTTTCTCTTACGCATGCCTCTGTCAAATGCAGCTTGCTCTACAATGCAGGTTTCTAGGTATCTGTTAGCAGCCTAATGAGAGGGACGTGGATCTAATTTCTCTCTCTTGGAATAGCTCTGTTGGCCTCAAGGTATTTATTGAATGAGAAAATTTGACCCATTTTGCTTTGCTTTATCTCTACCTATCGCACGGGGGACAAAAAATGCCTGAGCTTGACTATAGTCAGGAGTGACTTAAACCCCCCCCCCACCCTCTCACCCTTAAAGACTTGGGGGAAAAAAGCCTTTTACCTCTTGAACATGCCGTTCCCAACCTGAGGTTGCATGCATTTTATGGAAGAGGTATCTGCTGTAAAGAACGGATATGCAGGTTCCTTGGAAATGCACTGAAATGCACTTAGCCCAAGCGGTATTTTGGAGCTGTTTCTAGGGCTATCCCAGCCTCACCGTTTTTCTTCTCAGTCTGTCTTGGCATCTGTAAGCAATGAAAAGGAAAAAAAAAAAAAAAAAAGGGACATTTCAACCAATTAAATGCTTCAGGAATCCTACCAAATAACATGTGCCCGCTGCTCTCCTTGTCAGGAACGGCTTTTGCTCCTTTCGAGATCTGCTGGGAACAGAATAACGTGCTTCAATCTAACTTTCCGAGCTGAGGGTTAGTAGCAAGAGAATCCAGAGGCCTGATGGTGCGACTGCAGGACAGGCGCTTGGGGCAGTCACTGCAGGTTGTGGCTGGAGCGGTGTTTCTTATTTCCCCAAGGGGCACTGCAGTGAGGCAGATGTTTCATGGGCAAAATGTCAGGTAAAAAGCACCCTGTCACTTGGCAATTAGAGCATTTGTGCGTACAATGTGTAATTGCGCACAATTACATCAACGGTTTAAAAGAGCGTGGGCCTTATCCCTCTGCTAGAGGGAAAGCTCGTTGCCTGTGAAGGACATCAGGGTGGCCTGACGGATGGCCGAGGCATGAGCTGCAGCCAAAATTTCCTCCTAACTCTAAAGCTGCAACGAACAAACCTGATTCTGACTATCTGAAGGAATATAATGTACGTGGCCGCCTCAAACCCCTGCACAAAACATTCAGAAAGATATATAGTGCAAATAATTTTTCATCCTTTACCCTGCACTGAAGAATAAGGGGGTTTATATGAACTACCTGCTTCACTGGGTGGGCCACATTCAACTCTGACTTAAAATTTCTGTGCAAAAATGAGTTAAGAGCTGTAATTAAATTGTTTCTACTGAGCCTGCAACTCTTCATGTTCTTTTATTCATGTTTTCTCCCCCCTGTGATAAAGTGTGAACAGCTACATGAGGTCGGGGAAAACAAATTTGCTAGATAGCCCATTTCACCTCCTAGAGCAAACCCCAGGGGTCCAGAGACCCGTCAGCTGTGACACAATAGGCCTACAGAAAATTTCTCATGTCCTTTTTCCATGTAGACATTTATCTCTGTCTTGCACCAAAGGACACTGATTTCTCATGGGGCCACATCCAGATCACAGCAGCATCCACCAGAAGCCCTACAGGGACAAGGTGTTACAGTGCTGGTGGAAAAGGCAGCAGCACCAGTTCAGAGAGACATCATTTTGCTTTGGTTTATACTTTCACTGGGGCTTTTTCGGGTCCCAAGACATCCGTTTGTCTCTGTGCTTGTGAGCCCAGCCTCAAGCTGGGGGACTGGACTGATACTGGGGCTGCAGCCGCGCCGGTGGGGGTGGGAGGGTGGCCCTGCCAGCAGGGCTTGGAGGTGGCCCAGGACTCCAACACAACAGGACGCCGCTTTATTTTTCCCCTGAATTCTGCAAAGGTCACTGTTCATCATTTCTCGGCGTTCCTTCCCTGGACAGGAGGGGGCTTTTCCAGGACCGTGCAGGTGAGGTGGTGGAGAGGAAACACGGTAGCTCAGTGTAGATTTTGGGGAGCAAGGTGCCCAATGTCTGGGATGTCTGCTGGGGCATCGAAGCTGCGGTGTATTATCCGCCCAGCGCTGTCGTTCTGGTGGTGGGAGGCGTGTGTGACTCGGTGATGGAGAAGAGCTGCAGATGGTTCAACTTTTCAGCCCTTGGCTTGTTGCCAACAGTTGTAGATGTCTTTCTGCTGCTCTGCGGTGTTTATCGCTCTTGAAGGTGACCGTAGCCTTGTGACGGCTCGGATATTTGCGGCTGGAAAGCCTGGATCCGGGTGCCCGCTGGGCAGCGCCTGCCCCCAGGACCATGGCCGGGATGCGCGCCCCGCGGTGAGGAAGTCCCTGGCCCAGGAGCGGGGGTGGAGGTGGCCTAAGGAGAGGCGAAGCGGGAAGACCCTCCGTGGGTCCGAAGGTACAGCGCGACCTTTTGGGGCCCCAGGCTTGCTTTTCCACGGCTGTCGGAGTAAAATCCCAAATCCTTCATGCAAGGGAAGCAGCGACTCCTCTCCCAGGCCTGTAGGGGAAGGTGTGGGTTGAGGGATGGAGACCTGGTCTCTGGTTTCTCCTGAGGAATGGCCCTTTACTTTGTCAACTTCCAGGAATAATCTTCCATAAAAAGGCAAAGACCTGACCCGCAAAGAAAGGGCTCTCAGCAGCGTGTGTAGATCCTGGACACACCTGAGTTGGTGACATTCAGGACTGAAGTCAGCTCTCCCTGCTTTTCTCATCCCACGACCTGGCCTGCTGGCATCCCTCAGATGTCTCTGCTCCCAGACTGCAGGGCCTTTGAGAGGGCAGCAAAGCCGAGAAAGCAAATGAATCAACCCAGTACCACAGACCAACATATGGAGGGGGACAAGAGCAGAGTGCGTGGGAGCCCTTCCCCAAAATATCTGCCTCCGGGAGCAGAGGTGTTGCCCAGTCTTGCTTGCCATGGCTGAATGCACTGCCGCATGCAAACGTCTGCC
Source organism: Astur gentilis (assembly GCF_929443795.1). Lineage (NCBI taxonomy): Eukaryota > Metazoa > Chordata > Aves > Accipitriformes > Accipitridae > Astur > Astur gentilis. The sequence continues at coordinate 33,846,202 of NC_064891.1, forward strand.
GTAGCAAAGCACAGTGAGCTGTGCGTGTTTCTGTCAAGTACATTAGGCAGCCATTAGGAGTCTCGAAACTCCACTGTCACCGTCAATCCAGCTCTGGGGAGGAGAGCCATGTCAGTGCAAAGCTCCACGGTGGTGTCGAAGCAATGGCGTGAGACCAGGAGCGCTCCTGCCCCGTGCCCAGTGCCACCAGCCCACCAGAATCAGGCTCCGTACGTAACGGCGTGCATCTCTCGCTACCGTTCCGGGCTAGAGCAACATCGGGCGGCAGCAACCATCAGTTCTCTGATTGTCGGAGGAATTAAAATCCTGTGGTGAGCCCTGAGCTGTGAGCAAATGAAAGAAGAGGCAGCCAAAATCCATTTACTGAATTTTTTCCCTGCCTTCCCTCCTGACGTTTGGTTTTGTCCTCATCTTCAAAGCCCTCCACAGCCATGCAGTTGGCATCCTGGTGTGCACCCTCAAGGGGCTGCTGCGCTGCCCAGTGCCACCGCTCTGGCAGCCCTCACCCTGCGGCTCCGCAGCGGTGTTATGGGAGCAGGCAGGCGGACGAGGCCACGGAGTCTCCTCCGTGCTCTCTCGTCTCTGCCGGTGGGGATGATGGAGGAGGATCCCTTGCGTACGAGCCCTTGGTAGCTGCACGAGCAGAGCCCGTGCGAAGCGGGGATGGGTGAGGGAGACTTTAGCACTTCTGTTTCCATTATGGACATAGGTAGCGTTGGCTCCAGCCAATATAATGTTGTCCCAGGCCCTGCCTTCTCAGCTTTACTGAAAAGTGTCCCAGTTTGAATGGTGGTTTGTTTTCAGAGGCCACTCTGTCCTGTGTCCCTGGATGTGACTTTTGGTCAACTACAAATTGAAGAGGAATGATGAAGGGCTAAATTCCTATGGGTGCTGGTCCCTGAGAAGTGCTCAGTGTCTTTTCTCCTTGGAAACCAACTCCAACTTCCCTGGAAAATTGGGGTAGAAGATGAAGGCGTGACCGAACACTTACCTCGTGCAACTACATTTTCAAATTAGGTGTCTGAAGATAGGCTCCCTGTGTCTATAGCTGTGCACCGAGAAAAGGTGGCTTTATTTCGAGTGAGCTTGATGTCTGCTGGTGTCACTAGTGACAGTCTCAGAGAATCAGTACCGGTCACTTTTAGTTAGATATTTTCCAATATATAAACATACAACTTTGGATTTCAGGAATTTGGTAATTTTATATGGTTCATCTCACAAGTAGAAGGGAAAAGGTCTTGCCATTGCCTTGGACAAGCCAAAGAGATGTGCCACTTTTTGCAGAGCAGCCTGTGATTTCCTGGCAGATATGAAAGCTGCCTCCTAAGAAAGTCCTGCAAAGGGAAAAGTGCTGAGGGAAAACCAGCAGGGGCTGATGTAACTGCTAACCCAGGTGAGACACAGAGACCTGGGCTGCAATACAGCAAATGCCGGCACTTGGAAGGAGCCTTAACTCTGTGGCCAGGCAGGAGCTGGGAAAGGCAGGGATTGCATGGTTGTGTGGCTCATAAAGAATTTTACCTTTTAATTTTTAATCATCATTTGCCTTTCTAACAAGCTCAGTGGGATTTGGCTTGTTGGTTTCCCTTCTCCCAGTGCATCCAGATGTGAAGCCCAAACCTAATCATGGGGTTGCCATCGCGCCTGTAATTCAGAAACTCTCAGTCCCTGAGCAGAAGTGACTGTGTCACGTTTGTTCATACCCTTAGTGCAGGCACAATTACATTGAGCTAAAGTCTGCTTAAATCAATTTTGCCCTATAAATAAAAGCTACGTGCAAAGCTAACTGCTTTGCGGCATGCATTTAAGCAGCTAAATGGTGTTCAAAAGCAATGTCAATGCTTGTGTACCCATGATCTCGTTAGTGCAAGTTTTCTAATCTAGAAGCAATGTATAAAGAAGATAGATGTTATAGCTATCTTTGTCTCTTTTGATTTCCTTCTCTGGCAGAGCAGTTTGTCTGTGGTCCTAGCTGAGCTGTCAGCTTGCTTTAATTTTTTCTTGCATGCCTGCTACTGTTTTAGGCAGGGAGTCAGCACCGTAGCTCCTCGGGGGCAAGAGGTCTGGGTTCGGACACCACCTGGCAATAGCCTGGGGTTTTGCAGCTTGGGGAAGGAGGTATCCATTCCATCCTTTTTTTTTTTCTTTCTTTTGTGTGAGTATGGGGATGTTATATATGGTCTTCCTTCCTCCCTTCTTCAAAAAGCTGTAGAAAAGCTCTACTGAAAGATGCAGACATACATCAGACACACACTCACCGCATTATATATATTAAAAGGTACGTTTTTGTCTGATGATTTGAAGAACATGAGAAATAGCCCGGCAGGGCTCTGCAGCTATGAGGCACCAGCAGAAGTCCTTGCCGCCCTGAGCAACTTAACACACCCCCCCCCTCCCAAATTCTCTCTTCTTTCTGGGGGTTTGGACAGTGGGGAAAAGCTGGCTGCCTTTCGCGGCTCATTGGCGCAGCTTTCACTCTTACCAGCCTTTCTCTGTGGGCAAGATGTACCATCCTGCGCCCCTTTTCGGCGGGCGGTGGGGCGATGCGGCAGCAAGTGGGACTCGTTTTCGGTCAGTGACATCGGTGGGTGCCTTGGGGCAGGGCTGGGGGCTGGTGGGCAAAGCACGGCCAGCGGTCAGCCTTAAACCGGCGTCGTGCACCTTTCCACGCAGCCGATGCCTCCAACGTAATACGCCACTGGCTGTCAAAATGAAAAATAACTGCGGTGCTGCTCGGCAGTGACAACCTGCCCTGTCTTCTCCTTCCCTTAATGGGGTGTTGAGAGACAAGGAAAAAATGATTTTATGAAGCTGGTAAGAAGTAAAAAAAAGAAAAAAAAAAAAAGCTGCTGGGACAATCTCTGCCTTGCTAATTCCATCTCTGAAAAATTAGAAGATGTATTAAAAAGTGATTGCTGTAAGAGAAAGAGATTGTCTGTGGCCGCGGACTCTCATTACCACATGGTCTGCAATGTATTTAGTTTATTTCCATCCAGGAAAAAGCTGTGGATGACCTCCCTGCCTGCATCCTCAGTTTTCTGCAGTGCCAAGGAAGTGGGGGTGCCACCGAGTGGAGGTCCCTAAACTGAAGCAGCTTAAGCGGCATGAGTTTTAGAGAATAGTTATTTGGCATTTTCAGAAAATTCAGCTGCTGGATGCTTTTAGGGCATCTCAAATTGGGGACCCGCTTTAGGAGACTTTTACTTCCAGTCCCACTTTGCCTTGCTTTTCTGTTTGTAAATAATACCCTTATCAGCAGAGGGATTTAGCAAAGATAAACAGATTTGGTTTTAATTCCTTCAGAAATCATGCCAGAAGTACAGAAAATAAACAGGAAGTATTTGGACACTCAGCACAGAAGCAAACCAGGATTTAATAGGCACCGCAGAGACTCTGGGGGACAGATCACAGCTTGGAAAGACAGATAGGGAAGGGCACGGCTGAGTTAGAAAAACTAAGCGGAGAAAACAGGGGTTAAATTTTGCAGCAAATACCAAGAAAGGCTGTTCTTCATCTGACGTTGGGAAGGAAGCAAGAGGAAAATTTATTGAATGAGCTGGAGATAAAGAGGGAAAAGAGGAGGGTGTCGGGAGGAAGGTTGTTACAGTCCACTTGGTCAGAAGGGACATATTTGGGAAGGTACCGTGTAAGCAGCTGCTAAGCAGCCACCCATTGGCAACGAAGGACTTCACTTACCCCCTGGCTGCAGGGGGCCAGTCCCTGCGAGGGGCACAGGCTCGGTGTGCCTGGGGACAACGGGGACATACAGCAGAAAAGGATCCAAAGGCACCGGGTGGGTGCTGCTCTGCAGCCAGCGGCCGGACGGGGCAGTCCAGGGGTGAACTGCAGCCCGTGGTGTATTTGCCATGAGGAGGTAACCTCTGCTGTTCACAGCCTGATGAAGCTTCAGATGGAGAAGGCTGCTTGAGAGCTATGCTTTCAGTAATACAATAGGTGAGGGACTTAGATGATGCTCTGCGGGAGTGACAGCTTATACCACGAAGCTCTGCCCTGAGCAGAAGGGTTTGGGACTGCTGAATCTGGATTTTGGCAGACATGAGGCCATGGTAAGTCATCTGCTCCGTGTTAAATTCTGTTAAAACACCGAGCGTTGACTGCCCTTCACATCTGCTGGAAATAAAGCGAGAACAACCTGGGGTAACTGGCAGCAAGGCACATTCCCAGCTACTATGCCAAGACAATGATTTCTGACTGTAAAGATAGTTCTTGTGCTGAAACAATTTGCCTAGAGAAGATATTGCACCGGAGCAGGGCAGAGCCTGTCAGGATACGTCCACCCACGCAGGCCAAGGGTGGACCGGGAAACCACCTGCAGTCCTTCTCAGACCCACGTTTCCATCACGCTGTGAAAATTATGGACGTTTTTAAGAGTCTCGGGAAGAACTGTCAGCCTCACAACAGCACACCGGTTGGAGAACATACAGAAAATAAGATCTGGGTGCTGAGAATAAGAGAAATAGTGGAGATGTGCCATTTGCTGGGTTACCCACTCTCATAGAGAGTGTCACAGGTGAAGGAGAGGGCACAATTTATGTTACTTTTTTCTGGGGTGCCAGTGAGTGTGGACCGAACCTGGAATATTAAAATACACATTGAAAAAATATGGCTAGTTGTAAACTGAGGAGTGACTTGGACAGAAGACGTTCTTTGATTTATAAAGATGGCAGTCCAGCAAAGCCCAGCTTCAGCTTCATGACTTAAATATGATAAAAATACATAAATGTGAAGTCAAATTAAGAAAAATAAAATTCTGATGGGAAATACATAGGGAAGCAGGGACATTCAAAGTAATCACTGGAAGGCTATACCCATTTGGGGGCGGGAGGGACATAGCCAAATGATGCTGACAGGTTGGAAAGGATTTGGAGAGGACCTGCCAGCTTGCCATCAGTTCCTGACCTTTTTTCTGAGGTCAGAAAAACTTGTGTCCCTCTGAGAGATACAAAGAAGTTCAACTTACTTATTTTAAGAAAGGCAAGGTTAAGATCACAGTCCTCAAAGATCTACAAAGGGAAATGTTGTTCTTGGTAGCTGCAAGTTCTTTAATCGGGCAGACAAAGACAAACCAAAACACAGTGGGCAGGGGCTACAGCTAGACAAACGCAGTCCAAAAGGCTCTCGTTTTTAAGAGTAAGTGTCATTTTTTTCCTAAGCCGTAGAACAATTTAGCGGGGGAAGTTAGCAGAGCCTTTCCATCAAGGGTTTGTCTAAAGACGCCTTGCGGTGCTTTAGCTGGTTACCTACAGGCTGTTCTGTATGAGAGGTCAGGCAAGACGATTGCGTGGTCCAATCTAGTCTGTGGATCACGATTTTATGTCATTCGTGCTGTTAGTATGATTAAAGCGCAACGCGAGCAGTTAACCTGAAGATGTCTGCCCTGTTGCTGGATGTCTGTCCAGTGAGCAGATGTCTGGCGTTCGAGAGCGAAGAGGTAAACTGCGAGACGCCTCATGCAAAAGAATCGTAATGGTGTTAATTGCACAGTCCTTCCAGGGCTTTTGAAGCCAGGGATTGCCGAAGGAGTCAAGAGAGGTGGCTGCTACCTCACTAGTGAGCCCGTGAAGCTCCCACCCGTGTCTTGCTTGGTAAAAGAAACTTTGTGAGCTACTGCCACGGGGTTCCTGTGGCTTTGACCGTTTCAGCTGGCTGTCCCTCCCTGCCAGAGCTCTTCTTAATTTTCAAGCAACAAAAAAAAGGGTGCTCCTTTCTGAGGGAGGTCAGGAGAGCAACAAGTTAATGAAAAGGGCAGGACTCAAATTAATAAATGTGGGTGGGACGGAGATGGTGAGGTGCATTTGTCTTTCACATCTAGTCACCCATGTTAATCTGTTCTAATTGCATTAGAGGGAATGAACAGGCAACAGAGCTGATGTTTGCTGAGGCTGGTGCTTGTAGCAGCTCCGGGCACCTGCTGGGAGATTTCACTGGGTCAGCTGCACTGAACGCAGACACCTCTCTCTAGTGAAGGTAGACACCATATATGTACATATGCGTCAATATTAGAACAGCGACGGGATATGTACATATACATATGCATGCATAAATGCTCTCAGGAGAGACATCTTAGCTTAAAAGGTTGCAGCTGATGAATATAACACCCCTTCACTCCAAGCTTAGGTGAGACCCACACTTTCCACATTGAAAAACAAGCTCTTAATTTCTCTTTCGCTCCTCTTGCATTTCGAATGCAATGTTTTCCCAGCAGGTAACATTCAACACGTCCCCCGTAATGTGCTGTCTCTTTCATACTGATCTTCTCCAGCAAAGCTCGAGCAAAAAACTGTGTCTTGTCAATGGGGGTTTCAGTACAGGCCAGAGTCCGTGAGTCTCACTGAAGGCAAGCTTTGCCGAGGCGAGGAGAGCAGGATCTGGTCTTAGAGCTGAACATCACCTAGAACTGACGTTTTTTGCATTTCAGCCCATTTAAACTTGTTGATATTTTTCTCCCAACTCCATGGTTTTGCTACATGCAAATCAGCAGCAACGGGGAGGTAAAAAGCTGTCTGTAAAAGCCCTGTCTGAAGCCTCCTCGCGCCATCACTGTACCTACATGCATCACCCGGTGTCCAGAGGGGACAGTCTGTTTTAACGCTGTCTCCAACCCCTTTTGGCTCATGCACATCTGCAGCAGTATCTGTGGGGTGGGCCGGGAGGAGCGGAGAAGAAGAACACGGGAGCGCAGAGACCTTGTGCGCATGTCCTCTTGATCCAACAGCTGCAAGGATTTTGTGGTTTTTAACCGATTCCCTCATTACCTCCCGTCTTGCTTCCCTGGCTCGTGTTCAGTTCTTGGGTATGGCGAAGGTAGCCAGCCGCCTGTCGGCAGAGCACCGAGGGGTGGGCAGGGGGGGTGATGCCGCGCTCGGGGATGCAGCCCCAGCTCCCGGATGGTACCTTTTGGGTGCTGGGGCTGGCTGCGGGTACAAGGTGTCACCAGACAGAAAGCCAAACAGCAAACACTCGCCTGCCAGACTAAGGGGGGGGGGGGTGGGCCACCGTAGGAACCCGCGCTGGCACAGCTTGCTTCTCTTTAGTGTTTGCAGACAATTTGAAGGGCAGCATCGGTAGTCTCCTCATCCCTGTGGGCCTGGCAGAAGCGTTTTCCTGCTCCAGGGGGAGTTTTCCCTATCCTCTCCACGGATGGTCTGGTGCCCCATGGGCTGGTCTCATGCATGCTCCTGGTGGGACCGCCGGTGGCCGAGGCCACCGGGGAGAGAGCCCGGCGGCTGCCTGGGGCATGATGTATCTGCTCTGGGAGGGTTTCGTGTAGACATGTTGAATACAACTGTTGTTTCCTCCTGGCCGTGACAGACTGCAGTGGGGGAATGTGCGAGTTTACCGCCAGGTATTAAAAAAAATTACAAAAATCCCATGATCTGGTCAGCAAAGGCCTGTGAGATTGGTTTAAAAAAATGTGGGGTTTTTTCCTTTTGTGGTAACTTTTGTGGTTTTTGCATTGAACCACCTGGGGTTTGAGTGGGTAGCGACTGCTTGAAGTTTCTCCAAGCAGCTTTCTGGGTCGCTCTTCAGAGGAGAAGATGCTGGGAAACCGGGTGACTCCAAAGCCTTGGCTCTTGGGGTGAGTGTGGGTGACGGGTGGGTCAGGGTCGGTCCCAGGGTGGTCCAGGCACGTTGACCTGGGTACAAAGTGTGAGGTTTAATGAAACCTGCTGGGTGAAGGGCTTGCCCTGGCCTTGTCTTCCTCTGGTCCTCCCTCCCTCCTGCCCATCCCCTGCGCCCTTTCCCAGTCACCGTTCCAGTCCGCACTCTGGTACCACAGAAAAGCAACAGCCTTTTCTTTTTGTTTTTTTTGGGGGGGAGAGCTGGTTGGCAGCCCCATCACCACGGCCATAGCAGTCTCTGCAGAGTGCAGCTGTGGAAAGCTTCTTTTTAAGGCCCTCCCAGGGCAGTTGGGGAAGCATCCATCTCCTTTTCTCCATGCTGTAAACCCAGCCCTGTTTTAAGGGCTCCCAAATTTTGGCTGGCCCGAGCATGGGGCAAGCAGGATGCTGTCGGCGCTACTGCCCAGTGAGGGGAGGAGAAGCAAACTAGGTGGCCTGGGTGGGACGCTGCAGGCTCCCAAAAGGGTGGGACTGTCCCTCCTAATAGATTTATTCCTTGCCATGTAGTTTTTCAGGTTGTTGGGGTTTTTTGAAGTTGGTTTTTTTTTCCCACTTTTCCCCACTTAACTTTTGGGCTTTCCTTCTGCCAGTGGATTTTGAAAATAGACTCACAGTATGCCAGGCCTCCTCCCAAGGGAAGCGCTAAATGGGAATTAACAATTAACATCTATTTCCGAGCCCCCGACAAAAAAGTGTTGACACTCTTCCTGCTGTTAGGCGCCAAACAATAGGCGCTGAGCTGTCATTACTTACCTCACGCACGCTAATTAGTCTCATACGTGTGGCTGGGAGTGTACACACACGGGGTGGCCGTCCCCACGTGCCTGCTCTGTTCGGTGCTGCTTTTCCTGAGGTGAAGGTCGGGGACCTCTTTCCAAAGTGCCTCTCTGCTGGTAAAGGATGAACCGTCAGGGCAGAGCATCCTTCAGGGCGGGCGTCCTGAGGAAGGACGGGCACCGACTGGCGCAGCTCAGCGAGCAGCAAAACTCACATCCCAAGCATGGAGAAATGCCTTAAATTTAAATATATGGGCTCTTTAAAGTCAGAAGATAAATCTCAGAGAGCAACAGCGTGGCCCATCCTGCCTGGGCTTTAACCTGCCTAATTTAAGAGGGCGGCGCAGCTCGCCGTTGCAAAAAGGGGAAATTTGGAGAGGGATTTCCCTGCAGAGGGAGGTAGCCCTGCGCAACAGAAACCTCTTCTCTCCTTTTGGTGCTTTTTGCTGGAATTCAATGGCACTAAATCGTACTGACTCCTGCAGGTGTGTTTTGTCTCCCCGAGGTAATGCTGCCTGGTAGGAAACTGCCTATAAAATGCCCATCTTTTGAGCGTGCAATCTGGGGACTTGACTTTTGTGGGGTGTGTGGGGGGAGTTTGCTCATTTCCTCAACATATTTATTTAACATTAAGGTGCTGCAAATATATATTTATGAGAAAGCAGCCATCAGATAGTCAGTAAAATCCCCAATGGTCTCCCAGTTTGAAACAGAAAATGTTGCTCTCTGCCTATCGAAGCCAACACAAATCAGTGCAAACAATCGTTAAGTCATTAGCAAAGGCTGCGAACGCCAGTAGTCCTAATATTAAGCCTTCTGGTGCTCTCCCTGGAATCGTCTGCCTCGATTGCATCCCGTCACACTTGCAATCTGCTTTCTGCTATCTGCAGATAGGCTGGCAGCTGTTTAAATTCTCATTTAGAAAAATCCAAGAGCCCTCGGGTTGGGGCTTTCCCCCCCCTCGCCCCCGTTTTTTTTCTTGCTCCGACAAGAACGTTGTGGTTCCCAGAGGGCAGCTGGGGGAAGGGCTCGATCTCCTGCGGGACTGAGCACCAGCAGCCCGATTTTGGGATGGTGTAGCCCACAGCAAGGGCAGCCGGGAGGGAGCCTGAGCCTTGCTGTGTGTGTGGGACATCAGCCTGACGCTCCCACCTGCCTCCTCATCCTCTGTCCCTGTCCCTGTCGGGTTTGTTTTCCAAGGGGACGTGAGAGAAGGTGACGCCAGCATTCCTGCAGCCTGGGGAGGCACAAGCCTTTGGCGGGAGGGGTTCCTGGAAGCATGAGGGACACAGGTGAATCTCTCTCTCTCGTGGAGCTGGGATTTGGGTCAGGCACAAGGATAAATTTAATCTTTCTGGGGAAAGAGAGGTGAAGGCATGGTGTTGTTCTAACACGAACAGGGAGGTTGTTCCTTCTCAAACTCTTCCGAAGCTTCTCCTCTCGACACAAAACAAGGGGGAGCGGGGAGAGCCCGTCTTCCCGGCAGCCCCTCCTGCAGCCCTTCTGCAACCCCGGCCCTCGGTGGCGCATCCCAGCGCTGCGGTGAGTCGCTAGCGGAGCGGAGGACGGAGTTCCTCCCGAGCCACCCACCCTCATCCCCATCCCAGGGCAGCCCGAACGAAACACTGTTTGCTGGAGATGCCTGGCAGTGCCGGCCCCCAGAGCCGCCGTTCAGCCTCATGAAAGGTTTCCCTTTGCAAACCTCCCCCGGCTACCCGAGGTGTGAAGCCGCTGGCTGCTGCCGGCGCTGCTTGGCGCCTGCCATTTCGGCATCCACAGGCGTGAAACGCCGCCGGGGGTGCCAGCTACTGACTCAGCCTGCGGTAGCATTAAGCATTAATTCAGTTACGACATTTAACTATAGGCAAGGCAGTTTAAAAGGTTTTAAAATGCGCAGGGACGTAAATTCCCCCCCCGCCCCGATGCTTGTGTATAAGTCTCTCTCTCATTTGCACAGCCATGAAGATGTCAGGAGGTTTCCTGTAGGATTTGGCTGGGGTGCCGGCCCTGAGGCCAGCTTTTGCATCCCTAGGTCTGCTTTGCAGGAGGGGTCTGCAGATGTGGGTAACCTTCGTACAAACACCATCTGCCTGGGTCCTGGTTTTGGGAAACCTTGTCCCGAGAGAATAAGTTCTGATTTTTGGTCGTGGCTCCGTGATGTGGCGAACTGTAACCCCATCCTCTGAAAATATCGTGTCAGCATGGAAATCCTGGCATAACTATCTGTATACAAATCGTTAACCCAGTGCAAGGAAAACAATTTGCCCAGCAAAGTTTAGCTCCTTGGTGTAACTTTACACAATAAAATCTATATAAGCAAATAAAACGTGACAACCCCACTTTTGTCTGTAATGAACCACAGTAATCCTATTGACTGCCTCCTGAGAGGGGCTGCACGCATCCTTAGTGGAGGAGAGCCATTGGATGTACCTAACTCCTGCTCCAGGACTTGAGGCATGCTTCGGCCAGGGAAGACACTTATTTCGAAGCCGTGAGAGGCAGATACACCGCCCGGGTGGCGGCACATCCTTTGGCCAGCTTCCCACCAAGGCGTGAAAACTGTCCTCCCTCCCTCCTTCAGCTCTGTGCACCAGGGGTGGACCTGGCCTGGGGGCTGGTCCCTGCCTGCATGGTGGGATGGAGAACTGCTGGGTGGTTTGGTTTAATCTCATCTGCCAGAAATGGTCTCAAGGGAGGCTGAGGGAACAAACGAACTCTGGGCTTGCCTAATGGCCGTATTCCCAGGGAGACACCCACTAAAGATCCTCAGACAGATGTAGGAATCCCAGGAGGAATGAAGGGCATTTTGGTGGATGCTCTGAGATGCTCCAGGAGCAAAGTCAGGACCAGCAGTTGAACACCAGGCTGATGACTTCAAAATACAGCCTCAACATGCTCTTCCTTGATCAGCTCGCAAATCACCTGCGGGGTAAGCCTCTTCATCCCTCTGTTAAATGGAAACATGAAAAGTAGGTTTGATCTTTCAGCTTGTGAAAAATCAGTCAGGGTGGCAGCGGGCAGGGATGTTGGTCCCCACTGGAAGCAGCAGAGACACCCCCCCCCCCCATCTTTGCACGGGTGGGTCTATATCGCTTTTGCCCAAAGAAAGAGCTGGCATGAGATGCGGGCATCCCCTGCCCCATGTGCTCTTATACAACAAGCCTAGCTGTTGGTGACATTGAGGAAGAAACGCCTGCTATTTTTAGGAAGGCTGTTATTTGCAGCGTAGGGAGAGGAAACCGGAAAGGAAAAGGAAAAGCTGCAGAAGTTAGATGACTTTCCTCCAGGAAAGCAGCAAAGAACAACACAATCTGGGAAGGAGGCAGCAAAACCCCCTGGCATCCCAGTGCCAGCAGGAGAGGTGTGGGCCCGGGGCTGTGGTCCAGGGATGGGCTCCCTTTCCTTGCTCCCCCCCTTCCCGGTTTTGCACCCCCTTGCTCAAGGACACCAGCAGTGAGATCAGTGCCTGGTTGCGGTCCTCCCCGCAGCAGCTTTTTTGGCAGGCGAAGAAGGTGATGGAGCTGTTGGGAGGAAAGGGTTGCGTGCTTGAACCTTGGCAATGGGGAACCCGAAGGTAGCTCAAGCAAGACCGGTGTATATATAGATGTATCTAGAAATACGTGTGTATGTACGTGCATGATTTTAGCTGGAACAATGCGCCTGAGGGTTTGCCACCCGGAGCCCCCCTCAGCCTTTCCCTTTCCCTGCTCCCTGGGCTTCATCCCCCTGCCCTGGGGGACACCGGACTGAAACAGCAGCTCCCGCACCCCTCTTTCCCCTCTCCTTTCCCATCGCCTCGTGCTTTTGCTGGGGGGGGGGGGGGACAGGGGTGCCGGCGGTGCCCTCCCCGCCGTAGCCGAGCCTCCGGCTGTGGGGGCAGGTGTGGGGGCTTCACACCTGCGGCTGTTCCTAGAGGCTGGGTTTGTTCCTCACAGCATCTGTTTGGGGAGGAAACGGCTCCTGCTGCAAAAAGGGGCCTGGCTCCCCGAGGGAAGGGGCTTTACCCCGCTGCTGGCTCCCCTCCGAGGAAGGGAGACCTTCCGGAGAACCGCAAAATGCTGCTGAGGAAATGAATCCCCTCCCGGGAAGGCATGGGGTGGAGAGGGGACGGTATGGGCATAGGGGGGCGGGCAGCCCTTCGCCCAGGGCCTGCTGATGACGACACGTGGGTTCGGATCATTTTGTGGTACCCTTTTTTGGTAAAGATGTTAATTGTACTGGAGAAAAATTATTTCCAGGGCAAGTATCCTGTTGTTGCCACCGTCGCCACCACAGGCAGTTAAGGTCTAGTCCTGTACTTCTGCTGCCAGCTGCCGGATCCGTGTCCGAGCTTGGAGAGCAGCGTAAAGCCGCTTACCTGCCCCGAGGGGAAGCCCTTCTCCCTCCTCCGGGTGACAGGTTTGTGACACGCGCCTTCAGGACGTTCAATTTCTCAGAAGTCACAAACGGCACTCAGTGCCAAGAGCCGCCAAATCACACGCGCTTTCTGAGGGTACACGTATGACTATATAGGCAGCCACACAAACACATACATACATGCATATATGTGTAGATATATATATATATATATATACACACACACATATGAGTGTATACAGCACGTGCACCCAAAACTTTTATCGGCAAACCGGGTCTGACTCGGTGACACAGCAATGAAGCGGGCCACGTCTCCCGCTGTCTCCGGCTCCCTCCCTGGGGGTTTTAGGGGGGTCTCCTCCGGTGTGCAGGCGCAGGGGCTCGGCAGCACTGCCGTTGGCACTGGCTGCTTCCCGTGGCGTGCGGCTGCCGCTTCTCTGAGTCAGCGCAGGTGGCAGATGATTCATCTCTGCCGTCAGTAGCGTGCTCATCTGCACAGTCTCAGGTTAGATGGTTTTGGTTTTTTTAATTCTTCTATTTTTATTTTTTTTTTCGATGCCCAGATGATTCATCTCCTCATGCCAGTGCTTCAAAAGCAGTTCAGTCCCAGGGGCACTGCCTTCTGTGGTTGGTCTTCTAGGAAAATCGTGCCACCGCTTCCCTCCCTCCCTGCTGAGCAGTGCCGTCTGGGCTTTTTGCAATTGTTGCTGTTTGCTTGCTCATTGACTTACGGTTGGGTTTGTGTGGCATCTGGATAGCATTAGCTAGCCGGGAGTGACAATTTTCCTTGCCATCTCATCCCTAATATTTTAGGAAGGCGGTGATTACCACAGCATCTTCCAGTCTCACTCCTGCACGACTTGGCTGAAGGTAGTGAGATGGTTTGGCTGAAAATGTCTCATGCTCCCAGAAGAGTCTCCCCAAACACCCTCTCCCTGGGTCGAGTGGGCACATCCCCTCTGAAGGAAACCAAAACGCTCGCCTGGAGTGACAAAGCACGTACTCGGCTCTTAGGAGCACCAAGGTGAAACCGCTTCGGGTGTCAGCAATAAAGCTAGTTAGATATCGGTCCTCTGCTGTACTTGTTGGCCCGTAAGGTGGTGAGAAAGAGCTACTGGAGATAACGGGGGTGGGGAGCACGAGGGCTTTAAACTGGGTGTTTGCAAGCACAGGTGATGATGGGAGATGGGCAGGTGGACATCAAAGAGCCATGAGATTGGTCCAGAGAGTGAGAGGGCTTTGAAGGTGGAGATATATCCAGAGGAAGGAAATATCCTTCCTTCCAGGCAAGAAATATCCCTGCGGATGCAGGGGACAGGGACGGCAAGGGAACGGGAGAGAGGGGGAAAGTCCAGCCCCCAGTGTGGATGTGGCAGAGACCACATGGGTTTGTGGCTTAGATTTTGACTTTAGCGTTTCTTCTCGGAAAATAGTAATAGTGTCTCAGAATACGCTCGCAGGTGCGAAACACGTCCTTGCCGCGGATACGTTTTCACTGCTTGTGGAGGTCCCCTCTGAAAAGAAGAGGGCTGTAAAAAGCCTGCCTTTCTAATTGAATGTGTGTGTAGACGGAGAAGGTGCAATCTAAGATAATTAATGCTAATTAATTATTACATGGTCAAATGAGCAGGAAATGCACATGGAAGCTTGAAAAAAATTAATTATACGAAAATAGGGTAATCACTTGTGTGTTCAGATACACGTTTATCTGAGCAAGCGTATACTCAGCATTTTAAAAAGGGTTACTATAGAAAAAAAAAGCTGTGAAGAGAAAACATTTCCTAAAATACTCCCTACTGCATATTAAAAAAAACCCAAGCTAGCAAAAAATAGATTAAGTTAAGAAAAAGAGGCTAGTTTCAGTATCACTCGCCTTCAAAAGGGAAAATATTGACATCGCACAGCCTACTGCACTCTTGCCGTACAAATACACCTGGCCTGTGAATTTAGTCATTGTTAAAAAAACAAACCCAGAAAGGGCTAAATTTTGCTAATTGTCCTCACGGTGTACAGTGTTTTGTTTTGCAAGCCATTGCAGTGAGGCTGGAGAAAGCAAGGTGGGAAGGCTGGCAGGTGAGTGACCGAAACCCACGGGGTGGGAGAGTGCAGAGGCAAACTGATGGTTTTTACATCTGCCCCAACTTGGCCCGAATAACCATTACAGCCGCACGCAGACAGAAGCTGGTTTCCTTACAAACATAAAAATACTCGCTTAGAAAGTCTCCAGAGCTATCGGGATCCAGGTTTTCTCCCCATATGGCTTTTCCCCTGTCAGCTCCCCGGCCACAGGGCAGGATCAAACCCTCTTCCTCAGCAGCTGAGGCAGGGCTCGGTGCTGGTGGAGGCAGGGGGAGACGGCGGCTGCAGCCCGGGAAACTGGGGTTCCTCAAACCCACCGGTGGGGTTCACCTCCCTGGTTCCCACGCGCCGCCGCGCATCAGGCGTACGGCGTCGCGTTGCTAAGCAGGTGCACCAGCTCCTTCGGGCACCACCTCCAGGGTTACTGGTGGGACGTGTGGGACAGTCCGTGACAGAAAATGCAGAACTGTGTCTGTCCAGGGAGCTTGAGATGGGGGAGGCAGCGGCACTGGGGAAACAAATTTCAGCTCCGGTGAGAGAGATTTAAACCACAGAACTTTATAGCCAAAATGTCTTACTTTCTCCCTCCTCCTCATCCAAGGGTTCTGATTTTAGATGTTTTAATGAAAAAAGCAAGCTTGCCAAATGTTTGCAAAAAAAATCGCTTTGTGGAAAACCTAGTTTTATCCTAAGACTGTGTTTGATTCAGAAATTCATCCTGACACTTGTCTGAAGACTTGCAGTGCCGAGACGCGGGTTTTTATCTGCTTACACCTTTCCTCTGAGGAGCGAGCGGGAGGAAGATGAACAGACCTTGGACCCTTCTCCAAGGAAGAGCACCACAGTTTGCTGTTGATGCGCCTCAGTATAGACTTTCTATCACCTTTGGGGAAAAAGAAAGAAGGACGGAGGAGCTATCCTTGGAAACATAATGGTCTCAGTGTTTCCTGGGACCTGCTTTTGCATAGAGGGCTGGAGGGTGAGCTCAGCGCTGCACCTAAAGGCATAATCGCGTCCTCGGAAATACGTAGCAGCTAAATTCTCATCTCTGAAAGGCAGCAGCGACACTAGTTTGGGATTCATCGAATATTTTACCAAGGCACAGGCATCAGGTCAACCTCCAGGAAGCAGGTGGATGAAAGTATGAGGGGGAGTGTGTGATTTGTATTAAATTAGAAATAATCAGTTAAGCCAACAGCGGTTCCACGAAGCCACAGCAGACCATTTCCAGTAATTGATTTTTTGGGAGCCCCGCAGATAGAGCTTTTTTTTTTTTTTTTTTTTTTGTATGATGGATCTGTCCCCCGATGATTAACCAAGTAATTCCTCTAGCAATTACATCCTCTCCAAAACGACAGTTTCGTGGCTTAGAAGTTACCAGTAGCCGCTCTGATCCCTACGCCCGTGTGGTTTATCCCCCCAGGCCAGTTCCACCCCCTCCCTCCAACATCCCCATCCCTCTTAGACCCGGCTGTCCCCCGTGCTCCAGCCTCCGAGCTACCCGCTTGCACGTGAGAACCTCCTTGCAACATCCGTAAAAGTGATATAAAGGCAAGGCAAACGGCTCACGGCCTGGCCCCGGCACAAGGGCAGCGCCTGGTCTCTCTCCAGCTGCTAAGCCCGCGGGGCAGGGAGGGAGGTGCCGGCAGATGCAGGGGTGGCCACTGGGCACAGGGGTTGGGGCGCAGGCATCTCGTTTCTCAGCCGGCACGTCGACGTTTGCTCACGCTGAGGATGCAGCGACGCTGTGCCGTGGCTCGGGCAGGAGAGATCTGTCTCCTCTCCGCAGCTGTAGGGTCGTGCGCCTTTGCAGTTGGAGGTGCAAGAGCCGATGGAGGAAGGGTCTCTAACGGCGTGCAGGGGCACGGTGTGACACAAACGGGTGGTCTGGATGCCGGTGATGTACACTGTCCATCCTGCTCTGCTTCAAGGTGTATTTTGGGCATACCTAGGCGACAGCAGACAGATTTCTCCTATTCACTTTAAAATTGCCTCCTTAACTCTAATACAGTTAGCAGAGCACGATTAACCACTTTCATCCTTGAGTGGGAGCTGCGCAGGCACAGCTTTTCCCAGAAGAAAGCTGTAAACTTGAGGGCGTACGATGGAGACAAGTCCTTATGGCCACTGGCCAACGGCAAATGATTACAAGCGAGCAGGGGCGCCCACTTCCCTCGGCTTCCTATAAACTGGATAATTATCCTCTGGCTTTGATGCTGGTATCATCAGTGCAGCGTTGGCTTGTCAAGTTGGCAGGAGCCCGCGCAGTCTTAGCAACAGGAAGTTTCTTCTGCGAATGCTTAAAACTTTAATAATTATTTATTGAACAGGTCGGATGAGAGCCAGGACATAGCAGAAACGCGAGGAGTTTCCCAGGAGACTGTCCAAAGTCTTCTAGATATTAGCAGGTCCAGCTGTAAAGTTATTAAAAGGAAAGAAAATCTTCTCTAAAGAGCTTTTGGCTATTTTTTCTTGCTCTCTTCCCCTCCTTCATTTACCTGGCCAAATCTCTTCAATCTGCCTTTATTTAGTAAAGTTAAGGAAACCATTTTCTTTTATAAACTGAATCCTTCCTGAGTGATCTTGGCGGAAAAGATAGAAGAAGAGAATACAAATCACAGCACCAAATTTATTCCTAACAACGGGAGCTGTTGCTGCTAGTCCGAGACAAACAGATAAGTCCAGTAATTATAGATAAGTG
Source organism: Astur gentilis (assembly GCF_929443795.1). NCBI lineage: Eukaryota > Metazoa > Chordata > Aves > Accipitriformes > Accipitridae > Astur > Astur gentilis. The sequence continues at coordinate 33,863,757 of NC_064891.1, forward strand.
CTTTTGTTTGATCTGTATAACAATTTCTGCATTTTCGGGTAATTTCCCTTAGGCGTTCACAAGCAGGTGGGAAGCTGTTCTTATACAGGCTGTATTTTAATCTATTTTCAATTGACTTCTTGACAAGCAAACAAACAACTTTCTTCCATTTTTAGGGCTAAACCTTTTCCTGAGACTTTGTATGAGCTGAAGTTATGACTGGTTTTTTAATATTATACTTTCTGACTTCTGACCTTTCCCCCAAATAAGTCAGCAAATAAAATAAAATACCCCGTTGCTTCATTCTTGATTTTCCCCAGTAAAAAGAACTTCAGGATGCCCTAGCAACTTGCAAGGCCTTATTACAACTTAGGGGCCAAAAGCCCTGGCCAAGATTTGTCCTAACTCTGCTAAATGCTATACAAACTTCTCCAGAGAAGTGAGAATAGTGTGCGAATAACTCAAACCCTTCATTTTCCCAGCCTTCAGATTCCTATGAAAGCCCACTGGGACATTTTCCAGAGGTATAAACAGAGACGCAGATGCATTGCTAAACCCCGTGCACCCCATGTGCTTAGCAAGCTAACACGCAACCAGGACTTTAAGGCTGCTCGCAGGAGCTTTCCCCTGGCCAGGATGTCCGAACGTGGACGCGAGCTGAGGCCAGCTCCGTAACTATGCAATGAAGTCAAGTGTTTGATATCCCAGCTTCAGCTCCCTGAAACAAAGTCAAAATTGTGGGGCAGGTTGGTAAGCTAGCAGTTTGGCCCATGCAGTTGTTCAGAAAACACTCCTCCAGCCAAAATTCCCCCACTGTATTGGTGTTTCTAGGTGACTGTGAGAAATTTCAGGTGTTCCTGCTCGGGAAGGATATATTTTTTGATGTGCAAAGTGAGCGGAATAGTAGGCTGCTTGTCAGCTTGACTGGAAATCGTTCTTTTAGCGGTGAGAGAGCACGTATTTGAGAAGACCAAAAGCAAACCAGATACGTTGAGCTGTGCATCTTGCTTTTCCACCTCTTCTCCACTCTTTCTGGCCCCGAGAGCAGCAGCCTCACTCCAGAACAACAGCATTCACCGCTCCTACCTCCAGGCTCAGCCTGGCCCTGACAGCAACCCCAAAAGGGGTGGCTGGTCGGTCTGGCTGAAGATGAGGGTAGGTGGGTGGTTTACCCTTTTTTTTCTTTGGGTGTTGATGCTGGGGGTAAGGGTGGACAGAATGGTGGTGCAGAGAGGCAACGACAGCGTGGCCCAAGAAATTTGCTTGCTCTGAGCACTCCTTGGTGGCCTTGTGGTAGCTGCCCCTTGATGAGGGGCGGTCACCCTTTGGCAAGGCAAGACCTCTTGTGGTTGAAGGAAACCTCAATCTCGGCAGCGCTGTGAGTGAAAGCCACGTCTGAATTGGCTGCAGCTCTGCTTCTTGCAATGAAGCTTCAAGGATGTTTCGATGAAGTTTCTAGGGCCTGATGAGCCCTAGAGTTTCTTAAGTACCTCAGCTGTCTTTGGGTCACTGCTACCACCTTCATGAAAAAGCTGATGTTGGAGGGGATGAAGGAAGGCCGGTATAAGACAAAATTGCTGCATTTGTTGCCGTTCTCCTGGTCAGACAGTGAAGGACTAGCCAAGAGGAGGAGGTTTCTCAGCTGCTAGGAGGTGGGGACAGGAGCAGAGACAGTTGCTCCTGGGGACCCCCCGTGCTGGCTGAGCGCGGGGGGTCTGTGAAGGACAGTCACCGCGGTGTGCGAGGATACATACAGCATATAGTCAAGCGGCACCGCTCCCAGACAACGTTGAACCGTGATGAGTTTCCCGGGTGCAACCCTGGCCTGTGCCCACCTATGCTGCCCGAGATGGCACCCGGGGAGGAGGCAACCGTGCTGTCTGGTGGGAAGGAGAGCTCAGCTCGCGTGCCTGCAAGCCTGCGCCCTCTGCCATCAGCCCTTCCCTTTACTAGCCCAGACGTCACCTCAACAACACTTCCTCGAGAACAAGGTGTAGCAGAAACCTCCAACCCAATGAGGGTGATTTCACTCTTCGTCACTTTTGACACTGACGCTTCCCTGATGGTTTAGGCTACCTCTTAAGCCAGTTTGACCACTTCCCGTCAGACTTCCCCTGGTTTTCTTCTTTCTCGGACAGTTTCTGGGACCAGACAAATGGAGGATGATGCGCCTCCCGCTTAGGAGCAGGGAATAGCTAGTGGGGTTGTGTTTGACAGCGTGATTGTGCCTGGCGGTGAGGGAGCACTGGTGTTTAATTGTGGGCCATGCTAGTGTCAGCTAGGTGTAGAGGGAACGAGTGTCTAATAAGTATTTGTCACAGTTCATTATCAGTCATGGTAGATTAAATAACAAGAAGTACATTAACTCATTTAATAATTAGCTACCATCATATCAACTTGATAAAAGAGTACTATTAAGTAAGTCTGACATCGTATTAATACAATCTTTAATTTTTAACATGGAAGATTAAGATCAAGCAACTGCCCAGGATTGCACCTTTTCCAGCTATGTTGGGGTAAACAGCTTTTTGACAGCATTAAAGATTCCTGGGAGCAGTTAATGTTAACTCCTGTGTCTGGTATTTTTCTGAAACCTTGACTATTTGCATTAATTGCTCCCTTGCCTCCCATTCCTTTGGGAAAGAGCAAACTGGGAGTGGACGCCTGCCGCAGCAGAGCCGGTTTCAGGGGAGGACAGGCAAGGATGTGGTGAAACCACACAGAGCAGGGACCATCCCACGCAGGGGAGCACCAGGAGGAAGGATGGACGGAGGAACTGGCTCAGGTCTGTCACCGGCTTCCTCCATGGTGCTCGAGCTCTTCCTTCACCTCTCTCTGCATCACTTTCTTATCTGTGTAAAACCAAGAATATCGATCTTTTTTTTTTCCCACGTTGTTTCATGTGCTGTGTCATTGCTAGCGTTACCATACCACGGGTAGGGTTAACCACACTTCCCGGGCTGGTTCGGGAGGTACTGAAAGCGTAATAGCTGCTGTGGGTGCTGCCCCATATGCGTTTCTGTTGACCCCGTGGAAAGTCCGGGTTTACGCTAACGTGGCAACAAAAGCGGCGTGTCGTTTGTGAGTGGCTTAAGCTGGTTACATCCAGCAGATATCCTCCTTGTAGTGAAATACTAGTAGGAAGCGGGATGAGGAACAATCGCTTTGGTTACAATCACGTTGTATAAATTTGCTGTACGTATATTTTGTCTTTTATTTTGCTTCCTTTGTTGCCGGGGTCTTTGTGCCAGCTGTGCCTTTTTGAGCCACTCGGGTACCCTCCAGCAGGACCTTTGATCCCTTGCCTTCACTTCTGGGTTTAAAAACCACGCAGGAGAAGACCTGCTGGTGGGAATCACACCCACTAGTAGGTGGAGGCTTAGCAGCGGCCACGGGACTGGTGGGCAGCCAGGGGAAAGCAGAGCTACGGTGGGGTTTTCCAGCAACAGCTTCCCCACCTCAAGTCGCTCTGTAATTGTGCTGGAGGGATTTCTCTCGTAGGAGTTCGTCTGATCCTTTTTCCAACCTCTGTAAGCTTTCAGCACCCACCAGATGTGCTGCCAGGTGTGGCCAGCCACCATACAGATGAGCATCTTTCCTATTTTCAGCACACTGCCGGCTAGTTCCTTTCCATTCCCAATTTGCTCCTATGTTAAAAATGAGCATCAACAGCCCTCGCCTGTTGTGTACCAGCTCGTTGCCTTTCCTATGTCACTGGGCAAGTTTCTGCATACTAATGTGGGGTTTTTAGGGGGGGGTTAATTTCAGTTTAACTTCAGAAGCTAGATTTAAGTTATTTCTGGAAAGAAAACTGCTAGCAGATGAGTATTTGATTTGCAAATGGGTATTAACTAACATGAATATTAATTTCTGTTATTTATTGCTGTGCTGACATGAAAGACTAAGTGGCCACACCGTAGAGAGATTGCAGAGGTCTTTATGAAAAGAGCTTAAATGCTGTTATACTGGTGATTCCTTGTTAAATACTGCAGCAACACCAATGCCCAATATTAAAAAAAATAATGGTAGGTTCAGAGAAAAAAGAAGTCAGCTTAGAATCAAAAGAATGAAAGGAATATATCTCTCTCTATATATATATATATCTTTGGGGTATATCTTTGGGGTTCTTATTTACCTTCTGTTTTTTGAGAGTGCTGTTTATGTTTGCAAGGGCTTTTCCTCCACTCATATGCTGTATCAACACTTTTTTCTTGTATTGAAAACCAGGCTCCCACAATATTACTCAGCTGAAGGGCCAAGGCCTTAAGAAAAGCAAATATGACAAGATACTTGATAAAATCATGGAATATGGCAAGCTACTGTGGCTGCTTAAAGCACCTTTTCTGATGAAACAAGTTGACTAGGCAGTAGGGGGAGGGAACAGGTAGATTTATTCTGAAAAATCACATTAACAGTGTTCATGCAGGAAAATGAGCTCTCGATGGGAGGTGCTAATTGTTATTAATTAAACAACTTACAGATTATATGATTAGTATTGACCCACAATATTAAAACAATAAATTACTTATGGAGTGGGCAAGACTACAATACAGGAAATTGAATAAGTTAATAAATCAAAATTAACGGGTGTCTGGAACAATTATAGTCATTAGTGGAACAACAGTCACTTTAAATATGTAAAGGAAAGTCCATAAAACCTAATAATGTTACCATTAGAAAGGGATTTCTTGGGATGAAACAGAGATACAGACTACCCCAGACCCCACATTATGTACTGAATGGCGGCATCAAATGGGGGTGCCTCTGCGGACAGGAGAGGCATTTCTTCTCTGTGGCTTTCTTAAGATGGCTGGGAGAAACTGCTTCCAAGCTGTATGCAATATGCACCTCTTCACTGAAGCCAATGAAAACGAATTACTTACTGTAAATACCTCGCAAGATCAGGCTTTGATGTGATGTCCTCCCAGAGATTCACAAAAAATAAGTGGCACTTAATTTAATAAGCCCAAATCCTGCTCCATTCTCATAAGGGCTTTTTAAAGTGCTCTGAAACTCGGAGAATCGCTAGTGAAAGAAAAAAGAAAAAACGCCACTTGGGGGCTGCTGGTGGGACCCTGGGCTGCAAGTCGCTTCTGTTGCTTTTGCTTTCAGCTGCTTTTCTCCAGCTCAGAGCCCGGGCCTCGGTCCATAAGCCTTCCCTCTCCCTCCCTCTGAGCCCAGCGACCATCTGCCTGGAGAAACGATCATTTTCCGCAACGTGGAAATGTTTCGCTACCCATCGCGAGAGGGGCCTCTCCTAGCAGACGCGATCTGGGAGGGGGCTGCGATGTGTGCGAAGCCCTTGGCTACAGCTTGAAGACAAGCCCCGGGAGCTGAGGTACCTGCCCACAGTTGGCGTCTATGGATGTCCATGCAGGTCGCATCATCCCCCACACGAACCGAGCGTGTACATTGGCAAGCCGGTTCCTGCAAACCTCCCTTTTGACAGTACGGTCGCAGTTACTCGCTGCATCGAATGTCACGCATGTTCCCCAGCCCTTCTCACCACAGCCTAAAACAGAAGGGAAGGAGCCCTGCTAAGTTCAACGGCGAAGCCTTCGTCGACTTGAGTGGAACGACACGCTTGGTCTCAAACTACGAAATCTCACGTATGCCTGTGAGGTTTCCACCTGTGGAACGGAGAAGGGCTTGCACTTCTGGGATGAACTATTTCCACCACTAAGGACACGGGACCTTGTGTTCAGAGACGATCTTCTCACTCTTCAACATGAAGCTGTGGGTCCTGGTCACCTCTGGGAACCATGGCCGCTGGCTTCTGACGTGCGGGGACATGCAGACACTTACATAGGGCTACTTCTGAGGAGAGAGAGGGACAAGAACGCGCTCTGAACCCACGACAGGGCAAAGGAGTAGCATGGTCTGTATCTGATCCCCCTTCTTGTGTTAGCTTATGTGAAAACAGCAGTGAAGCCTTAGCACCCAATCACCAGGAAACTGAAGATCTCCAGCCATTTTGCATCCAGAGGCAAAGTTGTACTCTGTTACTGAAGCAGATTTAATCAACAGGAACCAGTGCTGGAGGCCAGTAACAGATAAGCAGGGAAATTAGTCCCAGAGTCATTGTAATTAAAAACATCTGGGTGATGTCAGCCTGCCTAAAAGGCCATTTTCACAAAGAGTTTGTGAGCACTCCTAAAATCCTTGTACTAATTGGCAAGAGCAAGCCTTTGCATTATGTGCCACACTTTTTTTTCTGTGTGCGTGTGTGCACGTCTGTGCAATATTTATGGGTTTGGATATTCCCACAAATACAGTTTCCCTTTTTTTCGACGTTGGAAACCCAATGCCACTTAGGAATTTACGAGGACAAATTGATGGCCAGACTCCTCAGCAGATGGAAATGTTTAACAAATTTCTATATCCACTGGAGAGACTTACCACAGATGTATCTTACCCTAAGACTTCAGCCAAGTCTTTATTTGTACACAGGGAAATGTTCTTTTTTTATGTGAGACCTTTCTTTTCATTGACACCAAGCAGAAGCAAAGAAGCTGTACCTCTCATCCCCGCCTCCGGCACAGGAGAGTTGGCTCTGACGAATGCAATTCAGATGGAAAACAGGCGGAGTTCAGCTTTCCTTCCTGAGATGCACGGCCAGACTTTCAACATCGGTACACTCCAACTGGAGAATATGCCCTTCACCTTATTTTTAAGTAAGGTGAAGCCAAATAGGCTACGGCAGGGCCAACACTGGAGTAGAAGTGAGTTTTCCACTGGGACACTGGGAGGGTTGAGCTGGGTGCTGGGCACGGGAACGGACGTCGAGCCAGGGCAGATGGGAACTGGGGACCACTCTGCTTTTCTCCAGGATGGGAAAGGAAGGGGTAGCCAAACACCACACCCTCCCTGCCTCTCTCCCGCTTCCAAATCCCTGTCTGTCATCCTGAGGGGACGAATGTAACCCGGTCTTCTGCATTTCTCGCTTTGCAACTTTATTCCCCACCTCTGCCCGCATCTTCGGGTGGCACCAAAAATCCCTTCCGTGTGTCCTTGGGTCAGAGGTGCAGATGAGGTGGGGATGCTCTCGTCAAGCTGCCGCAGCATGCAGGGAGCGAGGCTTAGCGCGGGCAGGCGCCCACGCTGCCTTTTCGGGGACGGGCAGCTTAGGGACCTGCGGAGGACTTCCCTACCAGAGGAATCGCCCAGAGCAGGTAGAGCCACACAACGTTTTCCACTTCCAAAGGTCAGTAAGACCTTCTGATGAGGAAGGACTAATATCCTTAATAGCCGAAAGGGCTGTTTATTATTTTTTTTATTATTAAGTTTAGTTGACAGCCAACCATGATTTTTATTGTTCGTAGGACTTGCATTGCCCCCGCCCATAGCTAAACTTCACAGCTTATTGGTTTGTTTTACAGTCTGAGCGAGAGTCATCCTCATTAATGTTAATGTGAGACTGTCAAATAAAAGAGAGCTCAGGCCTTTTTCAGATGCTCTCCTTGTTATTTTATGGGATTCAGCGCAGGGGAATGGATGCTTCAACACAAACTTGCTGCCGCTACAAGGACTGCTATGAGAGGGGGCGGCAAGGGTCACCGGGAATTATTGCAGGACATGCTGTACAGTAAAATGTCACCGGCATCTCCATTAATGGACTGCTGCAGGAAATTCTAACTGCACTAAAATTAACCTGGGGTATTGTTCAAGCATTTCACCAGACTGATCGAATCTGCTCTTCCAGGTGTTTATAACATAACTGTAGTTGCGGTATTCACGCATGCTACGAAACGCTCTGAAACTCTGCACATGTCTTATGCTAGAGATTGAGTTTTCTCTGCGTAAACACCTCTCTGGAGTACAGAGGGCTCGCCTTGCCTTTGCTGTACAAGAGAGTATAAGGGGTTTTTTTCAGGGTGAGGCCACTATAATACATCCCAAGCTCGTTGCGACTGACTTTATGGTTCTCTGCAGCGGAGAACCTCATCCCTTTAGCCCCACGCTTTCTGGAGCAGCCTCTAACATGCGGTGCTGCGTGCATCGGGGACGGTTGTTCTGGCACCGGCTCGCAGAGGTGCGGAGCTGCGGCTGCCCCAGGCCCCGGCAGGATCCTCTGCAGCTCTGAAACAAGCCCCCGGGTTGAGCATGCCGCAACCGACGCGTGAAAGAAATAGCAGACGCTCTGTAGATGTTTTAAACAAAAGGGAAGAAAAGACCCACATTCTCTGACCTCTTTGCTGCGATGTGCTCGCCATATTGTTTCTCCCGGCCCAAAGGAGGTTGCATTTTATAAAGTGCACAAATAGCTCTCCCGGTGGCTGGGGCTTAAAGACACTTTTTTTTTTTTTTTTTTTTTTTTTTTCTGGCACACAGTGTCTTGAAAATATTTTAAGTTTTTGCTAAATAGAAAATAGGTTTTCTTAAAGAGATCTGTATCGTAGGAATACACACAGGGGGAAACCTTGCCAGGCATTAAAATTACCCAGCTGAACAACTTCAGTTCATATCAAAGTGTGTTATCCATACCATGAAAGCAATGGACTGCGTTTGGGTGAGGTCAGACACGCTGCCTTTTCAACCGAGCTTCAAGACAAGCCACGTGGTGGCAAAATCCACCTACACAAACCCTTAAAAGCAAAGAAATGGCCATTTGGAGGGAGGCTTGTTGCCAGCCCCGCTGCCTGGTCCCGCTCTTCCTTCCCTTGCAGCCCCCAAAAACCTCCTCTACGGAGCGGGTGAGGGTACCCTGCCGGCAACGCCACCTGCCTGGGAGGGAGCAGGGTCGTTGTTGGCCCTGCCTTCCCGAAGCCAATTCCCACCACGGGTCCCCAGGCTGACCACGATGCATCCCAAAAAATGGAGGAGGCCAAAGCATGCACTTAGGGCAGGCGGGGGGCGGCTCGTCCAGCTGAGTTTGCTGCTTCGCTCCCTCCCGAGGCAGCGGTGGATGAGAGGCACAGGCGCCTAACTTTTGTCCGGCTCCAAAGCCTTGTAAAACATAATAGACCAGATCAAAGGCCTCAGCAGCTTAATAGCTACTTCCCTCCTTCCCTCCTAGCTTTTTGCTAAGGCGGTACCGGGAGCGCAAACCTGAACCAACAGGTTGAGACCAAAATCATGTGTTTTCACAGGGAATCACGTTTGTGCTTCAACAACCGGGAGAAAAAAGCCCGAGACCAACAATTCGCTGAGTGCAACGGCTTACTAGTTATTAGGCATGTACAAACCTGAGGAAATGGCTGCTCCCACAGCTTCACGCTCGGCTGGAAGCGGGCAGGGAAGGTAGAGAGGCTTTCACTGCCCTTTGCATCGCTCCTCGACCTCAACCCTCCCCGCTTTGGTGGTGTAAATCGGTGGTACCCACTCTGGCGGGATCCAGGATCCGCCATTTCTAACAGCAAAGCGCCACAGGGGCTGGTGGCGGTGCACCGAGGGAAAAAGAAGCGAAACCACACATTCTGGTCACTGGGATGAACTGGAAGTATCTGTGCTGGTGGATGGGAGGCAGGGGATCTCTAACGGGTGTATTGCTGGATGAAGTGCTGTCGTTACCCCACGGCGTGGCTCCCGGGAGCAATGCCCATCTCATGCCTTACCGTTTTCCCGGCTCCCATGCTCCATAGAGTTATTTTTGAATAACCTGGCCCTTTCACTGGAGGGGCGGCGGGGGTGTTGATTGCCAAGAAGCTTGTTGATCATACTGGCTGATGCAGACACTGGTGAAAATTGAAAGCTTTAAACTTTGAAACATCACCAATGTTTCCAGTTTTCTTGTCAGGCTGGGCTGCATTGGAAACAGTGAGTGAATCTCTTTAAAATTACCCGATTCTCACTGAAAAGAAGGGTGTGGGGCGGCTTAGTCCTTGTCACCTGCGGTGCAAGGTGACAAATCGCCGTCAGATGAACGAGATCAGGATTTATGCAAGACCTGCTCTATAGCAAGCTGGTGACACCTCCCATGGATATGAATTCCCATTTTAAAAGTGACTTTACATCAGCCATTCTGGGGTAGTTGGTGTCTCTGGAGAAGATTACCCGCTTATGGATCCTGGCTAGTTCATTGGGCTCGAATTTTCTAAACGGTTCCCTTGCAGCAACTTTTCCAGTGAGCCATTTTTTTTTTTGACCGAGATGGGAACAGTGAACAGTGCCTGGGCAGCCCATAGAGTAAAAAGCAGGGGAGGAACCCATTGGTTGCAATAGCCCTTGGCTATTTCGGCAACGTTGGTCCTGACTCTGGTCGTCGGAAGCACAGCTGGGGTAAACACTGAGGTCGCTGCTGTGATTGCACGCCTTCCTCCTATAGCCTCCCCCTGCCCACATACCTATATATGTATATACCACCATGAGTGCAAGCTCTGGCAGAGTGCAGGTAATTTTGGAGGTACCGTTTCATGGCTGGGTCTGCAGGGGAGATTCACACGGGGCCAAGGGGCTGGCAGCTGCGAGCAAGATGTATGAAACCCCTCCAAAAAATGGCTTTGCCGGAAGCATCTCTACCACCAGGTATTGACCTACCACGGCCACCTTCAACCAGAAGACACCACCTATACGAAAGACACCTCCAAGGAGGTCCTGGTCAACTTCGTGCTCCTACAGCTTGCAATAGGGCCAGCGGGAAGGTGATGACAATGTCCTGGTGGCGCTGGTGCATCTGTGTGCGAATGCCTCGTGCCCCATGCCACCCCACAGGGTCCCCCTCCCTCAGCCTGGCACGGCGCAAGAGCGAGCCTCCCAAAGGCTGTGAAGTGTGGGAAAGGCTTTTTGCCATGTTAGTGAAAGAAACTGAGGGCCAGTCAAATGATGGCTGCTACTATCTTTCTGAATTTGGAAGGCAATTACCTTGATATCAGGTGTTTTATATCATGCCTCAAACATCCTCTGATTTTTTTTTTTTTCAAATTTCGTGCAACAAAGGTTTTTTTTTTCCAAATACAGACATCAGAGTTTAGATCGGTAACAGTGCTGGGTTAGGGCTCTGCAAATATCGTGCTCAAGCTGAGCAATACCCCTTGGCTAGGCAGAGGTTTTGCTCCCGCTATCCAGGACCGTTGCCCAAATGGGAACACATGACAGATGAAACCGCTGTCTCCGGAGGAGGCTGGTTGCCAGCATGCAGATGCCCATGTCCAGCTTGCATGTGTTGTAGGAAAGGCATCTCTGTCACTCCAGAAAAACTGGAGATCTTTAAAGCTAGAGGTGCTCACCATCCTCCGGAGGCCCCACCTGGCTCCTCTCCCCGCTCCCCCCAGCTGCCTGGCCGGCGGTGACAGCTCTGACAGCCGCCGGGAGTACGTTGGGTCTAAACATTTCCAAGCCGGGTCTAAACATTTCCAAGCCGGTGTTTAGATCGTTAAGAACCTGTTTGCATTAGGACAGGGGGAAAGGGGCCGTGCAGTGGACAAAAGAGCTCCCTCAAAGCTTCCAGTGCTCTCCAGCTCGGCTGCAGGTGGACCAGTTACAGAAATTGCCTTTGATGGTTTCTGAGGTGCCTTCAGGTGTCAGAATTGATGAGCTGTTTCTTCTTCCAGCCCACGAAACAAGGGGCAGCTCATCGGAGAGGCCTGAGCCCACTCCCAGCTAACTCCACTGCAAAGCAGCTATTCCACCCGCCCTTCCTATATGTTATGTGTAGGGACTTTGCAGGGCGACCTGCCCCGAACGGGCCCTTGTGCCAGGCCTTCGCACTCTCCTGCATCGCACCCGGTGCCAGCGAAAACCGAAAAGCCTGTCCTCCCTTGCCCGCAGTTTTGCAGTCGCACCCCGCCGCCGCATGCGGCGAGGATGCTGGTCCCCGGGCTCTGCGGGGGGCAAGGGCGGCTGGAGAGAGGGGAGGCTCGATTGCTGGGGCTGTAGTTGTGCATTTGGGGAGAATCTTATTAACCAGCTTGTTCTAGGTTTTTGCTGCTTCGGCTTGTTCCCATACAGCGTTGGGAACAACCCAGTCAACTAGGACAAAATACAGCACAGCTTACCAGCAACAGGCGCACCGTCTTTAGAAATGACGCCTTATTCCCTTGCTCGTGGGGTCAGGGCAGGGGCTGGCTGCAACCACGGGTGACTAAAATCACGGGGGAGCCCCTGGTTGAGTGCCTGGGAGAAAAAAGGGGTCTGCGGGAGCCGCTAGCCCTGCCCCGGGCTGCAGCGAGCCCAAGCGTGGGACCCAGGGGGAAGCGCGCATGGAGAGGCACCCCAAGGACCCCTCCACCAGTGTGTTTTTCTTGGGGTATCACTGTAGGTCGGTTATTTGGGTTGTGATTTTTTTTTTTTTTTTTAATGTTTACAGCATTAATAAAGAACATTTTGCAGGGCTCAGCTTTGAAAAGAGAACCCAAAGCAACTTTGCAGGGTGTTGCCGGCCCTACCCACTCAACTCCTTTTAGCTTTAAAAGACCTTATCAAGTTGAACACAACTGACAGGTCATATTTCGAGGAAGGGAGCCAAAAATGTTTTCACCATTTAGTTGGGTAAATTCAAGCGCTGAGCAGTTTAACCCCCAAAGCACCCTCCTCATCTGCTCCCTGCGGGCCTTTTAAAATTGGTTTTGTAAAGGACAAAACGTAGCTTGGCTATTTGTGCACTGAAACGTGAGTAAAACACCATGTTTTCCACAGCGTTATAAATAGATGGAAGATCATTTGGTAGAAGGTAACCGGAGGGGAGAGGGGAAGAAAACCCCCAAAGGCGATTTCCATCAGTGTTTCCAGGCTCCACTTCCACTGTTGTGCAATTAAGTCCAATTCAGTTGATACATTGGTTATCCAAAATGGAAAGACAGAAGGTTTATATTGCTTTCCATTATTATGGGTATGACGAAAGTACTACAGGACCCCATCCCTGATAGAGACCTCTATTGTCTGAGACACAAAGCTGAGTAATAAACACAGTCCCCAGGGGAGATTCTCAGCTGGTGTAAATTATCACAGCAATTAATGTGCTATTTTGAAGTATGACAATTTACAACAGATGATAATCTTCCTCCTGGCCTGAAGAATTACTGATTTTAGCACACGATTCGATAAAGCTAGCTACAATTGCAAACTGCCGTGATTTACATGCTCTGTTAAAACCTTCTTCTCTGCCGCATTCCTCTGAGTTAAGGGGATTAAGTGGAACATTTAGGTTCTCCCCCTTCCTTACAACAGACACCTGTTGAGCACGCACCTTCCAGGTGCAGCCGGCTGTTTTTTAGGCACTGCTCCCCCGAAGGCAGCCTGGCTGTGCCTGAGAGATCTGACCTTCCCCGTGCTGTCTCGCTGCCCGGCGTCACGGGGCTCCGTTGCTCTGGAGGTGCAGGGTTTCCCAGTTGCTGCCTTGAGGAGTCTCTGAAATGGGAATGGGATGGGAACACAGACTTTGCAAACCAGCATTAAAGGTGGTGTGTTTCTGCAGCCGAGTCGTGGCCTGAATGATGAGGTTAGTGCGAAACCCTTCCCGAGCCCCCTCCTTGACACGGTAGCTGCCGCCACTGGCTTCTCCTTGTCTCCCAGCAAGCGCCTTACGGCGTGTGAGCGTTTATCTGCTATTGCTTCTGTTACTCCCTTTGGGCTTTGGGGCTTGTAGGACACGAAGGTAATCTCTGCAATGGTTGAAATACTCCTGTCTCTCCAGAAGCAGAATTGAAGGCTCTTGAGGAGCTGTGCATTTTTTAAGGTGATGCATACAGAGCTTCCACAACATCTAAAATAGTCTGGCTGTGGATTTAGGCACCTAAATTGTCTAAATACCTCTCTAGCAAAGTGGTTTTGGTTTGGGTTTGTTTTTTTTTTTTTCCGTTGTGGGGGTGGGCTGCTATTGGTCTTTCTGTACACATATATCTTTAAACTTATGAATTTCACTGTGAAAACTAACAAGAGTGAGGATCCCTCACGTGTGCTTTATATCTAGCACAAATACACACTAGGTTGAATCATGGGTTGATTTTTTTTTTTTTTTTTTATCTTGGAGGTGTTCCAGATGCCACTGCTGTTACACATGTGCAATGGCAACAGGATTTCTTTGGTTAAGCAGTTTTGGATCCTGCAGGATGTAGATGTTACTATTATAATAATGGTTATGGTAATTTCCAAGGTAGACAATAAATCTATCGCTTAATCCATCTCTTCCTTAATTAGACAGTAAGCGTATCATCACTATCTGGAATAGAAGGAGACTCAAGTGAGATCAGTGTTTAAAATCTAAAATTCAAATTATCCTTTCCTTCGTGAAGATGGGGGGCTGTGGGGGGGACACGACTGTTTAAAAATAACAAACTCCAGTGATTTATGTGGTATCCTCTTGACTTATCAAAAACCCACAGATTCAAATTGCAGAAGCTTTAGTGGACCCAATGGAGAAAAGTCTTAAGTTTAATCCTACCAGGCATTTTAAAACCATGAGACGATACAGAGCACAGATTTTAAAAGGCAAAATGAAATGCTTAATCTTCATCAGTTTAAAAAAAAGGCCTCCCCAATAACACGGAGATCACGTAACTTGGAGGAGAGGGTTGAAGTGGCTACTTAACTAAACTGGGATGGTAAGAGCTGGGAACGGGAGACGTGAGCGAGGGCTTTGGGTTTGACTCAATGTTGGGAGGGGTCAGTACGTGCAAAATCTAGACCTGAACGTGTAAGTTGAGGTCCTGGCTCACCCAGGGCCCTCTTACGTGGGAACGGCCCAAAGTGCTTCAATAACTCAAACGGAGCAGGATGAGCCGTGCGTGTCCCCACCGTGCTGAAGCAGGGGCCGAAGTGGTGCGGGGAGGTGGCTTGGCCGGTACGGCTCATACGGCGATGGATTGCTGGTCACGCTCTGTATTTCTGTCATAATGCTTTCATTTTAATTTGCTGAAAAGAATTCTTTTGTAAAGGTTTTGCAGATAATTTTCCTGGTTCAAGAAGCTTTTCAGGTGCTGGCTTAGAGGTCTCCTGCCAGTGAGCTGGGGCCCTTGTAAAGAGCTCTGCAGTCCTGCCTATGGCTTCTGGATTAGTAGTATTGTATTATTATTATTGCTGTGCCTTTGGCATCAAACCCACATGAGCTGCTTTCTCAAAAGGGCTTAGAATAGAGAATAAATTACAGTTTTTGCAAGAAAACAAAAAAGAGTCAATCAGTTTAAAATTTCACCCAGTGCTAGCTTGCAGGTGCTCTGCTAGTGCTGTGTAGCTTTTTATTCCATCAACTTTTAACAGGGCGTGTTTGAAGCTGGGCTGTGGCTGCAGTTCATCCTTTCCTCTCATCTTTCACCACTGTAAACTTTTTTTTTCCAGTTAAAAAAAAAAAAAAAAAAGAAAAAAAGTGCTTTCTGCACCCAAATCTGAGTGTTAGACTCTGAGTGTCTCTGATGCAACACGTGGTTTTAAGAAGAAAGAGGGTTGCATTTAGGGTATTTTTAGCTGATTTGCAACATAACAAGCGGCTTATGTCTGTGGCCTTAAATGTGAGTGGTGGGGGCTTGTCACTCATAAAGCCTTATCTGATGCAGAAGATTTCCTCCATCTGGAGCTTCTCTGTTCTGCCAACTTTTATCCTACTGTGGAGAAGCTGTAAGGGTTGGATTGTTAATTAATAATATCCTAAGGATATTGTCTTAAGCCAGTGCAGTAAAACATGGCACTGATTTATTGAGTTGTTTCTTTTTCCTGCCTTAAAAGACTTTAAAAAAAAGTTACACGCACAAAAAAACCCAAACCCAACCCCCCTCCTGGACGGTTTGTTGTAGCGGCAAAATCTAGACATAGTGAAACTGCTGCATGTGCTGGAGGGTGGGGGAAGAGAGGGAAAAACCCATTTTGCTTCCCTCTCTGCCAGGAACAGAGTGTATATAAAACAGCTAAGCTATTTTACAGAAAAACCCTGCAAACTAGGCTGAAAGCAGCACGCGGTGCTGCCTCAACAGCAGTCCCTGGGACGTCCTATGTGGCCTTGGTGGGCCTGGCTGGGATGGACACGTCCAGTCAGGGTCAGTCTCTGCAGAAGCATGGATTTTGGAGGAGATGTGCAGGTTAGTACCAGCCATGGACCTTCCCTCCCCCAGCCATCTTTTTTTTTTTTTTTTTTTTTTTTTTTTAAAGGGGGTCTACTTTTAATTTATATTGGCTTAACTCAGATCAAAATCGGGACTGGTATGTCAATAAACCCACGGACCAGTGTCCTGATGGAGTATGAGTTGGTGCCCTTTTACTTAGACCGGCTTGCATTCATTTCATACACCAACATAATCATCTGGCATTAGCATCCAGATGAGGGTATTAAAAGAGGAAAATTAACATGGCATATCAGAGGTGACATTCAAATACAAAGTCCCGATCAATTTCTTGACTCAAATTCTGCAATTACAAAAAAATGAGCCCTTTACGTGCTGGAGGTCCTTTCAAACCGCGGGGCAGCCTCACAGGCAGGGAGCATGGCAATAACGCAAGCCGCACTTTGTGTTCAAACAGTGTTTGACAGCATTAAATATAACATAGCCTCATCTAACCTTCACGTCTCCATTCAGGTGCCTGACAACGGCAGCGGTGTTGTTTTATTATAGATTGAAGTGCATTTTCCTTTTCCTTTGACTGGCTTTTCTTTCCCCTTCAGAGCACACTGGAGAGATCTAGACGTGCTTTTTTTGGGTGTATTGAGACAGCTGGGGGTATTTTCTTATCTCTTGTCTTTCCCACGGCACGGGCTGTCCCCTGCAGCCGGCCACAGGGGCTCAGCATCCCTGTAGCCCTGTCAGGGGCCGAGCCCCCTCGTCCTGTTTCGAGGGCAGCGTTGACTATTTGGTGAGCGGCGAGAGGCTGTTTGGAAGGAATGAGAAATGAAGGTGCAACAGATCTGCCACAGTGGTGATAGTTGACTTTTCGCGCAACCAGCAGCGGCGCGGAGAGGAGGAAGGAGAGGATCCGGGGGTCGATCTGGCCACGGGTTAATCTATCCTGACAGCAGAGCTGTCAAGGTATCTCTGCTTAATGGGACCTGGAGATAATTGGATTTAGCAGTCAGGGCCAAGCTGTGGACCCTTGGGGTGAAGGGGCTGGTAATTGGGATTTCCCCCTGGGAGGGGTCGGGGTGTCTGCCTGGCTGGGAGGTGGACGGAGAGAAGTCCTTGCTACAGCCCCGCTGCTTTCTGCAGAGCTTGGGGTAACGAGCCAGAGCCCACAGCTCTCTCTTCAGGGAGAAATTCCTTTCGGCATCACCTTTTGCTCCCCCTCATCTCAGACGGCTTTCCCATCCCACCCCCTCCCTAATGGTTAATCTCAAAGGAATATTTTAAGGGAAAAAACCCCCATATTGATATAAAATTGTTTTCTTCTTTTTTTAATTGTCCTCTTATATAGCATTTTGAACCATTCTTGGGAAATAATAAAAGTTACAGAAGTCAGAGCGACAAGAAAGATGAAACACAATTATACCAAAAAGTAATTTAAAATGCAAATCCGCCAGAGAAACTGCAAACCCTTAATTGCGGCGTTTTTCTCTTCATCGTCGCTTCAAAAGCTCTGCGTGCTACCTTCCTCCCTGCGGGAAGGGCCTCAGCCGCGGCTGTGCTGCCACACTCTGACCTCTCCAGCGAAATACCGGTGACCCAAAATAAAACCGGGAGGAGATGGGGGAAAGATGGGCCCGGGGTGCCTTCACCCCCCAAAACTTGGTGGGCTGCGGCTGGTGCTCGGGGAGGGGAGCCTGCCCCACGGACACGGGTGGGAGCGATGCTTTATAGGGTGAAGGCTGTGAATGTGTAGGTCTGGAGAATGCTAACCTGCTGCGTGCGCCTTCGGGGCAGTCTTTAACGGTGAAAAAAACCATAACGGCACTTTCAAAAAAAAGTTTAAGTGAGAAATTTGAAAATATGCCAGCTATTGAGATGCCTTTGCGCAGAGCCTAGTAAGCAAAGACCTAACAAGGATATATTTAGTTGTTGAGCAAAACGTTTGTAGCTCTGGAAAGTTGTCCTTGGGGGCTGAAATTCCCGGTTGGGCTGTGTAGCAGGCAGAACTGATACACTGCACCCACCACCGTGGCCTCCTGGCCAGCGCCTCTCCCCTCTGCTCGAGGTGGCGGGGGGCAGAGGGGACTCTCTGGTGTCCTCTCCCCCAGCTTGACACATGGCCACTGTCAAGCGTTATGGCAGAGGCGATAGTCTTTGCCAGCCAGCGTGTGGATGTGTGGCCGCGGTCTGGCCGTCGAAGATGTCCTCGAGGACATCACGGAGGCAATTATGCCTTATGGTCTCAGGCAGGCTGGCCTTTTGTGAACGTGTCAAAGTGCTTTCTGAAGCTGTTTGTACTTTAACCTTTGCAACAAGTCTGTGCAGTTAGTCCCCACGGTTTTACTCTGATTTTTAGGGCAGCCTTGGAGGGTCCTGGGCCAGGCTTTGGGCTCAGCATCTCACAGTGAATTCAGAGGAACTGGGTATTTCTCACCTGTTCAGCCATACTGTGACCTTTTCTGGTTGTGGTCTGGGCCACTTTTTATTTAATTATGCTTTATATATGAATTGAGGTGCCCTGAGGCTTTCTGATTGCCAAAAGGCAGGGGAGCCGGCTTGGAAGCACTGAGCGCTATGGCAGGGGCTGACACCTCCGTCTTCCCTGCCCAGGGGGGTGAGAGCCAGCAGGGTGGCACGAGCCACCCGGCGTGTCCCCACCTGCCACGGGGCCACGAGATTTGCTCCAGCATGGGAGGAAATGGCAATGGCAGATCTCCGCTCAAAGGCACCAAGCACTTTGGACCTCTGGCCAAAATCACAGTCACAGATGGGATTTGCCGGGCTCGTGTTTGCCAGAGTTGCAGGAGCCTTACGTTTCCCTTTCCAGCCCGCTCTGTGCTGTAGGGTCTTGTATCTTTGCCTGAAATTTTGGCAATGTACTGAGCCAAAGCACTGACTTTGTCTTTTCCCTGGCAAGGTTTCACAGAGGCTGGGGCACATCTGGGATAATGGGTAGGATGCTCGCTGGTGTCTCGAGCTGCGGTTGGTCCGAAGGTGCTGGGACAGGAGGTTTTCCTTGTGCCTCTAACCCAGTAGGGCGTTAGTGTGAGCAGTGGAAAAGCCATGCCGGGGTATTGCCCTTTTAACGGTCCTAGCCGGGACCCAGAAAGGAGTAGGTGGAAAAGGGGATGAAGGCAGGCATATGACATCGTTTCCACTCACACAAGCTCAGGAAATAGTCAAATGGGTTGTACTGGTTCAAACACTCACAGAGCCCCGCGCTCTGTTTTGCCTCTTTCCCATCACAACATGAGCGGTAGAGCCACACCAGCCCATTTGGTGATTTGTTTAAATCCATCTCCATCAGTAATGCAGGCTCGGATCCTTGCACTGAAATGCCTGAGCTGCATCCTGCTGTGCTGGCATCCAGGGTGGGAGCTGCAGGACAAGGAGTTGTGGGACCAGCTTCTGGGCACCCATGTGTAGGACCTGCTGCTGCAGTGGCTGCTGATTGCCGCTTAATTTTGCTTATTGTTGCTCTGCCTTTGGGAGGTTCTGGGCTGCTTTTTAGGGTTGCATCCTGCACGGCTGCTCTTCAGCCACATGGGGCTGAGTTCCCTCTGTGAATCCCCACCAAAAGCATACCTGAGCACAAAGAGGGCTTGCTTCATAACCTCTATGCTGGCTCTTCTGGGATAGACTTGTCACTGGAAGGCATCAGGACGCTCTAAAACAGTGAGGAAAGGGGTTCCTCGGGATGGCTGCTGGCATCTCCTCTGGGCTTGCGTGAGCTGGGGGACTCCCATGGTACAGCCAGTCCCACACTGCTTCAGTCTGCGGTGGAGAGGGGACAGATCTTTGCGAGCAGGCTGGCATGTGTATTGCTATCCAGGCTGCTTTGGATAAAATGATTATTGCCTGGCACATCCAGCTTCGTTTAACTGTGTGAACAGCTTGCTCGGCAGGTATTGTGCCAGCTGGACACATGGTCACAAATGTAAGCACAAGGAAGAGGCATTCTCATAATCCAAGAACCAAACCCTGTCTCCTAAAGGCCAGAGTGTGATGTTTTTCTTGAGCCGAGATGTAAGTTGGGATCTTGAATTATTAATGCAGCCTTATGCTGGAGATGCATATTAAAAATGGAAATTTTTGGTGTTACCACCTGTTGGTGACCTTTTTGAGTTGGACTTTGCCAATCTCGTTGACTTGATCAGTACTGTATTGAACAAAGTCTCACATTTTCTCTGGAAACACTTATATAGCACTACTTACCTTGCGACCTAATGACACAGTGTAATTTGGCACATCGTTATTATTGCTACAGTTACTGTGCCCCCAAAACCCGGCAGCGTTGCCTGGAGTCCTCACCATACAAGGGCCGGCCAGGGGGGTGGTAGGACCAGCACGTTTAAGGAGCTTGAAGCAGCAAATTAAAAGTTTCAGAATGAGCTTCCAAATGTCATTCCTGTCCTGAGCCTGGGTGGGATGTTGTACCCATTCAAACACAAGCATCACCCCAGTCCTGAAAGCTTCTAATGCCTTTCATCCAAAGGTCTCAATGCACAAACACTAGTTAAAAAACTGCTTATAAAGCCAAAATGCGGAGCATCCTTAGTCCATGTAGATGGGTAAAGGCAGCGGGCGCTTGCTTTCATGCTAGCTGTGATATGACTCTCAAATTTTGGAGCTGGAGGTTGGGTGCTTACATGCAGTTAAAGGAGTTGCAGCCGCCGGTCATGGTTTGACAGCAGCAGAGCTGAGCGAAGATTATTTATTTCCACGTAGCAGACCCATAATGAAAAACTTCTTGCCTCAGACAGGCGTGGTGCTCACCTGGCTCCTTCTACACTGATGGATGGGCAAGCGAACGAGGTTTTACTTGCCTGCAGAAAAAAAATCCACAAAGAGAAAGCCAGCCTGAGCTCACCTTGTTGGAAGGACTGCTGGGGGCTTTGAAAGCCATTTTGGGAGATAGGGCAGCAGTGAAGTAATTATTATCTGAACGTATGCATACAGTAAAACGGGTATGTTTTCTAAATGGTCTCTTTTAAAGCAAAACTGAGTAGTAAGTAGGAATGCTTCCCTGCAGGCTGGCAGAAGGACACAGTTGGTATCACACGTTTTAGCAGCTGGCATGTTAATGAGGCCATTTTTATTGAAATGAGCTAAATACTATTAACATTTGTGGACTCCCAACTGATTTCTGAAGCATTTATTGAACTTCAAAAAGTGCTTCAAGAATCAATTAAAAATAATTTTTTAGATTTGATAGAGAGAAGACCAAAGAAAATTGTGCCATCACGTTTATGTTTATCTGAACAGATCTTACCTTTGTGTTGCTGACTTTAAACAGTTTCCTCTTTTTTTTTTTCCTTTCTGTGCTCTAAATAACGCTGAAAAATGTCTCTTTTGAGAAAGCGATTAAGGTAGTTTGTAGCCAAGATGACTTTGTTGGTGAGGGTTCTCTCCTGCGTGGGAAGATGGCCTGTGTGTGGTTGAAAGTGAGTATTTGGCTCCGTTATACTGCGATTGCACGTGGCCACTTTTACCAGTGAACTTAAAGTGTATTTAAATTATTCATTAAATTAATAATTAAAATATTAAAAAGTTTTAGAAAGGAAGAAAGCAACGAAGAGCTGTCTGGCTTGGCGTTGCAGGAGGGGTGGATGGCAAACAGTGCTTCCCATTTCTCCTCTTCCCAGGCAGATCTGGGGGAAACCCTTGAGCTTTGATGTGTTTTGGGAAGCCTGAGCAGCCAGGTCTGGCAACAGCGGTGAGGAGCTGCTTGCCACCCCGGCGGGGCGTATGGTGGTTCAGGACGCCCAACTCCACCATGGCACGGGGAGGTGAGGCGCTGCCGACGCCTCGGCTGCTTCCCTCGGCTACGTAAAAGCTGCAGCCAGCCCAATATTTAAAGTGTCGTGACAAGCTCTAGTATCTTCAAGGCAGAGTCAATTATTTGGTGCTAAGGTGAGGGGATTGTTGGTAAAGACAAATGTTTAAAGGAAAAATCAAGCCACGTTCTTGAAAGCGACATTAATCTAAGCAGCGTGTCAGCCCGCAGATGCCGGTGGAGTCATTATCCCAAGCTGAAACAACAACCGATGCAATTTTATTTCCCTCATTTTGTATTTTTTGTCACAGCAGGTATTTGTTGCCTGCAAATACATGTAACGTTCATCAAAGACAGTCAAAGGTTGCCCCGAGCCTTGATGGCGCATTAGGGCGGCAGGAGCCTGGCATGCTGCGGCGGCCGAGGGCAACCTCCGAGCGATGGGCTAACGGTGTCCCGTGCAGCCGCTGCAGGCGGGGGTGAAGTCGGAAAAAGGGATGACTGACTGGTTTGTTGAAATAAATCTGAATAAGGATGGCCAGGCCATCTTCTGGCCTCCCCCAGGGGCTTCAGGGACGTAGGCGCTCGCTGTCAGACAGGCTTTATGGCCAGAGCAGGAAACCTGCTCGTCAGCAAGGCTCTGGGGAAAGCAAGTTTGTGCATTGAATGCTGTTGGAGGGACCGACACAAAAAACTGGAGTTTTAGTCCTTACCCCCAGTGCATCTTGCCTGTTTACTAATGAATCCAGCCTGTGGCAGAGAAATGCTGTTGGCTCCATTTAGCAGCTGTGGAGAAGAAGGCAGAGTGTTAAGAGTATGATCTACGGTTATGTACCAAAAATATGGGCTGTTAGGTCTGCGCGCAGCCTGCGAGATGACAGCATGCCACAAATATGCAACAGTGCAGCGGCTAAAATGAGTAGCGTTTCTGTTTCTGTACCTGTTCTAAAAAGTTGTATCATTGCTTCTAGTTTTATATCTTACCTAACCTGACAATTACTGGCCACTAGGATGATCCTTTTTTTCATTGGTTTCCTTCAAATGAAAAAAAAAAGAAAAAAAAAAGACAACAAAACAAACCCTGAAAACAAGCAAAAAGATCCCACGATGAAAGCACAGTGGGTGCAAAAATTAACCAGTAGGCAAAAAAAAAAAAAAAAGACTACTTATCATATAAATATGCCTAGAATTGGTCGGGTTTTTCCTCATTCAGCTTGAATCCTTTCCCAAACTTTAAAAATAGCCTCATCGGAAGGAAGGAGAAGGAAACCAGAAGAAACAGCCTGTCACTCTGGTGCCTTTAATTGCAAACCTGTGCTTCCCCAAGCTGCCAGGCAGTCACCCAGCCAGCACTTAGGCGGCAGGAGCGTGACACATAAGCGAAGGAGGCCAGAGCTCACCAGGCAGTGAAAGAAGGATCTTCTCCCATCCTTAAATGCTGGAGATGAGCCATGTAAGCGGAGAGTCACGTCCCTGCTTCCTTCACCCTTCCTTGCTGATGCGTCCCCTACGTGCTCGTGCTTCTGGCCATCGGGGTAACGGCGTGACGCTGGAGCAAGCTTGGTGCCCTCTGCATGGAAGTTTTGGGGACCTAGATCACGGCTGACAAAGTCAGCAAACTACAGCCGATGTAGGAGAAATTACTCGGTTTACATTTCTCCACTCTTCTGAGTCTAGTTTTGTCATACAAAAAAAGGAATGTGGATGATGCAGTTGCGTAAGTTAATTGCTAAACACTGATCTTCATTGTTTAGCCCTGTGGCAAAATCTGGTTTACCTGCTTGTTGTTTCTGAGGCTGCACGATTGCTTCAAGCTTCACCCTGGGGGGACTTGATCCTTTTACCATTTTGAAAATCACGGACTGTTTCTCAGCTTGTGAGACGGCATCCTCGATGAAGTGCATGCTGACTTATCTTCTGTTGGGCACAAACACACACGTGAGCACCTAAGGTGCGCTTCAATTTCTCACTGTTACCCGCTCTGTGAATGATCTCTGTATTTGTATTTTGCATTTATTTAAAAAGTCCAGGGTCAGTGTGCTGGCTGGCATAATTTGACCTCTTTTCATTGATACCGCTGTCATTCTGCTGATGTAGCACAGCTGTGGATCTTGATCATTCTCTTTAAAATACAGACTCAAAATACTCTTAAAATGCTTTATGAGTACTTTCTGAAAAACCAGAAACCCTCTTCCAACTCTTTTTTTGCTGAGGTTCACATTACTCACTCAATTTGCAGGACAGGGGCAGTGTGCAGGTAAGCCTGCTAAATGAGGGCCACGAACATCACGGCGGCAGAAATCAATCCAAGATGTGCTTGCGGCTGTGCTGCAATTTCAATGCACAAGTAATTAACATGTTTAAATAAAAAGCCCGGCTGAGGTGTTTGATGATAAAGGCAGTGTTCAAAAGCTTTATAAATTAATCCCTGGGTAGGGCTGGGGCTCCCCGAGCCCAGGGGCTGCTGTGGGGCTGGAGGCTGCGCAGGGGTAAGGGCTGGCTCCAGCGCCGGCATCATGTAACCAGGCACAAATCCAGTGGGTTATCGTTTGTTGGTTTTAACGTTGCTTAGATGGCTTGTGTAGGTCTCTTTAGATGCTGAATGGTTTTATTGCAGCTGCCGCCTGGAAAGCTTCACGTGCCAGGGCCCTAATCTTGAAATAGCCATTTAGGTGATAACTTTTTCTAAGATTAATAGCTCTGTTCAACTGGGATGGGATTGTTCCCAGTAGTTAACCGTGTGAGAGTTTGATGGAAAATGATGCAGCTGAAGATTTGAAGTCAACAAGAGGATGTGATAACTGATAGGTGTTGGAGAAGGCAGAAAGGGTAACTAAGATGATGGCATTAGTGAGACAAGATTTCAGTTTAATTCTTCTTACTTCCATACAGCTTCCCTCCTATAGTTTATTCTTGGTCCTATTTCTGGTGTTTTGGTTTGGGTTTGGGTTTTTTTTTTCCTTTCTACAAGTCTCCATTTTCACTGTTACCGCTCAGGGAAATCCATCTCGTCCAGCCACTGGCTGTCTCAGTGCCTTTGCTGCTGCGGGGATGTCCCTGCTCCTCTGCCCAATTTGGCCATGAGGAGTGCTGGCAGTGCCTCTGTGGGAAGCTCTGCAGTTTGGATGCCATTTCAGTTATTTTTAATTTTTAATGTACTGGTGGCGGAGACCTTGCCCACAGGACCTCAGTATGCCAAAACGAATGGAGCCAAATGGTGTTTTGGCCAGCTCCCTGTCCGCACCCTGCCACTGGATCTAAGCAGTGTTTGCTGAAGCTGGGCAAGCTCTGGGTGGGATTGCTGGTTCTTATATGGCACGGTGAGAAATGTTAAAAAGTGGAGCTGGCTCTTGCCTACAGAGAAAGTGGGTGGCTGCTGCTGAACATCAAAAAAATTAATTGCCGTTTATTGCCTGAGAAGGCAAATAGCTGCTTTCTCTGGCAAATGAGAGCTTAGAGTTGGCACGGGTAAATATTATCCTTCCCCACCGCCTCCTGTGTGTCCCTGAGTGAAGGTTTGGGAGAGGAGGGGAGGGTTTGGTGAGCGGGGAGTGACCTGTACAGGGGCTTGAAAGGGCAGATCCCTGAACAAGCACCGTTGCCAAACCCCTCTCCTCCCCGTTTGCTGGGAAGGTGTCTCCCTGTCCGGGACAGCCATCCCTCACCTGGCATGTGCGATGAGGAAGAGCTGCAAAGAGCTACTGAGATGAGTGAGGTCCCTGAACACAAGAATAAAAAATGAGCTCAGAAGGGAGCTGGCATCTCCTTTATTACTCACCGTGTGACAGCACCAACCTCAGCTGCTGTACACAACCCAGAGGCTTTAACTTGAGGTGGCTTATTCTGGAAATAACATTTTTCCTCCTTCCACCTCCACCCATTCCTCTCTTCCAAAGCGGTGGTGCCCTCTCCATCTGCTCGGCTCTTCCCCAGCCCAGCATGCGGGAACACTGGCAGCCCGAGATTACCTCCCTGCCCGTGCCTGTCGATGGCTTGCATGGGGCAGCAGCAAGGAGCTGGGGGCTCCCCTGCAGCCGTGCGAGGGAGGCAACAGTCATTTTGGGGATACTCGCCCAAACCCAAGCAGACTTCTTGGTACGATGCTGCTGGAGCTGGCGTTGCCCCACGCCTGGCCATGTGCCTGGTGCTGTGCCGAGCCCCTGCTTTTTCCAGTCGCGCTCAGTTGTGTTCAGGAGGCACTACTCTGCCTCCCTAAAAAAAAAACAAAAACAAAAACAAAAAACCCAAAACAAAACCAAAAAAACCCTTGTGAGATGGAGAAAGGGTGTTTTAACAAAATGAGTCAAATGAAAGTGTTTTCATCTGAGCTCCGCTCTCTAATGTCACAGTGTGGTCAAAGTGAAGAAACAAAAGGTCGGATGTTTTTAAGGCTTAAATAATTAATTTTTAGCACAAACAAGGCATAAGGGCTGACATGGGACCAGACCTGACGCTGCCTGAGTGGCAGCGGGTGCTATTAGATGTGTAAAAGCAGGGAAACTGGGACTCTTTGAGGAGCCGGTGATGGTCTGTTCATGGTAAAGCTGGACACAAAAAAGGCATTCAGACACAAAATCAGTGCAATTAGTAAGAACAACTCTTCTCGCAAGCTCAGCCTTTTTGCAAAAACTGCCTGTATCATCGCCTCCCACTCGCAATGAAGAATACAAGGGGCCTTTTCTGAATTACCTGACTCTATTTCATTTATATCTAAACATCTTGAAATCACGTGATGGTGCCGTAGCCTTCTCCAGAAAAATGCTTCTTTAAACAGAAATCTCTCTGCCTGTAGAACTATAAAAAATGTATGACTCTGTAAACATGAACTAAAAGGGCTGAATTTATCCTTCCTGTAACTTTGATAAAGCTGATGCTATGGTCTGTGTCTGCATGAATGAAATCAGCCTGAACGGCAAGGGAGCCGAATTTGTACTAGATTATTGCAAATGTTTGCAGATACTCTGCTTTGCTACCAGAAGCACGTTGCTGTCGTGCAAATTTTAAGTACCATGTAACACATAAAACTAGAAATAGGAAGCTCTGTTTTTTTTAAATGACTGCATATCAAGTATTCATTATAAACACCCAGCTTTGTGAGGCATTAGGAAACTGCTATCGTTTACATTTTAAGAGCTCGCTTGCAGACCAGCAGCCTCTAGGAAAACACAGAATTTGAACCTTGATTTTGCAATGGGGTGGTTTAAATGGTTAGTTTTGGTGAATTTTTGCTGTTCCGGATTTTAAGCAAAGTTATTGTTCTGCTGCTGTCTCTTCAGGAATGGTGCTGCTATTTTTACTTCCCTGTGAATGGCAAAAACATAAAGCAAGCTGGCATCAAGGATTGTGCTTTGTAAGAAAGGAAAGAGGAAAGATAAAATGGCTACATATGGCAATATGGACAGTTTCCAACTTAATGGAAATAAAAGAGTCCGATTTTTGCAGCATATACGGAGAATTGAACTGTATTTTTATGCAAATGCTATAGAAAATGCAGCTCAGCAAAGGCTGTTTTCCTAACGTTGGCTGGAAAGCATTTTGAGCGCCTAAAGACTTACATTTTCCATGAGAACTTGGTGAGAAAGAATATAAAGAGGTAATAGAGCGTCTAAAAACATTATGCCTACCACAGTTTTGGTTTTTTTAAAATCCAAGTTTCATCTCAAGAATCAGCTAAGAGGAGGAAATACTACTGAGCCTTTAACAAGCCTAAATACTGATTATTCCTTGCTATTCTGATTTTTTTAAAAAAATGCAGATCAAGACCAATTTGTTTGTGAAGTAAAACACCAGAAAAATGGTGTACATCTGCACAGCGTGATCCAGCCCTGAGGGCAGCCACCGGAGGTACTTTGGGTGCAATATAGCTTTGATAGCATGGAGCTTTATACAGCAGAGGGGAAAGGCAAAATATAGCAGCACGGCACGGGCGTGCAGTGCTAATTCATCTCTGCTACTGAGAGGTAGCAGGTACCTCTGTGTTGAATGACGCTGTTGCCACATCGACTGAAAGACTCGTTGCATGTGGTGAATAAGATGGTACCACTATCGGAGGGAGCCCCATAATCTAGAAAAAACCTTTGGGATAGGGTAATAGGGACACACATTGGGGTATGGATAAGCGTGGCTCAGAATGAGGATGCTCCGTAGAGAAAGAGCCGAAGGACCCAAGCCCCTTTACTAGCACGAGTGGGATGGTCTCACTTCCTATGTATTCCGTTAATGTGAAAATAAATCGTGCGGCGTTAAGCCTGGGAGTCTGTTCAGGGTATCCCAGGGAGTCTACCAAGGAAAAATTTCTAGAATAAGTCTGAAGGAAATGAACTTGCCGTTACGGTGTCCCAGAAAGGAGAGAGAGAAGGAGTTTTCGGCTGTCTGCCTGTCACAGTAACTTCTTGATATACCTGTTTGCCATTAGAGCTAATTGTGACTAAAGGAGACCGTCTCCTGCTGAGAGGCAGAAAGTGGCAATATATAAGCATAAATCGGACCGAAGAGCGGCATGCTAGAGACCTGCCAGGCAGGGGGAGCTGATAGGTAAAATATAGAGCCGTATTTAAGGCAGACATCTGCTTTATAAGCGGCACAACAGGAAGGCCGGAGGGAGCGGGTGATGCCATTTCTCCATTTGTGTGTGCGAGGCTGGTGCGACTTGTGTAGTGGAGGGTGGCTGCGGAGAGGTGGTCAGATAGATCGGAGGAGCAGTGGGATGGATTGCAGAGGCAGGGTGTAATTTCACCTGTGGATGCCAGAGCGGGGGCTGCACCAGCCATATGTGCTCCCAAGATCCATGACGGGGTCAGGATTTGCGGGAACTACAAAGCCACCGTAAATCCCCAGCTGTGGATAAATACCCAATTCCTACACCGTAAAATTCATTCACAGAAGTTTTGGGAAGGGGGGAATTCACATCTTCAGGTTGGCTCCTGGTCTCCCAAAAGGATCTGACAGTGAACGTACCCAAGGGGCTATTTACAGACATGACATTAACCCTCTGAGTGGCCAGTCCATATGCCAGAGGATGACGGGGTCAGAGCTAGCTGGTTTTTTGGATAATGTATTAATGAACGGGATGAGCTCAGAGGAACACTTCTAAAAGCTGGAGGAGATGCTAAAGAGATTGCAAATATATGGCTTTACTATTAACAGAAGTAAGCACATCTCATTTCACTAGACTTATATGGAGTACTGTATAGGTGCAGAAGCAATCCACTTATTAAAAAGGAAAACAAAAATGACGAAGAATGTACCAGTACCACAGAATACCGCTTCTGGTCACATTAAGCTGTTATAGTTTAAAAGTTTGCTCCAAATATGTTAGCTTTGATCAGCTTGATGTCTGGCTTGTTTAAAAAAAACCCCCATCATTCAGAAGAGTGAAATTAGATATTTTGACAATCAAATAGCTTGAGCCCTCTGATACATTTTATTCTTTAGCATTAACATTAATACATCTACTGGAAGGGCTGGTTCCTGTAATTTAAAACATCTACTAAGAGATAAGTAAAAAACCCCATATCATTATCTTGCTGAACTTTTTCAAAACTGGCCAGCGTTCCTCTTAAATAATACTGCTCTGCGTCTCTTCTTTCACTACAAAAACCTTTTGCCCATCATTTGTGGATAAATGCTAAAATGACCTGTTGGGATGAAAATATTGTCCTCATCACCAATCCAAAACTACTGCTAGAAGCATTGAGGCTGAGAATATGCATTTCTCTGCTGGCAGAAGCCAGATAGCAGACACTAAATTTTGTTAGATGCACATTTTACTAAAATATTATTTTAGAATAGACCCTCAAATATACTTCCTTGTACTCATGGGGGGGGGGAGGGGGGAAGCAGTTCAGTGTATACAGACTTCTTAGTAGTGCTAAATAAATTGTTCTGGAAACAAGAAATAACTCCATTTTGGTTATAGTTATACACTCTGGACTTTAGGGATGGCCACATTATATCACTGGTGGCCAGCTTAAGCCAGAGTGCTTTTGGAAAATTGATGTTTTCCTCGGTTCTTTGTCAGGGAGAATACTAGGGATAATAAAAAAAGCTTACAAAGAGACACACCGGTGTAATTACCTGAGTAGCACCAAGAGACTATTAAATTGAAAAGGAGGCAAAATTCATTTTGCGTGCCTGCTGCTCTACCCCAGGGTAGACACAGGCAGCAGTTTGTGTCCTCACAGCGGCTCGTGGGACTTGCTGGGGCAGGGCATGCTGTCACCTGGGGACGTGTGCCATGCCTTCGCGTGTTAATTTTGCAGGGGGGGAGAAAACCCATTGCTTTCACTGCTGGCTGGTATGTATTGCCAGTGCTGGGATGGGATGTGCGTGACGGAAACCTGTGCTGTAAAACAGCCCAAGTGGTTCATGAAGCAAAATTTGCTGAAACCAGACCCAGCAAAAACCCGTGCCGACCGCAGTCCTGGGCTGCCCACCCTGCCCACAGGACCGGCCAGGCGCTTTGGAAGGGAGACGGTGGGAGAGACCTGCTTTGGTGCACTGCTACGGCTTCCCTTGGCTCACACAGGTTGGGCGTGCAGAAACAGTCCACAAGGTCTCTCTGACATAACACGTTCCCTGTGCTGAAATCAAGCAGACTCAAAACATCTGGCAATGGAAAATCCCCCCATATGGGTTCCTGCTTCCCCCATGTAGTGCCCTAAGTTTCTGCTCAGGGATGACGGTTCTGGTATGCAATTGGATGAGGCAGGGAAATTTGATAAAAGGCACAGTAAAACAGTGACTTATATAGTAGGGGTTAAAGGGGGTACAATGAAGAGATGTGCTGATTAATTGTCTAGAGAAAAGCTTAGAGCAGATGTAATATGTGGCTCCAGAAGTTAATAAAAATTGCTTTGTCTTTACAGATTTTTTTTGTGACAGAAAGTGATAGCCAAGAAAAGGAGAAGATGGAAAGATGTGCTGGGTTCCAGAAGGAATGAAGAACAAGGGAAAAAAATTGGACATCAGTTTCCCTCCCTGATCCAGCACTGACCACTGTGAATTCAGAGAGCTCCCCCAAGGTTAGACTTGTGATTTATTTTTCTATTGGGGATGTCATTTGGGTAACGTACAAGGGAGAAGCATGCTGTATTGACAAGCTGTGCTTTAAAGCTTACAGTACTGCTGATTTCTAGCTCGCTGAGTAAAAAGCGTCTTAAGATTTTGTTCTTCATTTCAATCATGATTACAGCACAGTGGGGGCTGATGGTCCTTCTGTGGCTGCTTCCTCACAAGAGTTACTGGGTTTTAACTTCTTCATGTATATCAGCCACCTAACTGTTTGGAAACAGCTTATAGAAATGAATATGAAAGATAACTGCAGCAATCTAAAAAAAAAAAACTGGGTAGAAATTAATTGAAAAAGTGAATTGTAATAATGTCCTTTAGATTTTTGCAACAGGCAGAATGAATTACTTAAAACTGATAATATTCTTTGTCAGAGAGACGGTACCTCCCTCACTTGGAAGAAAAACACCCACATACCTTTAAGAGGCAGACCGCGAGCACCCACCCTTCCCCACAGCGTGACCGCTCGCTTGGCCACAAGCCACGGTTTGGTCCAGGTAAAAAGATGCTACCCAGCTGATGGCCCAAGGGGAATCTGGCCAGATACTGACTGTGGTGGTTTGCTGACACCCAGGCAAAGGCAGGAGAGGGTCTCTGTCAGATCCTCTGTGCTCCAGGCTTGGCGCATGAGCAGAGGGCTGGGGGTATCCCTTCCCCAAAGGCAGAAGGGTGGCCCTGGACAGCCCTTTGCCTGTTTCTTTAAGGGCTAAGCCTTGCAAGATGTTTATACTCCAGCCGCCTGCTTTTACAGTCTGCCACGCTTTTCTCCTATGTGATTCAAAAAGGAGAAAAAACATCAGATTGTAATGATCAGCTCACTCCTCCTAGAGGGATGAAAATTCGCTCCTTTGGAGGCCATTAATATCGCCAAAGATTACTATTTAAATGCTTATCTCTTATGGACTGTCCCTGTAAGTCTCAGAGCTGTCTGCACCTTTACCACTGCCAAATCACAAGCTGAAGGGGAAAGAGAGCTTTCCTTGAAGCTCTAGCTCTGGGATTCGTGTGATTAAGCCGGATTCTCATTTTCCATTGAAAAAGTAAGTTTCCAGCTGCTGTGATTGCAAAGAAAAGGTTGAAAGTGTAAGCCCTAAGTATGCAAAGCAAGAGAAGCAAATATAGAGAATATGAGGGTTTTTTTCATTTAGTCCTGTGTTTTGAACTACTTCTCCTTTCTCCAGGAGGCTGATTCATTCTTTCAAATGGATTGTGCTGGCAATGCTGTATTTTTTTGTTCCCCAAGGGATAACTTCAGAGCTTTTCTTTCAAAACCACTTTGCCCAGTTTAGACATCTCTTACAAAAACTAAATGAGAAGGAATTTGTAAGAAAAATTAATGATCTGCTACATAAATTTTTTACAACTTCGTACACGGATGGAGTGGGTTTGTAGAATTACAGAATTGCAGTGACTAATAATAGTAATAAAGTGTCTGATTGTATTAATGTGGTTAAAGATAGTCATAATACTCTCATTGTCTTTGCCGTTTTCCCACTCCTTGCTGTGACATCAGCCCGTCCCAGACCATCACATCCTGCTCATGGATGTGTCTTTGTTGATAAATAATGAGTCATTATATGCTCTGCTCTGACTTGTACAGCTGTATTGCCCAATTTTCCTCTCTCCAGAGCAAAATCCCCCTTTGCAAGGATTTAGCATGCCTTTAAACCAGCAAAGTTTATCTGGTGACAAATGTGCACTTCAGCAGGAGGAAAGGATGAAGTAAGTTTCTTTCCGGATGTCTGGTACCTGGAGTAGGCTCACCTGCTCTAAATTATGTATTTTTAATAATGACAAAACCTCACCACCACTTTGTACTGATGGCACAATCCACCGCATACTGAAGCCGTGATTTCCATGGATTGTCCCTGCAGGGCACATTCAATCCAAAGACTGAAAGAGCCTTGCTGCCACACAGGCATCAAAACTCTGTACAAAATATTTTGATGTGTACATGTAAACAGATACACACGGAAGTTACGTGTTTTCTCCACAAACACCAAACTGATTTAGTAACACCAAAATAAAAACTTCTTGCTCTCCAGCATGCTGCTACCTACACAGAACACTCAGGAAGCTCTCCTAAAAAAATGGATAACAAAATGGATTTTAAAAGTGCAAGAAACAATTGTCACGTTCTCTAAAAAGACAAAAATGCTTATGCACCCTTTGCTATGACACCAAGAAGACTGAAGAAGTACCATGAGGAGCCTGGGACTCCAAATAGCTGATTTGCATAGTTGGGAGGTAGTTGTTTTCTTTCATTTTAATTTAAAAGTATGATCAAGCATGTGGCATAGCAAACTTCTAGCTCTGCAGACCTGCTGAACTAATATGAATTTCTTATCAACAGCCAATGTGCAATCCGGTATGCCTACTTTGTACAGATGAGTTGGGGGGAAAAGATCCAAAGGTATAACAGATCCTCAGTGAGGCAAGACATATGATGCATTTGGTTTTCCTTCCTCCATTTTAATCGGTTATTTTGCAGCTCACCCATGCAAAGTGTGAGAGATCAGGTGGCCTGGGGAGTGGCAATGAAAGTATTCATGGATAAAGGAGGGACAGCTGAAAACCAGGACAAAACATATGGTCCCTGGAGCTGCTTTCTGGATGGATGGATGGAGGGAGGGCCTTCAGCCCCTACTAACATCTCTGTCGCCATGCCCTCCCTTTGCTTTCTCTAGATTGAGGGCCCCAAACCCCAGCCTGTCAGCTGCCAGACATAAGCTGCACAAAGGCAGGGGTCTGGTGTCGAACAAACCTTGGGCCAAAATCTCGTCCTTAAGTCTTGCTCTGCTGGTGACCGCCCCCCGTGGGGCTGCAGCTCTGTCCCTCAACAGCTTTCCACGCCTCCTTCCCTGTCCGTAAGCGCAGAGGTGGTAATACCCATCCCACGAGCATGATGCGAGATGGTCAGGTATTGAATGGGTATGCTGCTATCAAGCGCTATCTACACTTGCAAAACGTTGCATACTGGTGTTCAGAGGTGGTTGAGTGGGGGTGGTTTACTGATGCCCATCACCCCGCTGGCAGAGCCTGCGTGTCGCCTTGAGTGTGCCCTTCCTCGGGGTCTGGCCTGCAGAGCCTCCTTCGTGCACATCTCTTTTCCATGAGACCTAAAGTGATCGAGGAAAGTCCCATCTTGACTCCCTCCTAGAATGAGCCCAAGCGACGCGTTCTCACCCCTGCCCGTTCACCACGAGCTGGCCTGGGGCGGGTGCCAGGACGCCACTCTCACCTTGCCAATAAACCTCCTGCAGAAATTAAGATGTTTTGACTGCAACAAACCAGTGTATTTCACTGCAAAACAACTCTGTTGATGGCTTGTGCGACTGCTGCTTTCTTCCCTGTATCGCAGCCTCCTCCTTTGGGTTTCTGGAGGCTGGGGGCACCACAAAGCCCTGCTTGTGGTGCACCAGTGATGGCAAACCTGGGGAAAGGCACCCCTCTTCCCTAGCCCCATTTAAGAGCCTTTCTCGTGCAGACGAGGGGACTAGGTTTGGGCAAACAGAGAAGTGCCCCTGCAGCTGTGCATGGGAGATGAGTCAAGTGCCCATTCGCTGCCCCTCTCTCTGTTCCTTCTGATGTATTTTTGGGTGGAAGAATCGCAAATTTGATTTGTTAAATAGGTTTAAAAAAATGTAAATGATAATTATAAAATTCCATGAGTCTTTTTTTTCCATGATAAATTTTATGTAGCTGGCAGTTAAAATAAGTGATTACCTCATAAATACCATTTTAATAGCCTAGTCAACGGTGTAGCCTCTGCTGTTCTGAGATTTTTATCTCAGAAAAGGGAGGGAAAAATCCTTTCCCGTGGATTTATATTGCTGTAGCGGCTGCTGCGGCTCGTTACTTGCCGAGTAATTTGGGGGGAATGTATTCCTCGAACACAGGCAGCTGCAGATGAGTGAGCATGGATGCTGGTGGGGGCTGGCCACCCTGTGTCCACGCAGCAGCTATGCCCTGGCCGGTGGCGACCCTGGCCGGCACATCGAGTGCTCCAGCTGATGCTTTTGGGGTAACAACCTCATGTTTTCCAAAGCCGGTCATTCCTGCACACAAGCACCATCCTGCTCCATCAGCAACGGCTGGACAGGCCAGGACCGTGCCAACGTCCTTGTAGCTAAGGCAGAGAGAGATGAGTTTGATGGATGGACTATTCAATGGATAAGGAATTGGCTGGATGGCTGCATCCAAAGAGTTGCAGTTGATGGCTCGATGTCCAGATGGAGATCAGCAACAAGGGGTAGCCCTCAGGGGTCTGTATTGGGACTGCTACTTTCCAGTATCTTTATTAACGCCATAGAAAGCGGTGTTGAGTGCTCCCTCAGCAGGTTTGCGGGTGACACCAAGCTGAGTGGTGTAGTTATTTGCTTGAGGGAAGAGTTGACATCTGGAGGGGCCTTGACAGCCTGGAGAAGTGGGCCCATGCGAACCTCAGGAAGTTCAACAAGGCCAAGGGCAACCTTATTGCAGCCTTTCAGTATACAAAGGGGGCTTCTAAGAAAGATGGAGTAAGACTTTTTACCAAGACCCGTAGTGACAGGACAAGGGGTAACAGTTTTAAACTGAGAGAGGGGGACATAAGGAAGAAATGCCTTATGATGAGGGTGGTGAGACACTGGAGCAGGTTGCCCAGAGAAGGTGTGGATGCCCCCTCCCTGGCAGTGTTCCAGGCCAGGTTGGACGGGGCTTGGAGCAACCTGGTCTGGTGGAAGGTGTCCCTGCCCATGGCGGGGAGGTTGGACTAGATGATCTTCAAAGGACCCTTCCGACCCAAAACATTCTGTGAGGCGGGCCTGGGGCGCCCTGGGATTTCCACTAACAAACCGTTCCAATACACCACAAACACCCCCCCCACACACACATTTCCTAGGCAGGGGGCGCGGCGGTCGTCCCCTCAGGCAACCTGCGACGCAGTTGCGGGGCAGGGGTGGGGGGGGGAACCGGCTAAGCCGCCGCTCCCCAGGCCGGGGCCCGCGCTCCCCCTGCCCGGGCTGCCCGCGGGGTGCTGCGGGCGGGGCGGCGGCAGGGGGCGCTGCGGCCCCGCCGTTGCGGCGGCGGCGGCGCGGGGGCGGCGGGAGCGTTGATCCTAATTGGAGCCGACGCGCGGCTGCTCCATAATCCTCCGACATCCCCCCACCGGCTCGTAATTCCTGGGCGGGCGCTGCCGCCGGCTCCGCGGGGGAGCCGCCGCCGCCGCAGCCGGGCAGGTGTTGCCGCCGGGCGGGTCGCGCCGCGCTGCGCCGCCTCCCCGCCGCGGGGGGCCCGGCGGCCATGTTGTCCCCTGGCGCGGCGGCGCTACCGCGGCCGTAAGGGCTTCGCTCATCGGCAGCGTGACGAAGCGGAAAGGTGCGGGGAAGACACCCGCCGCCCCCGGGGGTTAATAATTAAGCGTTAGAAGTTCCCTTATATCTTTAATTGGCGCACGTAGCCCAGCTGCGGCGCCTGCGAGCGTTGGTGTCGCTTTCGTAGAGGCGAGAGATGGCGGAGGCGCCAGGCAGGGAGCTCCCGGCCCCTCGACAAAGCCCGGCCGCCGCGGCCAGGCTTGCGCCTCCCTGCCTTGGCTCCCCGCGTTTCCCTCCCGCGCCCGGCCCTGCCGCAACCCCCAGAGGGGAGGGTGGGGGTCTGCCCTCCCAGGGAGCTGGTCCTTGTCCCCAGCGAGGGGCCATGGCACTCAGGGGCGGCCAGTGGCTGGAGTCGGGGCACCGCAGGAGCCTTCCTGAAGTCAACTGAAGGCTGGTCGTACCCTGTTGGGTGTCTCACAGGCCGGTTGTGCTCCTACGTTGTTTGCAAGTCAATATTCTGCTGGAGAGACTGCTTGTGGCTGGGCAGTGTTTGAGGGAAAAGTAGGGAGCGAGAGGGTCAGGGCCTAAACTCACATTTGCTTAGGTACCAGTAATTCCAGTAATAACGCACGTGACTTTGCAGGTTGCATCGGAGCTCTTCCCTTTGGCGTAGGCGAGGAGTTGCAGAGTTCAGCATGGCCACTGGTCAGTAGGAGAGGCTGCCAAGTGCCTTGTCTTCCCTCCCATCGCATCTGTCTGGGGCCTTGTCCGAGAGGTAGAGTTTTTTTGCTCTATGCACTCTGTGATCGAAGTGTATACGTTGATTTTGCTCATGGGGTGTGTGGGGCCCCTGGACCTTGCACAGCTCATGTGCCAGGGCCAAGGCAATTTGTGTGTGTGTTTGGGGGGATGGGACAGAGATCCAGGGGCTGCTGGCTCCCGGTCCTGCTGTTCCAGGCTGGCAGGCTGGTACTACCGGTTGAGCACTATCTGTCTCTATGTAGGTGCTCATTTTTTCTTCTCCGTGTGAGAACACAAATTAGTCTCGCTAGGGTCTGCATGCTTCTGCAGGTTTGCCAGAAGTGGAAATAGGAGTTGTTCAAGCTCGGTCTTAAATGTTTGGACTCTAAGGTTGTTTCCACCCTCGTTTTAAACAGATGTAAATCTAGAGTTAACTCAGCTGAAGGAAGAGTTATGCAGCACAAAACCACTGTGCATGTCTGTGAACAGATACAGCTGACTGTCGGAGAAATAAAAATAATGAAGTAGCGGTGAATAAGCCGGGCACCTTACTTTCAACCATAATAAGCAGAGTTTCTGAGAAGCAGATGTTCTCCTTCTTGCAAGTGCGGGTCTCTAGCTGAACATGGTTGAGAAGGCAGTGAGGTCCCCTGAAGCCTGTGTGAGGCATGAATGTATGTACAGGCTTTAATGATGTCTTAGAGGCAGAGTTCCTGCAATCTGATCCTTAGGCGCGGAACTACAGTCTTAGATACACTGCCAGACGTGTTACAGACATGGATTGGCTTTACAGGGATCTGCCTTTGCATGTCTCCTCGTGTGCCATAAGCTATTAAGGCAAGATTCATGGATGTATTCTTCTGCAGCTTCGTTCTCTTGGGGCAGATTTATATTCCTAGGTGGGTCCTGTAAGCACTGGCCATTCTGCTGATTGCTAGTGCTGCAGTGTAACATGTAAAGGGCTCTTTCAGTCCTTTACACCAGGTAGTGGTGCCATTTTCTACAGGACTGGGCAGCAATACTGCCCAGGGTATTGTGTATTAGTGGCATTGATGAAGGTTTCTCTTGTCCTTTCACTTCAGCATGCTCCCTGATCTCACAAAATAGCTGTGTACTGAACTGGGACAATGCTTCTCTGACCTTTACATGAGCCCAGAACAAGCATGAGGAGAAACTCTTTACCTAGTCTGCTCCTCTATTGTTTCTGCATTTGGACTTTAGGTAAGCCTGGCCTCTAAGAATACTCCATTCTCAAATGCATCTGTTTTTTTCTTGTGGCCACCTAGAAAAGACTGTTTATCTTATGCTTTAAAGAGGTTTGCTTTACAAGAGTTTCTAACTATTTTCTGTATTTAAATAGCTTTTCTGTTTCTTCGCATTTGCTTTCTTCCCCATATAACACCTGCGTGCTTTCTTCTCTGGTATCTTACAGTCACCTAGAATGGAAAGCAAGGATGTATTTATTTATCTTTGCTGTTACACTGTCAAAGAACATCCCACATTCCCCAACAAGAATTTTATTTTCCCTTTTTGTGTGCTTACTATTGGATCTTCACTTGTGCTCCCAGCCCCTGCACATTTTAATACCTTTTTAGCTATTCTCTTTTCAAAATCCGTCAAGTTTTTGTTCCTCCCCCTCCCCCCCCCCCCCCCCCCCCCCGGCCCCCGCCTTTACCTTCTGGAGTTCTTTTTGAATTTCTTCTTTTTCATTCTGTGGCTGTTTGAAGTACTGGTTCTGCTTTGTCATTGTGTCTTCTAGTTCTTCATGTTGGCTGTCAGGTTCCTCGTCACAGCTTCACTTTTTAGCCATTTCCCTTCTGTGCAAAGCTGCTGGTAAACTTTGAAAGAGCTTGCTATCTCTTCTAGTTGTGTTTCTAGGGTGTTTAGTTTGCGCACGCCCTATAGCCTTTTCAGTTTGGAGCTGAGTGTTACTTGGAGTTGGTCACTGTAGTGTGAAAGGTTTTTTATTCTTCTGAATGTTTGCACTTGCAAATGCTGAACAAGCTGAGTGTCATCCTGGGAATGGTACATCTTCTGTAGTGTTGCTGCTCAGGGATATGGGCTCATGCTCCTCTAACACAGATGCAAGTGCTGAACTGGTTTCTGTATTCGGTAATTGTGTCTTTCTGTAGGTTTAATAATTTGTCCCTTAAAGCCTTGGCTGTTTAGGGAAGGTCTGTGAAGATGGGTTAATACACAAAGATTTGCATTGTGGTCTTGTGATCCAAGGCAGTGGACTCTTTTGTGGATACTAGTTGGTAGGATATACCATAAACATTGGCCAGTGCCTTGTTCTGCATGTAACATGGGTCTGGAGGAAAGAGGTTTAAACAAGCATTTACCTGTCTCCTACTGTCTTCAACAGTGACTTACATCCAGTCTGAGGGACTTGACTTTATGATTTGGGATTGACCTGGAGACTTCTGGATCTTTCCCACTTTTGTCATACCAGTTTTGGTATATATACACTTACATATGTTTCCTCTAGTAAATGGTATTGCGGGTATTTACCAGCAGCAGTTCTACAGACTCCTGAATTTTTTCCTTTTTGCCCTTCTAAGCAAATTTCATTCTAATTTTGCTGTATGTATTTATGTAACAGAGGGTGCCTCTTCATATTTACCAAAGTCAGTTCAGCTGCAGAACCTCCTGAATGCAATTTGGCTCATTCTGTGGAAGAAAAGGAGCCAGCTACTAACCCAACCAGTCTTCATATAGATGTAGGATAACTGGTAACCAGAGTGTTTCCAAGCATGCCCACTTCCAGCCACACAAGCTTGTGGGAGTGTGCTGGTGGTGTCTCATGGACTTTACTGTCACCAGTGGAATCTATCTGTACCTTTCATTTCACATAGGCACTGCAGCAGGAGCAGAGAAAAAAAAGAAAAAGATCAGCTTCTAAGTGAAGAACCGTGGCTGTAGTTTTACTTACAGGAGAACAAAACAAAGGGGTCAGTACTTATGGTGAGATGGCTAGTCTGTCCTTCAAAGGATGGTATTTGGTCCTCTTCTCCCTTCATGGGAAAAAATTCGGCAATCACATTTTTGATCGATGGTGACTGACTAGATCAGTTTTCTTACTTGAAAACTTGGTTCTTTCTTAAACAAAAATCTGGTCACTGGATCTCTCCAGTTCAGACTGTATGGTACTTCCTAGAGCTAGACCTCAGCAAAGTGTTTTTAAGCAGCAGGTTTTCTGAAGAAAACAAATTTTCCAGGGAGACCAGATCTACTTTGGTGTGACATGAAAATTGGTGAAGGTTTATTACAGCCCCCCTGCCCCCCGCCAAATCAAAGAAAGGGACAAAAGAAAAGGTTAAAAAGAAAAAAAAGTTTTAATTTTGTGGGCATCTTTTTCCTTTTCAGGTCAAAAATAGAGAACAGAGGTTTTACTACTTTAAAGGCAAATGTTTCCTCTTCCCCCCTCCCCCCCCTTAGCCAAACCACCCCCTTAGCTTTTATTTCAAGTAGATTCAACTGCAATTTTTTCTGCCCATGATTGTTTTTTGTTTGGCCGTTGAACCAGATAATCCAATATTTGCACAGCTCTCCCTGGAGCTGCACAAAGAGGTAATGCTGTCATTATGACAGGTAGACCTCAGGAGATAACATGGAAGCACAGGGTCTCCTAGCAGAAGCTCCCTGGCCTTTAAATGTTCACTCTCAGATATTCAGGATTTCCCTGCAGATCTCTGGACTGTGTTATATTAGAGGGGGTTGAAGTGTCGAGGGTTCTACACTTTCCCGAAGGAAGGCAGAGGAAAAATGGTATTCAGCAACAGGGCATGGAGTTCCTGGGCTGTTCATCAGTATTTTTCCCCTAGGGAAAGATAAGGCTTCTAGCACTAAATGGTAGGATTTACTCCTATATATATTTGAAATTTATTTTCTTTTTAGTTTGTAGGTTTTTGTTGTTCTGAAAATGTGGTGACATGTATACATGTGGTTCTTGCTTAGGTCAATATCCTTTGTTCTGTTTGTACAAAAATATTTATTCCTAATTACACTCATCTTCTGTTTGCACCAAAACATCTTGGACTCGTGAAAACTGCCTGACCTGTGAAGCTGTCTGCTTGGGCAGATGGCTTTTGCAGATCACTTAGTTTGCATGTGGAAATTCAAAGTTTTTCCTGTCTGGCTTAGATGGTTAGTAGTATAAATTTTCTAAGAAAATGCCCACTGTCAAAAGCAGCTGTAGGTTTTGTGCTTGTGAAACCTATTTGCACAAATATTATAAGCCACCAAAGTCTCCACCCAAATCTGCCACAGTTGCTCAGATCTTCCAACAATTACAATCTAATTAGACCCGGCATTCAAAGTTGCCTCCAGCATTTGAAACAAAAGTAATTTAGCGGTAATAAAAGTGGTAGATTGACAGCTCTGGAGGCTGAACTCGGCTTATCCGCAAAACATACCCAGGGTGGGAAAGAGCTACAAGAATCGCTGCAATGACTGTCTGAAGGGCTTGACCCCTTGCCTTGAAATGACAACCTCCAAGGGATGAACATATGGGTAATTTTCTACAGGTCCCTCTACTGCCGCTGCCAAGAGTGCTGCTAATTACTGACAATAATTAGTATATTGTCTGTGGCATGAATACTTTTCCACTAGGAAAAACACCTGATTCATTGTATGATAACAATCAAATGCCCATCATGTAGTGATGGTGTTTATGAAGTTAAGAATTATTCTGAATTTGAACTGCAGACTGTGAGGTGAAAGGCTTTATCCTATTACCAGTCCCCTGAATCATTCAGTCTACAGTGTGTGAGGCACAGGGCTGTGATTACCAATTCATTTCATAAAGGCCAACCATTTAAAATTCTCTCAAACTAGCAGCTGCTCGAGGAATGAAAAAGCACCTGGGTCTGGACAAATATCTTTTTCTTCTTCTGGGTTAATTTAAAAAGAAAACCAACAATTCTTTCCCCTGACAAATGAGACTTTCAATCAGCACTGAGCTATCACTGTAGAAGGATAACCGGTCTTTGCTTACTTGACATATGGGATTCTTCCAGTTCCAGAGGTGGAAGTCATGGTTAGGCTGAAGAGCACTTGAAAAAATAAGCTGCTTCATGTTACTGGTCAGTAAGAGGAATCATTTGGCTTTGATGTGGAGGAAAGAATAGGCAATGCACCCGCTTCAGTTTCTTGGGGTGTTGCTGGATTCTTTTATTGCTGTTGCTTATAACCACAGGCAGAGATAAGAAATA
This sequence comes from Astur gentilis, assembly GCF_929443795.1. Classification (NCBI taxonomy): domain Eukaryota; kingdom Metazoa; phylum Chordata; class Aves; order Accipitriformes; family Accipitridae; genus Astur; species Astur gentilis. Next base: position 33,905,749 of record NC_064891.1, read on the forward strand.
CTTTTCCTTCTTTCCTCTATCTCTTCTATTTCTCTCTTTCCTCTCTCCATTGGTTTCTATGCTCTAAAATACTGAATTATAACATAGGAAGGACCACCAGTGACTTCTGAAAACTGTCAGGTCTTAGCTTTCCTCCAGATGCTGAGTTAACATACGCCTTACTGTGGCAGGCAAACCTTAATTCAGTTGGCAGTAGGATTACAGCAGGTATATTTACCCTCAAGAACACTCATTTTCCATATGTAATTATCTCCTCATCTGCTGAGTCAGGAGGAAAATCAAAATTATCCTCTGTTTTAGATTATGTTTTCCTAGGACTGACATGAGAATTCTGGGTGACATTCTCAAAAGCATCCAATTTATATAGGATTAAAAGACTGTGGCTTTCAGGGGATCATCTGCTCCTCAGATGTATTAGGGACATTAGAAAACAGTACTTTTGGTTTCTAACGTTGGAGATGGAGGCATAGATAGAAGATTGCAGCCTTTATTGCCGTCAGTATAGGATAAGATCATAATTTATGTTTTCAGATGAGGCTTTGAAAATGATGATCTTGTATGTTCTAACTGGAAACCAAGTTGCCCATGGGGCGTGTTTCGAAAGAGTATGAGTTTGCAGTAATAATTCCACTATATTTTTTTCTTTGTCCCTCTGCAATATATTTTTCTGGCAGCCACAATCCACTCCAGAGGAGGAGGAAGAAGGTTGGGGGTTTTGTCTGTGTGCGTGAAAAAGGCTTTTGATTTATGCTGGGGGCAGCTGGTTTTTTTTCTTCTTTTCTGCAACATTCCTGTGTGATCTGCAAATTACTATTCCCTATTTGAACATTGGGTATAAGCAAGATGCTTTTCTGCCTCCTTCATCAGTGTATTCCACTTAGCTACAAGCAGATTCAGACAGACGCTGTCTCTTATTCCAGAAGTATGTATGCCTTCAATATCCATGCCTTAATGATCTAGAAATACTGTGCTATCCCACTAGCCAAGACTGATATGGAGCAATTGTACCTAGAGACATGCATTGCAGGTCATTTTCTCATCCAGTTCTGTTCCATCATCCCTATTTGAGAAAAGAGAATTTCCTCGATATAACGATGTGTCGTGGTTTAAGCCCAGCCAGCAACTAGGCACCGTGCAGCCACTCACTCACTACCCCCCTCTCTATGTAAATGGTATAGAATAAGGGGTAGATATTGTCCTGTTTTCAGCTGGGTTAGAGTTAATTTTCTTCTTTCTTCACTTTCTCTGCCAGCAAGCAGGTGCACAAGAAGCTGGGAGGGAGCATGGCCAGGACAGCTGACCCGAACTAGCCAAAGGGATATTCCATACCATAGAACATCATGCTCACTATATAAACTGGGGGGAGTTGGCCAGGATGCACGGATCGCTACTTGGGCATCGGTCAGTGGGTGGTAAGCAATTGTATTGTGCAGCACTTGTATTTTCTTGTTGTTTTTTTTTTTTAATTTATTACTTTTAATTACTATTATTATTATTATATTTTATTATTATTATTGTTAGTATTACATTTTATTTTACTTTAGTTATTAAATTGTTCTTATCTCAACCCATGAGTTTTACTTTTTTTTTCCCCGATTCTCCTCCCCATCCCAGTGGGAGTGGGGGGATTGAGTGAGTGGCTGTGTGGTGCCTAGTTGCTGGCTGGGCACAGGAAGCTGAAAAATCCTTAAGTTAGGATAAGCGCTACTTAGCAACAACTAAAACATCAGTGTTATCAACGTTATTCTCACACTAAATCCAAAACACACTGTACCAGCTACTAAGAAGAAAATTAACTCTATCCCAGCTGAAACTAGGACACCATGTCTGTGGACCACTATGACAGCGAGCAGCCTGTTTCCTCATCTCTGGCTGCATGGAGCTATATCAGCAATTTGGCCCAGCATCTAACCCAACACCTCCTGAATCTCACCAAAATACAAATGCTAAGATAACAATACAGATGAAGTAAGATATGTAAGATAACAATACAAATGGAAGCATTTAAGTTAGTATATGGCTTGTAGAGTAGTTTGGGATCCTTTGGGTTGGTAAATGCTGTGTAAGTATAAAGCACTATTTTGTCTCATGCTTGTATAAACTTAGATTCCTTGGTTTTGCATTCTGCTGTGTGGATTAAGTTACAGCAGATCTGTCTGGAACACCCATTGAAGCTAAACAGTGGTACGTCTTCTGCTTCGTTGTTTAATATCAGATGCTTTATTATGGGAATTCAAATAAAACTTGACTTAAACAAAGCAGGCCTTTCTGCTATTTTTAGAATGTTATGCCATATCTCTTGTCCATGTTTTACAGGCTGGAGTGTAATTAATGATGTGTGTCCTTCCTTCCCTTGTTAATTGATGCACAAGCTTTTGGGAGGTATGTGTCATTATCTAATGTAATCATGCAGAAATGTGAAAAGCGGAAAAGGGAAGAAAAAAAATCCACATGCCTTGATGTCTTATCACAGTTGAAGTGGGGAGGGGGTAGGGAGGGGATTGCCCTAGCAAGTTCAGAACTGGACTGCTTCACAGTATTGCCAAGATCCATAAGCTTTTAACAGTCTCTGGCTCCAAATGCCTCCACGATCCTGTTTAGAGAAATTGTTTTAAATGTGCCTGTTCCTTCTGTTGCCCCTTGCCCTGGCACCTGGCAAGAGGGCAGAGGAGCCTCTCCCTCTGTTTTCTGCTAAGTGATCTCCATCTCGCCATCATTTGCTTTCAGGTTGGAGGAAGGTGTGCGGGAGACCGTAGGTTCCTTTAATCCCTATTAAGAACAGCAGATCACAGTGCCCCTCTGGCCTTGTTCCCTATGACTATGAAACTAGCTTTAGCAGCACAGAGATTTAATCTTTCTAGTGGAAATGTAGTACCGGTCAAAGGTCTGCACTGCATCTTTTAGGACAGTTTCTTAGCTGTGTGAAGTTAATCGTGAGGCAGTGTCCATTCCAAGTCACAGATTTTGGCAGAAGGCTTGTGCTATAGACTTGCCTTTCTGCAGCTCTGCTCTTTTCCCTGGGAGAGATCCCAAAGAGGAAAGCCACAAACTGCCAGAGGTACAGAGCAGGCCTCTAGCCCCTCTTGCAGGCTCCTTTTCTCACCTGCCTCCTCTTCCCACCACCTATCAGGTGACCGGGGGAGAGAACAAGCAGCTCTGGGGTGCACTACGAGCTGTGTGGGGATGATAAGCAGCTCTGTGTCTCTTTATTATCTTTAAAACCTACCTAGTTCAGTCTGTCAGCTGCTTCAGGTCCTCTCTGAGAGCCTAGATGGGGATGAGCCAAGGTGTCTATGCTACATAGTCCTCTGTAGACCTGCCAGCGTATGCAGCAGATGGGGTGGGTTGATAGGAAGCAGCCAGTTGCTCCTTCAGCTGTTGTTCCCCAGTTTTTTCCTCCATCTTCAGTTAATTTAGATTATACCTAAAGTGCGTCCACAACTACGTTTAAGCAAAAGTGGTTACCATAGTAACACTGGAGGTTTTCTAAATGCAGTCTATGATGTAAACAACTAAAATGACTGTCACCCCAAATAGTTGTTTATTTCTTCTGTGTAGTATATTGAGAATGTAAATCTGTTGTAGCACACACAGATTTACCACTTCTAAGTATAACTTGGAGGAGTAACACATTTTTTCTTATTGCTTCCATTTCAGCAGATCTGTTTCCATGTCAACAGCTCACATTGATAAAGAATTGACATTCTGACTGCATTTGGCAGTGTAGGGTACAAGGTGACAATTAAAATAAATCAATGTTTCTAATGATGCTGATGTTAGAACCGTGCCAAAATACTGCGATTCCCATGCACAGTAGCCAGTGATTGCTTCTTGAATCTGGAGAGAGTGAGGTAGGAATTCTCATGGGAACAGACTTTCTTTGCAGGGTTTTCAAGCCTTCCTGCTTACAGATGCAGAAAGACTGGGAAAGCAAACTCTCTCTCTCTCTCTCTCTTACAGAAAAATGCACCTAGCACTCTGTGTGTGCGCACGCACATGTGTGTTTGCTTTGGCTCATCCACTTCTAATCTAGGTGAGGTCTAGAAATGCATAAAGCATGCAATAAAAAATAGAATGCCATTCTTGGACTAAAAACCTGTTTTGAGTCAAGTTTCTGGCAAAAAATTGTGCAGCAGGAGGGCTTAATTAATCCCTCCTTCCATTCCTAATTTCCTTGTAGTGAATATATGTATTGAAATTACTGAGGGATGAGAAACTTGGAGGCCCAGAAGGGCATTTTTTAAGCTTGCAAGCCTGTTCAGCAAAGACTGGCACTTCACATTGTGGGTTTGGGGGATGAAAGTGGACTGCTTTTCTCTGTCTGTGTGAGCAGCATCTAGATACACAATTGCCACTGTTGAGGTGTCATCACTGTGCTTGTTTTCCCTTAGTGTGTAGAGGGGCTAAGATCAGTGGCCTGCTGTATTAAGCACCCCATTTACACACAATAGGAGAGACAGACACAATCTGCAAGAATTCCCAGACTAAGCAGACAGCAAACAGGGAAAGAAGAAAAAACTGTTATCCCATTTTACAGGGGCAGAGAGGGATTAAAAGGAGTTTTTCAAAGCTGCAGATAGGAGTGGCGGCTTCCAGGTGATGCAAGCTCCTTACCTGTGGTTTGGATGCCAGAAAATCCTTTATCTGGTGTGGCTTGGGGTCATGCTGGAGTCTTGTGGCAGATGTGGAAGTCTAGCTTGGTGCTTCTGAATTGGAATGTGCTCACCTTCAAGGGTGAGCAAAGTTTTGGAATACATTTCCATGGAGGCATTCAGCCTGTCTGAAGGCACTCTGTCTAGTTTGAAGTATGTTTGAATCTATAATTTCCATTGCTTTTGTAGACTATACATACGTCCTAATGTTAGGCATCTAAATGATGTGCCTAATGATCTTGTTTGCTGTGGGTTCTCTTGGTAGCCAATGGAAAGAAATAGTTGTGTCCAAACAACAGTTCAGATCACCTTGAGCAGGTGTCTAGCACTGCCTGATACTGCTTCGTGAATGTGTAAATTCGTTACGTCTTTCATACCATGGGATCATATAGTTTTTGTGGGTTTGATAAGTCCACAGGCTTACTGTGCCTAGTGAGGTTTCTATTTTTAAATTAAATTCTTAGGTATTGTTTTAGAGAAAAGAATATAAAAGCAGAAATACTGGTACGAGTAATGCAAATCCTGGTACCACTGAGGTATATGAAAATGTGGTCAGTTTTTGCTCTCACGCATACACACAAGAGCAAACTCCAAACCCCCAAACCAGTCATTTTTGTAATGGAGATGAATGTAGTAAATCCCCCACATGTACTAATGATAATTTTATTTCCAGATTGCATTCTTTGGAGGATCTCTGAATGAATTATGCCTCACAGCAGCCCATAAGGTGGTAAGTATTGTTACGGTATTTTGTAAATGTGAAAGAATTGTGTGATATTGATAAACAGAGAAATTGCCAAATCAGTCAGATCTGTGGCAAATAGCTTTTCACTGTAGAAAAATACCACTCTTTCAGATACAAGACAGGTACAATGTTTATACATTTCAGCAAACGAGCCATTGCTGAATGACTTTAATTTGATTGCACAGGAGTGAGACACTTTTAGGATGTATCCTGTGAATGTCACTGAGGTGCTGTAACATAAAAAATAAGATTGCAGCTGAGAAGGGATGTGTAATCTCTGGTTTTTGGTCTTGAATATTGGCTGTAGCTGACAGTAGAACAGCAGCTGGTTAGATGAGTCTGCACAATAACAAGGGCTAAGATGATCTAGCTCTCTCTGTTGAACTGCTGTTGGCCTTCCTTATCATATTACCTCATCTCCTAGCTGCAGGGATTGGCAGTCTTTCAAGGAGGTGTGCACAATATCGTTTTCCCCCATCTTGAATTAGAGGTATGAAAGTAGCAGGGGCTGTAAGTGCTGCTTCTGAGAGGTTGGGCTGAGTGAGGGGTCCTGCGAGGGGGTAGCCTCCAGCAGCTGTGCGATTTGGCTTTGGAGGGTGCCAGGGTCAGGCAGGCATCCCTCCTGGTGCCACAGCTTCCAGTACCTGGCTCTGCCCAAGCTCTGGTGTCTCCCATCGTAAGTCCTTTACCACAGGCTTGTGGCTATCAGCTCTCAAGCCAAGTTTCAGCACCTATAGCTATTGTTCCATGGAGACATGACTAGCCATATGGTAGTGCTGCTTCTGCCCCCGTTTTATTAGCTAAATTTAATTAACAGGCAATTATAATAACCAGACAGACAAATATAATAGCCTACTGTCATGTTTCATTTTAAATAATGGCTGTAGTGGCCACAGCAATATTATTTGACGTAATATGAATATGTTTGACATATGCCATTGAGAATGAGATGAACATGATGCCTAAGACAAACTGTGTATTAACATGTAGTCCCTGTTGTTCAAAAGCTCTGGAAACCCGGCCGTAACCAGTAACAGTGAAATAATGAAAGGACAGTCACAACCATTTTTATATGAGTTAATGCAAACCAGAGGAAACGCATAACCAGACACAGACAGGGGTTGAAGAAAAGCTATGACTTAGTCCCAGAAATTCTGTACTAAAGGTCTAGACTTTAACAGGAGTAAACAAGACCCATTCCTAAGACACAGTTGAGAAATCTTTGTGTGAAACAGAAGGAATATGTAAGTGAAAGATGTCAAATAGTGTTTGGCTGTAATTGGATACAGCATGAATGCCGTGAAAATGTTAACCTAATTCTGTCCCAAATCTGAAAGAAAACTAAGATTTCTTCTAAGATTTCTTCTCAGCTTTGCTGAAGTGCAGTTGTGGAACCACTAATTGAAAGAAAACTGTAATTCTAATAGTTGAACATGCCCTTTCCTCACTAGTGTTGTCCAGTACTAGAAAGTGGAGGAGGAAAGAAATCAGTTACTTTACAGCCCTTCATGTAAAAATAAATAAATGAATAATTGGGGTGGGAAATAATGTAGTTTTTCTAATAAATCAGATATATTAAGCTGTGGGCTTTTGCCCTTCTAAAATAAAAGGAAGAAAGAGACTGTCAGTGGCAAAAATACTACCTTGTGGGATTTGAATAGAATTGTAAAACCCATTCCCCTGCCTTTGGGATGATGTAGTGAAAATGGAACGTGTTACTCACAGTTCTTCTTGGTTTCATTCAGTGTCTGAGTTGCCTTTTGTCGTCCATGGGGTGCAATTCCTATGGAGTGAAGCAACACATACAGCATGGACTAAAGTGCTTCAAAACAGCTATGTGCTGCCGTAGGCAGTACCTCAATGGTTAATAGGACTAATGAATGTGCACGCTAACAATAGTGAACACAGCCAGTTTGAGGATCAAGACCAAAGGTTATTTTCAGGTACGAGAAATGAGAAGGTGAAAATATACAGGCATGCAGGAATAGTGTTGTGAGCAGGTTTAGGGCCTTGGCACAAAGAGAAGATTCTTCTCCCTGTCCTGTTACTGCAACAAAGGTTGCAACCTGAAACATACCTAATTAAAAACGGCTTCAAGCTTCCTTAAACTTCACAGAGGCTCTGTCCTAGTGGTGAGGGTTGGGCAGAGCAGAAAGGGAGGGTAGTAGCTAGGGCTTACTAAAAACTAGGGGGGCATTCTGCTGGGGCACACATTATTGAGCAGTCACTTTGCTACCTTTTGAAAGGATAGGCATGCCCCTCCTAGTCTGTCCGTGCTGGTGAAGATAGGTGTGCAGGTATGGAAACCTGTACCAGAGAGGATGCTGCAGTGATTCAGTGGTAATAGATTTTTGGCCAAAAACAGAGTGAAAGAGCATGCAGTGACACATGCGATAGCCCTGTCTACCTCTGCTGCCCTGGATGTGCCCAGTACAGTCCAGTTCTTTTTCTAGTCCACAGCAGAGGAGCAACAAAGGAAGTAATTGTCTATCTGGTTGCTCTATTCACTCTCCCATACCTGTAAGATGAAGAGCTGTTGCTACCACAGGAAGAGTAGCAGTGGGTCTCTGGTGGCAAGGTAAGCAGGTACCAGTGACTGGCAAGTGCATATTGCAGTGAAAGGGGGATCCCAGGGTATCAGAAATGTCTCACCTTAGTTCTGTGTCTGGATGTTAAAATGCTGAGACAGCATCCCAATGCACTTTGTTACTCTGGAAGAAAGTTACTCTGTTTACTCCTCAGGTTCCTGGAAGGATTGCTGGGGTCAGAGACTGGCCTATAATTGCAGCTGTCAGCTCACTGTTAAATGGAGAGATGTAAAATACCTCCTTGCACATCATTTATTAACATTTAAAACCCGTCAGGGGACATATAAAACATTCCTCTTTCTGTAACATTTATAAACTACTGAGGAGCACAGACACATTCCCCTATATTAATTACCCTAATTTAGTCAATGTCCATGGAGGGCCTGTGAGCACAGCAGCTATGATTCTGCACCCCCCACCCCACCCCCCGCCCCAGTTCTTTTATTTCTAGGCATTGAAGTTCCCCTGAGCCCATTCCAGCTGCAAATTCTCCTGGCATGAAGCAGGGTAATGCTGGAGACTGAATGTATTTTCAGACCTTGTATACATGAGGGAGTTGCACTAAGATTACTGGTAAACCTGCTTAGTTAAACCAATGCAAAATGTGACATGGACAGTCTTATTTCATCTGGCCGCTTCTTTTAGATTTGGATTAGGTTTGAAATCAAGTAAACCCCCATTTAACATCTTTAAATAAAGATGTATGAAGGCATTCACATCAGTTTAACTTGAATCGTTTCAGTCAGATTTAAATGAAACCAGTAAAACTTTCTTGTACTGTGATCACCTCAGTAAATACAAATTTCTGTCTCTCTTCTACAGGCCTGAGGGGATGCAGCTCTTCTGGCTTTTCACAAGGCATAATTTTAGTCACCTATGCTAGCAGTCAGTGGGAGTTATAAGCTCTGCTGGATCAGGGTAAATCAAGTGAGGGGCATTTAGTGGTCAAGGATGGAACATGAAAGAAAGCAGTTTTACTTGTCTTAGTGAAAATGACCACAGCAGCTCCTTTGAACCTCTTCAGGCCTAGAGCTGTGAATGGGTTGGGCCTGCCATAGATCCTTAGTGTCTTGTTGTTGCTGTCAGGAGTATCCAATGGTGCTAGTACATATGGGGTAGTACAAGTGATGCATCTGACTGGGGAACAGTCAGCCTGCTGCATCATTAGATGGCAAATTCCCTTTAGAGCGTTCACTCCTCTCTGCTGGGCTTTGGTATCAGTACCTATGTGTGAGAGCAAGAAAACAGGCAGGTACCTATTCTCCTTGAGTTATTTCAGTCAGCTGATAAAAAGTAAGAAATGTGGCTACTTTCAGTTCATGAAACATTTGCGGTGGGCATGTTTTCCTGCAGTGGTGTGAGGTTTGGAGAATAAAATAAGTATGTTATACTGAATGTCATCTTGAGTTTCCTCCATTAAATAATTTGAAGAGTGTTCCCCAGCTGCATGTGCTGAGCTGTGAGAATTGTTGCTGAAAGCACATAATGTTGTGTATACTTAATTTTAAATGACTCCACCATGGAGAAGCCTGTACGTGTTAGAGAATTACCGTGGTTTTAAATAGTACAGCTCTATGGTGTTCTTCATCAGAGGTGAAGCCATATAAACGCTGCTTGTCACTTTCTTGCTATGCACTTTGTGTCACCTGTGAATGTTTTAGCAAGCATCCCAAATCAGTGATGGAAAAGCACTGAGAAATATCTAGAGTAGTAGGGTTCTTGTGCAGTGGGGAGCTGATTAGGTCCAGTGCCTGGAGAGGGATCCTTCTGCACAGGTATTCTTCCCATTAGCTGTGCCACTAAGCCATATATCATAGGAGGGCTGAAATTTGTTTTTATCAATTCAGGAACAAGATCCTACATCTGTTCCTAATTACAGGTAGGGGTCTCAGAGGAGGGCTGAGTTACAGTGTATGTGGATATCAAAATGCATAGCTCTCATTACTTGAATAGGTAAATAATTTTATTCATCATCTGTGCAGGGACGTAGGAAGCGTAGCCCAGGAGATGTTAACAATTAACTGCAATCTCGTTTGCATTAGTGGCTATCAATATCTTCAGCTCTTCTGCACAGTAGTTTAATATTGACTATGTAAACCTTCTGAAAAGGGGTTAACTTTTTTTGTGTGTGAATTGGGCATTTACAAATATATTTCTATTTTTGTCAGATTGAATTTACATGATATTTTTCTGTAGAGGATGTGTTTTTATGGTTCTTTGCTTTCTTTTGGGGAATGAGGGACCAAGTGTCTTCTGTAGAATTTGGGCTACCATGGTTTATGACTGGCTTCCGTTCAGGTCAAGGTTGTAAGCACCCCGCAGGACTGTTTCCTGTGTCTGAAACAGATAATTTCCCTGGACTCAAAATTTTAGTTTTGGCAGAGTTGCTGTAGTTGCTTATCCTTTTGAGGACAACTGTCTCTGTCCCATGTGGTGTACAGATTTTAATGTCCAGTAGATGCAAGGATTTGCTTGTGTTTTTTAAAGGACTTGCCCTCGCAGTAGGGTTACTCTAGTTGCTTGCAAAAAAGTCACATGTAGGAAACACACCAAGAGACTCCACAACCCATGCTGGTACAATTTATTGCTATAGATTCAAACAGACACAAGAGGAAAATAATGAGAAGTGTAGCTATTTGCAAGCAAATACACTGTATTATTCATATTTTTAATTTGAGCTGGCTTAACTGAAGCACACTGGTGCCTTTTACTGAAGTAGTCTGCACAGTTGGAGAGTATAAGCAAAAACTTGGGTTAATACCATATACCAGATGCTAATATGACTCCCCTTTATAGCTTAACCATGACACTACAACATAGCTGTCCTCCCTGTAGTAATCGTAACTCAAGGGTATGTAACTGCTGGGAAACACTTTTTTTTCCTGTTAGAAATTCCAACTGTATCCCAGGCAGCGCAAAATACTGCTGACAGATTGGTTCTGCCCTCTGCTGATTGTGGTAGCAGAAGTGCTTTGATGCTTTGTATGTACGAGGTTGGTGAACCCCTCTCAGAACCTTTACACGTGCAGTAATGTCAAATATGCTGCTGCTGTAACTTGAATTGTTAAGTTTGGTGAGGTGAACAGCAGTTACCTGCAAATGAGAACAGCAGAAAATCCAGTGATTTCAAACCAGTGCATTTAACTTAAATTCAGTACCAAGGACATTGTTGGAGTTATTAGTAAAGCAATCAGTTCGGAAGCAACTACAGCAATATGGGTGGTAAATAGATGGCAGCATGGATTTATTAAAAGTAAATCACATAAACTAACTTAATTTCTTTCTCTGATAGGATAAAAAGCTTAGTGGATAAGGTAAATCCACCAGAATAATGTGTCTCCATTTCATGAACATTTTTCTTACAGTTCGGTACAACAGCCTCGTAAGAAAATTAGAAGCATGGATGAGACAAAATTTTTATAAAATGTGATGGATTGTAAGTCATTTTGAGTGACAGTAAATATATATATCAAGGTATATCTAAAGTGCTTGTCACGTCGGTACTTTTATATATATATTAATAACTCAGTTTTCAGAGAGGAGAGAGCTGTCTTTCAGGAATCAATTCTGGCTCCAATACTATGTTAATGTGCTCTATTTTCATTAATTGCTTTGATGGTAGGATTAAGACTTCATTGATCTTATGTGTGAATGATATTAGTCTTGTTGGGACTGCAAATACCATGCAAAGACTAGTCATTAAAATATATCCTCCTCTGGATGTGTCCCTGGCATACGCCCTAGAGCCTCAGACAGGGAATATGTGCATAGCTGGGCCACTTTGGAATTTCTCTATAAAGCAAAACTCCCTGTGTCCTTCTAGCTAGGGTCAAGAGATTGGCTTTCTATCTGCAATTACATTAAAAAAAAAAAAAACAAACCAAACTTGAAAAACTTACATTAAAAGAACATTAAGGTTGTAAAGCCAACCACTGAGTAATTAGGAAATAATAGAATTCAAGTGGCTTGTATAATTTTATTTCAGCTTCCTAATGCATATGTATTATGAGGCAGTCTTTAATTCCAGGAATCCATACTATTTTTAACTCAGGATTCTCCTTCGGTAGCCCTCTGCACAGGAAGGAATTTCATGCAGTCTGAGTTTTGCTTCATGCAATTTCATGAAAAATTCCTCAGAACTTCATTCCAGGCCAGTTTGCAGCCCACCATTTCTAATGATATTCTTGCAAAATGGAGATATGTTTGCAGAAACATGGAAGCACTTCAGTATAACGTTTCAGGAGCACTGCAACAATGATACAGGGAATTACTGAAATCTGACATTTTTTGATAAATTGAACTTAAAAGCACTTCCAAATTCAAGTTTCAGTGTAGGTATTTTGCAGTGTCTAATGAAAGACATAATATGATCTATATGTACACTGAATCTTTGTGTCTGAAGGTTTGCACTGTTGCCTTAGATGCATGACAATTAGGCATTTTCTGTTGAATGCTCTGGATAATACCATTAGATGCACAATAATTAGGTGTTTTCATCTCATTAATATTCATTTTCATACATTTAAATGCCTCTCTTATGGCATTTGTTAATTAACATACATTTACAATGGTATATTCCTCTTCCCCGTTCACCCATTCTGACTAATTTAATGAGCTGACATATCAGATGACTTCTCTTACAGGATTCTGCTGTTGTATCTTTGGTGGGAACAAAGAAGTGGTTATCGTGCTGTTTGTGGGTGGTATTAGCGCAGCTATTTTTCTTCACAAGGAATCTGAGGCATGGAGAGTCTGTCCTCAGTAATGCTGTTGCAAAATAGAGGGCTCCTTACCGTCTATTTCCTTTTATTCGTATTATTAAAACCCGCATCCCGGGAGCAAAGTTTGGGCCCTAATGTGTTTTTTGAATTGAAAGAGAATACAGTTTATACCCCTAAAAGTTTGTGTTTCATGCAACTCGGAGCGTAGAGTGCAGCCTGCAAAACTGTAGTGAGGGACACACCAACATTAAAAAATTCCTTTCCTCATTCTTATAAGTAGGGCTAATTTAAAAGGTAAACTAAAACATTCAGGGGAGTTGAAGGAAATCCCTGTCTCCTGAAAATGTCTGCAAGGAGGTGAAATAGTAACTGAAATGCTGCTGTATAATTACACCTACTGGGGATATTCATTATGATTCTTGGGTTACTCTAGAGTCTGACTATTAGTATTAAGTTAGACAGCTTGCCCGTGTATCGTACAAATATTTTAACAGACTGTGCACAGCACCTCCCACAGTAATGTCTGTGTTTTCAGTTCCTGTGTTGATGCTGAAGTACAAATAATAATAGTAAACACATACAGAAAATAAACATAGTTCCTTCTGTAGATTTAGCAGATAGAGTTTTTCTGACAGTATGCTACAGTTTTTTGAGTCTCATTTCATCAAAAATTAAGGGGAAAAACTCCTTTAAAATTCTTCATACTGATAAATCAAAAAGCAATCTCAGCAGTTAACAGATTATTCAAATTCAAATAGAGAAAACATACCTGGAGGGGAATTTTCAAAAAGGCTCAATGTCAACTTAATTCTGTTCCCACTGAAGTCAATGGGAGTTAAGCCAGTACAGAGTGTTTTTCAAAATCTTAACCCTAGGATCTGCATACCCATCTAAGTTCGATGAGGTTTATTCTTTAGGAGATTCCAAGTTATTAAGGAAGAGATTTTCAGTAGCACCTGGGGGATTTAGAAGCACAGTTCAATTAGTCTTTCATTGCAATTTGTGCTTCTAAATACCTGAGACAGGTTTGAAAATCTCACGCTAAAACCCCGTCTCAGCTGTTGGTTAAAGCCTCAGTGCACATGTCTCTTCTGATAAAAATAGGATTCCAGTCTGAGGCACATGCAGAATTTTACGTGTGGTTAGATGGTATGCCAGGAGAATAGGCTGTCACATTATCGTTAACTATAAATGAAGGGCACTGTCAAGTGGGGAACATTTGAACAACATTGCAAACACTGCCGCTGTGGTCCTGCGGTGGGTTATGCTTAATACTGAAGAGTCACGTTCTGTGACCTCTGTAAAACTGAGAGGCATGTAACTCCCTGAAGATGCCAAGAGGGTAAGTTAGTATTCATTTCGAGCACGAGGGAAGGATCTGGTGCCCCACTTTCTGGACTGGCATATCATTTAGGAGTGATGGATGTGGTTATATGTCAGTGCACATGATTTACATGGGCTTAAATGGCTCCTTTTGACGTGGTTTTTATACAGTGTTACTGCAGCCATCCAACAAAACCCTGCCCTGCTAGTGCAGTGAAGATGATCGGATTTAGGTGTCTTGACAGCCCTCACTTTTTCTGCTGGCAAGAAAAGACATATCCCTGCTTTCCTGAATTTCATGGAAGAGAAAACACAATTCCTTTCAAGTGTCTGGAAGAGAAAAGAGGAGAGAGTTCTGTCAGTGCAGTAGAAACTGGGAGAGTTTCAGCCATGGTTCTTAGGAGGAAGGGTTCAAAGCCCAGTGTTAATTTAATTTGAGAGCAGCTTGGCTGGCAATGCCAAGTTGATCCCCTCAGTGTTTCGGAGCTCCAGCTATGACATGCCAGTGGTTCAGAGCTTAGTCTACCTTTTTTGCTCATAAGATGCAGTGTACGTTTCACACAGAAATGGGCATATGTCTCTTTTTAGAGGGCACATTCTCCTTCAGATACATCTGAGCACTCCAGCTGATGGAAACTAGTTGGATGGCTATGAAAAACATTACTGCCGGAGTGATGTTTTGTATCATACAGGTCCGTCTCAGGACCTCTTGTGAAGGTGCCTAGCTTTACATTTTTAACTCTGCTGCAGTGTAATTGAATAGGAGTTTGAGGGTCAGGCAGGAGGAAATGGGAGTAAGAAGTTGATAATGTTTTCCTTTAAAAAGGATGGCTAAAAAGGATACTAAATTTGAATTATTTCAGTGTGCAGTACACCACAAAAAAATGAAGAGGAAGCTTGTAATTTATTACAGGGGCTGTCCTACTCATGCTAAAATTAAGCTTAACAGGACAGCCAGTCTTAGTCTTTACTTGGGTAAGCAGATGGGTGAAGGAGAGCGAGTCTGTTTCTGTACCATCCCTTCTTCTCAGCAAGCCTTGTACTCATGTCACGGGGAGGAGAAGCAGGAACATTACAGCAGCATACCTAGAGAAATGCCAGATGCTCTTTTCCTGTGAGCAGAGGGGGATGAAGTGGCAGGAAATGAAAGGAGCCTCATCCTGACAAATGCAGGGAGGTAGCGAGCTCTGCAAGGCAGGGTGAAATAGCCCACCACTGTAAAAGGAAGGAATCTGGGAGGTGAAGTAGCTGTAATTCACACAACCCATGCCAGCCTGTTCAAGGGACTACGTGTTATTCAATACAGAGTGAAGAATTACCATCTTTATACGCTATTGAACCTAAACCAAGCACACTGGGGCCAAACTATTTCAAGGGAGAGCATTTGGACTTGCACTGGAAATAACAGTTAATGAATGGCTCCAGAAGGTTCAGATTACATTGGCTTGAGATTTACTGTCTGACCAGGATATGTCTTTATGACAATACCTTTGTTTAAATATAGATAGCCCACTGAAGCTGCTTGATAAAGGAAAATAAGAACAATGTCATGGGGTTAGCCCTTGAGGGAGAAGGACTTTTGCAGAGAACTGTTGCTCCTGAGGCCTGCTGAGTACACTAAAGCAGGGAAGCTCTGGGTATTAGAAGGGTGGAAGAGGGTTCGAAACAGGCAGCTCCTAAACTGAATGAGGCCAGGCAGTGTGGGGCTCACCATCAGGTCAAAGAATGGTTGCATTATGGGAAGGGGAACCTAGGATAGCTCAGGAGGCAACTGAATTGGAGGTGAGAAAAGTGAATCATAGAATGGTTTGGGTTGGAAGGGGCCTTTAAAGGTCATCTAGTCCACCCCCCCTGCAACGAGCAGGGACATCTTCAACTAGATCAGGTTGCTCAAAGCCCCATCCAACCTGACCTGGAATGTTTCTAGGGGTGGGGCATCTGCCACCTCTCTGGGCAACCTGTTCCAGTGCCTCACCACCCTCACAGTAAAGAACTTCTTCCTTGCATCTAATCTAAATCTATCTACCCTCTTTCAGTTTAAAACCATTACCCCTTGTCCTTTTGCTACAGGCCCTATTAAAAAGTCTGTCCCCATCTTTCTTATAAGCCCCCTTTATGTACTGAAAGGCTGCTGTAAGGTCTCCCTGGAGCCTTCTCTTCTCCGGGCTAAACAACCCCAACGCTCTCAGCCTGTCCTCATAGGAGAGCTGTTCCAGCCCTCTGATCATTTTCATGGCCATCCTCTGGACCCACTTCAATAGGTCCATGTCTTTTCCTGTACTCCAGAGCTGAACACAGTACTCCAGGTGGGGTCTCACCAGAGCGGAGTAGAGGGACAGAATCACCTCCCCCAGCCTGCTGGTCACACTTCTTTTGATCCAGCTCAGGGTACAGAATACTTGATCCTGCTATGTCATTGATGAAGATATTAAACAGTACTCATCCTAATATGGACCCCTGAGGGACACCACTTGTCACCGATGTCTATCCAGACATTGAGCCGTTGACCGCTACTCTCTGGCTGTGACCATCCAGCCAATTCCTTATCCACTGAATAGCCCATCCATCAAATCCATCTCTTTCCAATTTAGAGGGAAGACTGTGTCAAAGGCCTTACAGAGGTACAGATAGATGATGTCCATAGCTCTTCCCTTATCCACTGAAGGGATAAGCTGTTGGAGTGGTCGCAGAAAAATGTAGCATGTAGAGAAGGATGTAAAGGAGTGAGAAGAAGACAAAAGTATCCCCGTGACCTAGATAAAAGACTCAAGAGCTCTGGGCAACTTTTCTGATTTGGGATGGAAAAGTGCCTGATGGACAGAGACTCCTGTCTGGTGGTCAGTCTCTGAACAGGTACTTACACAGTCTGTTTTACTTTGGTTTCTGTGAACTGCAGCTCCTGAGAAGCAAACATTAGAAATATCCTTTGATTCTGCATGGCTTGTCTGGCCTGTAGGCTTAGTCCAAAATGATGTGTAATGGGAGCTTTACTTTGACAGGAGGTCTGCACAGATTGGTGATTTGGAGGGTTTTCTTCCCTCTTGGTGTAATCTTGGAGGAAGTGAGTCACTGCTATCTTTCATTTGCTTGGAGGTTGTGCTGGTAGGGAGAACACATTATAGAAGAGTCAAGTTTCCTATCCTTCCTTCCTCTATCTGTTTCTCTCTTGTGCTAACTCACCCCACTTAATGCGGAAGAAACACCTGGACTTGAAATGGAGTCCATGAACAAGTGGCTCTAAAAGGGACAAATGAGCTATTTAATTGATGGCTTCTGTTCATCCCTGCCACCCAGCCTAGCATACTTCTGCCTTTACCTGGCGCAAGGAGAAGAGATGATAGGGTAGCAGCACTGTACTGTTCCCATCCAGGCAGAACCTAAGACCTATTCAGCTTCATGGGGAAACAGTGAACCTGCAGCAGAAAACCCTCTGTGAGATGTTAATCCTGTTGTAAGGATGATAACGGGTGCAAAGCTGTCTTAATGTCGGTGTTAGCAGGATGGGCAGGTGAGGTGTAGAGATGGGTGGTACAAGAATTCCAGGACATTACTTGGGGCCATCCATAAACTGGTGCAAATCCAGGGCCTCTAAAGATGCCTCCCCTCCCTCATCCCCAGCTGAGCTGCTCTCGCAGTGCGGAGGCCAAAGGCTGGGACACAGTGCATATGCTAAGGTAAGGTGAAAATAGCAGCATACGCTGCATTTTGTGCTGTTCTCTTTCCTTACGTAATCAAGTACTGCAAGTTTTACACACCAGTGCACAGATTACTGGCATTTACTAGGAAGCACGAGGAGCAGGCTGGCAACTGCTCGGAGGCACGCGAAATATACAGGCAATTGCTCTGGAGCATGGGGAACACACAGGCAATTCAATT
This sequence comes from Astur gentilis, assembly GCF_929443795.1. NCBI lineage: Eukaryota > Metazoa > Chordata > Aves > Accipitriformes > Accipitridae > Astur > Astur gentilis. The sequence goes on from NC_064891.1 coordinate 33,923,654, forward strand.
CCCAACTGGTTTCTAGGCAGGAGCTACCAATTAAAATTAAAAGAATAAAAGACTGCAAGCTTGGGACTGATGATATGCTCTGGAGAGAGGAGTTGCCAACAGCTTGTGCTACAAAGATGCCTCTCTTTCAGTGGATTTCAAATGGTGAAAGAAACTCAGGTAACAGATCATTCTTTTTTTCTGGCTTCCCTGATTTTCATGTACTCAGTCGTGCAGCCAAAATTCCTACAAAGACAGACGGGGCTGCTCCCCATGAATTCCAAGCAGCGAGCCAGCCTTTTGAGAGCTGATGCAGTGAATATGCCAGCAGTCAGCTGTACCTAGGAAGCAAGATTTTAAAACCAAGCATCAGGTGCCTGAGCAGCGAGTGTTGAATGATAGGACTCAGATAATCTACTAATGAGAGCATGGTATTTATTTATATATATATATCTATGAAATTATTGAGGTTAAAAAAAAATTATCCATCTAATGTGTCTTTCACATTAATTGTTAATGAGTGTCTGAAGCAGACCTCCCCTTCTGACAGAGAAAACTGAAGCCTAACTAGGTGAGTTTATTAGACATATGTGGGATGTGCAAAGCCAGGATTTATGCCGTGCCCATCACAGTGGTCCCTGAGGATCATGTAGGAAGTGGGCAAGTTTTAACTGCAATTACCAAACTGCAGCTACCATGGGGCAGATGAAGTCGTAAATCACAATCTGTCATTGGTTATGAACTCAAAGCGTGCTTCCCGTGCTCCTCTCAGAAGTCGTGTGAATGTTGATGTCAGGTGGAGGCTGCTGGATGGGAGAATTTTCACAGAAAGCAGTGAGATTACCCAATTTTTTTAATGATTTGTACAAAAAAGGATAACATGAAGAGTACTAGTGCTTCAAGACGTGGAAGCCACTGAAAAATGGTGGGACTAATCCAGTCAAAACGTCTAGAAGTAGTGCATGCATTGTTTTAAGATGCATTTTGTCACATGCGGCCTTTACTTGGGAAGTGCAGTAAGAAAGATAAAACCTTTCAGGCACTTCACCTCCATTGGGTAACAGGAATGACCAGACTCCACACCACAGTACTTCAAAGTCATTGCAGTACCTCATATCAACATAATTCTGCTACATTTGGGTTTGCTTTGTGAAGGATGAACTGTGTGGCTTTCTTCAGATTTCTCTTTCAGAGAGTTTAACACAGAAACTGATCCACTAGCAGGTGCAGGATGGAATCATTTATTATTGCTTAGCTTAATAAACTGCATCTTAAATTATGATATCGATTACAGTGTTGAATGAAAAGGCTGAGCTGGCATTATAGTGTTTGACATGAGCAGCATTTTAAAATGTTTACACTGATTGCATGATGCATCAGTATTGTTTTTGGAAAGCAATAGACTTAAAATATAGTGTTACATAAAGTGCTAGGTGCTTCTGAATTAATTTACTTAAATTTTGATCTAAAAATCAAAGACATCGCATGGCAAAAGGTGCTCACCCAGAGTTCTTGTCGCCATTAACAAACACAAGCTAACATTTGCTGTATCAGTTCACCAAATTAATGACATTAAAGCACAGCAAAAATACATTTGCAGCAACCCTAGTAAGTTCTGTAGAATCTCCTGACAGGATAAACATGTCTTCTCTGCCCTCCTTTTTTTCCCTCCCCCCCAAACAAGCAATAAAAACATTTTGCATAAACAAATTCCAAATTACAACTAATCATAGGAAAGCTGACAAATGTATGCTATGCTAGTCTGTGAAAATACTAATCAAAGCAGCCTGTCAATTGTTAAAGTTAATGATTTAGATATGCAAAACTCTGACTAAATTTTTGTGGATAATTACATAATTACGCCTGGGTTAACACAATCAAAAATAGCAATTGCATGCTCCATCTTGAAATCACCATGGCAGTTCCCTGCTATCTTTTAAAGGCCTCTTTACCCTTGTTCCCCCTGCACACAAGGTACAGTAGGGAAGGGAGAAAAAACTGGGAGCCACTTGGGAAAGAAAAGCAACTGTGGTAGGTGCCTCCTGCCTACTCCATCCACTCTTTGCCCTGGAGAAGAAAGCACCCACTAGAGTGGGTGGAGGTGTGGAAATAGCCAGCCAGATAACAGAGGACTGGAAACAGGCGAGTTCTCTGCTGTAATGAGCTGCAGTAGCAGCATCTCTACCCATGGATTAAAATATCGGTGACAATGAGCTTTTCTTGCGGGAGGTCTTTCAGATTGAAGAGGAGAGAGTTTATACATTGTTTTAAAGGTCTTGCTATGATACAGGAACCCAGGACTGGCAAGGCTTACCTAGGTCATTCAAATTTTCGTTAGGTTATCAAATCATTCAAAAGTTCTTTTGATCCCAAACGGTTGCCTCCCAGGTGTTTGGCATAGAAGGGGCTGTCAAGTTCTTCCATCCAAACCACCCCCCCACGAGCCATGAAACGCCCTCTCCACCTGACCACATGCTTAAAAGCCTTTGCTGGGGTTGCCAGAGGAACGGAGGCTTTTGGTGAAGGGGAAATGAAAGGGGGTAAGCAAGCCAAATCCTGTTGGGTGCTAGTCTTTGCAGCTCCTTTGATAATAACTCTGGGTCTATTCTAAGCACCTTTGAAAAGCCTAGTCTTTGGAAATCTTGAATTTCTCTTGCAGCACTGTTTTTTTCTTTCTCATGTTGGCTTCTTGCTCTCTTTTTATACTAGGTTTAACTGATACAGTGTAGAGATTCCAGATGTTGGGAGTCTCGGGGAGGTGACATAGGATAAATAAAATGAATATTGGGCTCTTTCCTGAATGTCACGTTGGCTGAGATGGGGTAATGATAGTGATGGGGATTTGAAAAGTAATATATCTCTTGTGTAATTTTTTATCATAATTTTTCTATACAGTTTCCATTAAATAGATAAATGACCTAAAAGAAAAAGAGAATAAAGTGTGAAAGCACAAAATCAGTCCCTGTCAAGAGCTACATAAAAAGAGTCAGGGCCCCAGCCTTCTGAAATTGGCTGCCTAAACTCCTAAATCTGCAAGCAGATGTTCAGGTGGATTGAACTAGTGGCTTACTAGTAGTAGGGACCTAACATGTGAGGGAAGAAAATGCACATTGATGTAGATGTATTTCGTTCCCCCAAAATATGCTATCAAATTCAGCTTCAGCTAATTGATGTTATGGGGCCCATTATTGCTTTTGTTATATTTTTGAGAGTAACTATTAAGAGTAACTATTACAAATCCACTTGGTGTGTTGCTCAGCCTGTAATAAGGGCATGAAGTTAAACAGTAGTGTGGCTGGATGTCTGAATGAAACCTGAAATGTTGTTTTCTTGCAAGCACCTGGAGCAATAGCAGGGCTCTAAGGCACTATTCTCCAGTCTTACACTGCTTACTTCTGCTGCACCGATGAAGCAAAAATAAACTTCCTGTACTTAGACAGATTTTAAACATTTTTCTACAAGACGGAAACCAGATGGAATATTTTCACAGCTGACACCAAAATTCACAGTTTTCGTGACTTCTGTGATATTGTGATTTATACAGGGACTTTCTGTATCAGCAGCCCTGAGCAGACAGCCTCTTGCCATTCAAGCTTTCAAACATTATTTGGATTGGTAGGTCAAAAGATTGTATTAGCTGTGTGAAATGTGAAGTATCAGTGGATTTAAATGATAGCTCTGTGGGCTGTTCTGTTTCTGCATCTCAACTGTAAGTCATAATAATAAAATATGTTAAAAGTACACTGCTCCAAAATGGATAGCAAACCCTTAAATGCCTTGAAATTAATCATTTCTAGAAGCAAACAAAAAATTCTTATGTCAGGGCATGAGCACAAGGCAGGCTATTGTCTTTAAGCATTTGCTAGCTCTGTTAAAGGGAGGGCATGAGTGGCAGAAGGCATTTCGCTTGGGGCTGTGCATTTCACAGGCAGTATGTTTTGGGTTTTGGGTTTTTTGTTTGTTTGTTTGTTTTCTATTCCCCTACTGGGGATTGAGAAGCCAAGTCGAAGCTGCTGGTAGACCAGGTAGAAGGAACCGGTGGAGAGCATGGGACCTGGCAGAGCTGGATGCAGGCAGGTTTTTTTCCCCCACATCCCGTTTCCTTTGCTCTCTGTTTGTGCCTGGATCAGCTTGTTGTTCTTTGCAGTCAAGCTTCTTCCCACTTTTGTGGGAATTCATGGTTTCCTGGGAAACTTGTGTTGACCTGTGCCTGAAGAAAACTTCAGAAAGGCATTGATTTTTCTGTTTTTACGGGGCTTTCTCTACGCACGAGACCAGTATTTCAGCAACCCTGATGGCTGCCTGCCTGTTTCCAGATGCAGTTCCGGATTTTATGTTTTCCTTTCAGTCTTAGGTGATGTGGCTTTTGGCTGTGTGATATCCTTACAAATCTGGAGCGGCATGTTGGTGTTCTGGTACTAACAGTATTCAAGAGTTCAGCCTGCTGAGGGAGGCAGTGTTGGAGGTATTCCTTGTGTGTGTGTATTTATAGGATCACATACTCTGAAATCCACCTCTCTCCCCATCCAAGAGAGCTGGTTTGCACAGGGCTCCAGAGATCAGAGAAATGCCTTGTCTTTAATAAGGTGTTTGCTTAGGAAGGGATGTGTTGTTGCTAGGGGATGTAATTTCTTTCCAGCTCTGAGAAAGATGGAGGTGTATATAATTTTAGGTGCGTATAATATGTGCACCTTATCTTTATAGGAGGATTTATTGTGTAAATCAATGACAAAATAAATGGTAACAGCTCCTACATAGCCAGGGCAAGGGAAGGGCTCAGTCTCTAATGCATTTTTCTTGCTCAACCACTTCTTAAGGCTACTGGCATACCAAAGTATCCTTCAGTCTTCTGTGACATATGTGCCAGTCTCAACTCCCATGCAATGGTCAAATGAAGTAGCATAAACCCACGTTTATCCTTCACAGTGAAATGGTACTTGATGTTGTTTGGACCTGATGTGCAAGACTTTACACGCTGCACCCCCAACCACCCTCCCCCCCCCCCCCCCCCCCCCAAAAAAAAGGTAGTAATATGGTAGAGACAGAGGAGGGGGATGGTTGATAATTTGTAGCAAATCTTACTGAATTGTATGCTAAATAAATACTGGTTCCAATGGTATCTGCTGAAAATTGGCATACAACAAAACATTTGGTGATAACATATGGAAGGAGGTGTGGGAGACAGTTAGAAGAAGCTTTCCACTTTTCTGTACATGTTTATAATCTAGTGTCCTCAACATTATAGATACTACATATTGAAACTGTCTGTATGCAACCTGGCTTACAAAAAAAAAAAAAGTGCTGGTATGAGTAGGAAATACTGCCATTCTTAACATGTTATTTCCCCATTTGGACCTTTTTTGCTTGTTTTTTTTTTGTTTTTTTCACTTCCCCCCTCCCCAGCCAGCTTCAGTGAATACAGAAATGGTATTATAAGGTTCATGCTAATGAGCAATTGTTTAGAAGGCTGTAGCACAAATCTGTAATGTTCTCCTATAGACAGTCACTGAAATCCAGGAAACCACATTTTAAATATAATGGTGATATATATCTAAGGCAGTTTAAACAAATGCAGTCACTTTTGCAAGATACTTCCTTTGGCTACGCTGATCTGGCAAATTACTTAAATATATGCTTAAATCCCATGTGTACTTGCTTTGAAGTCAATAGTATATGTTTATATACTCTGGTGGTTTGAGGCCTTAAAACATAGGAGGACATTTGGCATTTAGAAGAATAGGGCTGGAAGGAGCCTCAAGAAGTCCCCCTTCTGCAGGACTGGTTATATTTATGTCATTCCTGGCAGAATTTTGCCTAGGCTGTTCTTAAAAACATCTGGTGATGAAGACTGCAGATTCCATAGCTTTCCCAGGCTCCATCCCAGTGCTTCACTATCTTAATTATTATAAATGTTTTTCTCTAATGTCTGACATGCATCCATCTTACTGCAAGTTAAACCTGTTATTGTTTGAACTTTCTAACATGTAAGAACCCTGTGTGTGACAAGCTTTTACACATTCAAAATCTTAAAATTGCCTTCCCCAGAATTCTTCACTCTGAAGACCCCAAAGTTCTCAAATCTTTTCTCCTGGACACATTTTCTGGACCTGTGGTCACTACCATTGCTTTTCTTCTGGGGCTCTCCAATTCTCTTCTCCATCCCCTGTTGAATTTCAGCCCTTGACACCACTGTGATTTGTCAACATCTCTTTAAACTCTGAGCCTCCATACTTGTAGTTGTCCTACGCACACCATTTGTATAGTCTGCAAGCACAGTAAGTGTGCTGTTTCATGGCCAGATGATTCACAAAAGTACTGAACAGAATCATATCCACAGCAGAGTTTTGTAATCCTGCTGTCCCCCTAGATGGCCTGCTTCAACTATGGGCAAATGATAACTTTCTCTACACATCGTGCCCAACCACTTACATACCTGTCTCGCAACCATTTTGTTCAGACCATGTTTTGTTAGTGTGCGTGTGAGAGTGACATCTGAGACAGCACCAAAAGCTTTACTAAATCAAGAAACGTGACATCTCCTGCTTTGCTTCTGCCACGAGGCCGATTCCCATATGGCAGAAGGAAATTAAATTGATTTGACAGGATTTATTCCCTGCAATTCCATACTAGCTGCTACTCATTGCCATGTTATCTTCTAGGTGCTTACAAATAGTCTGATTACTTGTTCTGGTGTTTTTCTGAGGATTGTAGACAAACTGACTGGCTGGTAGCTCCTTAGCTCTGCTTTCCCCGCATTGTAGAGCTGGATATTCTGTTCGTTCTTTTCCAGCCTTTTGGCACCTCATCTTCTATTCTTGTGTTCTCAGAGGGGACTGTCCAGTGATTCAGAGATTGCGTAAGTGGCTCTTTAACAATCCTGAGTTGAAATTCATTGTGCCCAGTCAATTTGAAGACCTCTGATTTATTTAAGGGCATTTTCATGTGGTCTTTTTAGGCCATTATCTTCCTGCTACTACATCTTCAGTTCCTTGTCTGCACTGGCATCTGCGTCCTTTAGAAGTTTCTCAGTGGCACTACCAGTTCTAAACTTTTTGCCTTCCATGAGATCTCTTACGTTTAGGTCATCTGCCAGAGTTTAATCCTGTTATCATCAATAGTTGTGTTGCTTCTGGATCAAGGCTTAATTGGAGACAATGGAAAACCCCTCAATTTCTGATTCTTACTTGGACAGTAGTCTTGCTGAAGTGCAAGAGCCCTGAATGAAACCAAGAACTGCAATAATGGGACCTGTGGTGGGTTGCGATTTGGGAAGCCTGCTGACCAACTTGTGTAAGGCAGGGTTTGAGCTGGTATATTGATTCATTTTCAAGCAGAAAAAATAGCTGAACTGTCATTCTGGGAGCTTAATGAACACTTGTGCCACAGCATCTGCTCCTCTTTGTTAGAGCTGAGAATTTATTTTAACAAATAGTGTGTTTAGAGAATAAATTGACCACATCGTATTTGCCTCCTGAAGCTGTTTGTGGTGCCACTTTCTTGTTTGCAGTTCTTCACTGTTCGTTGGGTACCAGAATGGTAACTTCATCCTTCATCTGTTTCCCTAAAAAAAAAAAAAAAAAAAAAAAGGCAGTAGGGAACATCATTAGAAACTTGCGTACATTTTCGTTCATGACAATTTCCGTGATGTCAGTTTTTCCATAGTCAGAAGAAGAATATTCAGCTGAGATTACTCTTGAACTAGTAACAATACAGTGTATATAAATCAAAACTTTCTGTGCTAATTATAATATATTTATGAGGGCTTTTAGTTTCTCTCTTATAGAAGAGTATTTACATTCCTATTATATTTTGCATAATCTTTTTTTCTGAAATGAAGAAATGCAAGAATTCTGTAGCCGAGGTTGTCATTTTAAGATGTGCAATGAGAGACTAGGCTAAAAGAAACTGCAATATTCTATATAATTTCATGGGGTCTTCTAAGGAAATATGCCAATTTTATGGGGGCTCTTATGGAAAAATTCTGATTTCATGTGGATTCAGGTGAAAAAGTAAATTTCATGGGATTTCTGAAAATGGCTGGATTTCACTGGTTCCATGAAATCTGTGACAGCCATGGAAAAATGCACAGTTCTTGTCATGGAGTAAATTTTTATTGTGGTCTGCAAAACTTTTATTTTCTGTGTACGTCTGTTCCTCTGACACATATTATGCATTCTGGACCTCTTCCTCATCTTGTAGTCTCTTCCTGTGAATATTTTACACTTCTTGATGGATGCATAGTGCTCTGATCCTCAGATGATAGAAATCCATGACTGCCTACAAAGGAGGTTCAGTGTGTGAGTGCGTGGGGGGGGGAAGGGTGTGAAAAATAAGAAATACCAAATAAAGTCCTGCGGATTTCATATTTTATGGTAATACCAGCTTATTTCATGCAATATAGGGGGGAAAATAATCAGGACTAAGGAATGGGAATGATTTATCATATTCAATGTGAGATCTAAGCAATGTAGCATCAAAAGCAACCTACTTGCAATTCGTAAAATCCCGGCTTGTGCAGAGGGTCCAGCACAAGACCACCCGAGGAGCATACAAAGCTTCAGAGGAGAATGACTGTGTTGTGGCATCTCAAATTATCCTGTAAGCAGTGCCCTTGTTGGCTAGGACACAAGTGTGACTGTAGCATGCTTGCATTGTTCCCTGTCTTGATAGAGGCAGCAGAGCTGAAATAGATCTTGCTTTTCAAGGAGGGAAATTAAGACACTGAGGAGAAAAGGAATGCATCCTCAGACAGGGCTTGAAAATCAATGGTGAGATGAGGTGAAAACTTACAGGAAGGCTGTGTCGGAAGGGCAGGGGAAATGACAAAGAAAAAGTGATACTGGGTAAGTGGAGGAATCAGAAAGGAAAGAATTGTGAAGCAGATTAACCCAAATCTATGCAGGGTTTTAAATGAAGAAGTCGAAACAGTGTCTTGAGATGAACAGGGAGCCATCTGATTAGCTCTGATTTAATGATATTCTTGAACATCTTTGTGTGCCTGAGCAGCCAGAACTGAGAACATTCCTGACAGTGGAGATGAAGCCTCTCCTGGGGAATCGCCTTCCTTCCCCTCAGCTGAGGGGAGAAGTGGAGAAACGTCACAAAGTACAGCAGAGGTGATGGGGCTGTGGGTTGTTCCTCACACACAAAAAGGAGAGGAAATAAATATCAGGGTCCTGGATGATGTCCTGTACCACTCCCACTTCCATGAGAAATGGGAAGCAGAGAGCTGAAACTAAGGCTAGCTATTGATGCGCATCAAGGCTTGTCTATATTTAGCGAAGCCAGGGGAGGTTCTGAGGGGCAAGAAGGACAAATGAAAAGCAACATCTGGTGTATGAGGGAGTTGTTTGTGTTAGCTGCAATGCGCACAGGTATTTGTGCTGCATGTTATGCTGTTCTTTATTGCCTGCTACACACTTTCTTCGCTGAACCTAATAAGTTCCTAGGATCTCTATTCCCTTTTGCTCAGTTTCTGTAAATGCTAAATAGAATTTTTCCATGTATAATGTTTTCCAGAGAAAACATCATCACCTTTTGTTGTATCATTTTGAAGGAGTTTTTGGCCTGCTGGGACCTAGAACTGCTTTTCCCCTTTCCCCATCAAACAACCTACAATCCAGCTCTCCTTTGCATAATCCTATTTCAAATATGAACAATATGATTCCTCCAGTTTATGCTAGCAAGGAAATTTGGGTGGTTATATTTCATCACTGCCTTAGAGAAGAAGGGAAGGGCAGCTGCCAAGCTGTCTTTGTACAGCTTTTCTCTGCTGAAATCTAGTGAACAAACTAGTCATCTTGATAACATATTCAAGCTTTTTCTTCCCTCTTTTTGCTAGCTCGCGGTATCAGCAAGTTGTGGCTGTGTGTTTTTTACTTGCAGTAGGTAACAACAGCCTGCCCATCTCATCCCCAAAGGGTACAGGTCAGAGGAGGTCCTACTGTCTCTTTCTCTGGCTGCAGCTTCCTGATGTATCTGCCTCTGTCTTGGTGACCCTCAGATCACTGTAGTGATGCCTTTATCACCTCTAGGATTTCTAGTAAAAAACAGCTAGTTAAAATATTCTATATCAGCATGTGGTGAACTAGTTGGAGGCCTACCTTTTAGCTTTAGTGAGCTTTTCAGCATAGAAAAAGGGGTGTTCAGCTTGAGGATGGCAAAGCCCAGAAGGAGAGGTCTGTAATGGCATTGACCAGACAAGCCTGTAGGTCAGGAGGAGGCAGGAGCCTTCATGAGGAGCTGTGGGAGGTTGGGGTGGTTGTTCTGCATCTGGCCTCTGCCATAGTGACCCCTCCTTTGCCAGGGAGCTGAACTGTGCTCAGCAGGGTTAATTACCAGCAGAGCTTCTCCAGGCCCACTCTTCGTCTACGGCAGGACAGGGTTGGGGTTTGCGTCTCTTTGGGGCTCCTGTGCTGCACCTGGTCCTTGTGGTGTAGGAATCAAAGCTAGGTGTGATGTCTTGCAGGGTCAGAACAGGATGCGTTGGTACTTCTAGTCAAGAACATAGATCAGTTTCATTCTTTGAAACTTTCCAGTTACTCCTTTTCTTTACATACAGTGCACGCTTGCCTTATACGTTTTGTTAAGTCAGGTAAGAAGACAATGTCCACTTTGTAATACATTTTGGCAGACTGTCCCTTTTTTCCCAGAAGCAATTTGTGCCAGTATCTAACTACTCTACCAACTAAATATACATGGCTAATGCCTGCAAGCTTATTCATGCTGATGGGCCCTGCTTGCTGGAAGTGTTCTGTTCACACCAGATGCTGCAACCCTAACCATACATTTGTGGATTAGCGTGCTTGCTTAAACATGTGTACAGAACTGGCGATCACAATAGAAGGGCATGGACTATCTGAGTCTTTAATCTCAAATGTAGCCCATGGGTAAGGTAGATGGATTAGCATCATCACATGTAATGGCATCATTTTACCTCTCAACCTCCTTGACTGCCCCTACTTTGGGAATCCCAAAAGATCCACGGAGAGTCGTGAGGCTCCGGGTTGCCTGAGTTCATGTAAGCAAAGACGCACATTACCTGTGGTGGTTGTTCTTTCCACCAGGGAGAACTAGATGGCAATCGAGCTATTTCCTTTTGGGTGTCTCCTTTCAAAACGGTCAGAGGCAGTGGGACTTGGAGTGCCTGACGCCCTGCTGTTTGCATGTATCTGACATCGTAACTTCTTCTCCAGAGTAAACTGGCTAAATTAATTTGATTTTAAAGAAGTGAAGCACTGAGATTTGCCTGACATTTTCAGGATTCCAGGACGCTGTGTTCCCAGATCAATATGCTGATTTAGTAACATAACTTATGCTCAGGAAGGCCATGTGACACTCCCAGACCCATCCATCTTAGTCGAGCATTTCTATTAGAGCTGTGCAAATCCTTTCCAGGACAGCAAGTGAGATTTTAGAAATTTCCCATTAGAAAGGGATAGTGTGGAATTACAAATACCCCCCCACCAAATACCAGATCTGAATACCCCCTTTCTCACGTTTGAGTCTCAAGGAGGCCCTGACACAAGACCATCTCTGTATTGCTAGCAGGCAAATAGACAGGCACACATATACATAGGTCTGCAGATGTAACAATAATAGCCTATTGCCCATAAAATGTACACTTGCATATGCAGATAAAGATGATTCATTTTTAAGCAGGCACTTTTTTGGATTAAAAGATGCCCTTGAAAAGGTAAAAGGGCACCTCAGGTACCAAGACATCACGTAGTTAAAAACCAAGGAGAGATTTAAGTTCTTCACAGACTTAAATAGAATCAGAATAGGGCACAAATGTAGTCTGAGTTTATCTACATGAAAACAAACCAGATATCATTTGGTCATGTAGCTCATTTAATATATATCCAAAGTGTTTGGCTGTAGGCCATTCATGTTTATGATATCTGCAGAAACAGCATATTGGAGTCAGCGACTGTTGTGTCACTCAAACAAAAAGTGACTTTAGGACACAGACAATGTGAGTGAACTTCTTATTCTGGCAAAAGTCTTGGTAAAAGCATATCAGAAAAAATGCTACTCATTTTCTATGTTAAACAGCTGGTGGTGTAGCTCTCTTACGTGACACAGTGCTTAGAGTTTATACTTCCTTTTACCTTTAAGGTACTGGCAGCTGAATTTCCTAGTAGTGCTAGAAAAATCTTTGTATGTTATTTATTTCAAGTTGCACAGAAACTCTATTTTAAATAATGAGCCAGCCTTCTCTTCTGAACAGAGCAGAAATTAATGTAGTTACTTGATCGTAGCAGTGAAGCTGCCTAACTTCTAAACCAATACTGTTTGTTCCCGTATTTGCCTAGCTTTGATTCAGGATATTTCAGTACCATTCTGTTTACCTGCAGGGACATTTGCCTGACTACAACTTTTAAGAACAGGTTTAAATTTATGCTGGAAAGTGTCTGTTCCTTACCAAAGGATACAATTTTTCTTCTAAGTGCCTTTCCTACTCCAAGTAGACCAAGTACTCCTGAAGGTGTCACATCCTTTACACCCCACGCAATGGCTGACAGAGCCTTGCACATCAGAACCCTTAGTGCTCGCCGGGGAACCAGGATTTGAAGGATCACTAAACTTAGCCATTTTGTATATCAATCCACGAGGCAGCACTTTAATCATGTATTTTCAAGGTTAGAGTGTTCATTTTGGCCTCATACTTGCTAAGTGTCATAGAGATGTTACGCACAGTACATGGTAATGCTATAATCTATTGCTTTCTAAAAGCCACCCAAAGTACTGCACTGTCATCAAATAACACTTCTTGATGACATTGCGTGCTCCAGATGTATCCTGAAACAGACTGACACAAATAAGTCATTTAAAGATGCACAGCCAATCAGGAAATCTTGCTAAATGGTTTTCTATCTTTTTAAATTACGGCTTTGTTTTAACGAAGCATTTGCTAACAATGAAGCTAGATACATGCATTTGGTCTGTCCCCATTATTCTCAACAAGGTAACTGATGTGGCCGTATTCTGGTCTGCAACATGGGACCAGCCTGAGGTTAATTTGTCTCTATGAGGAAGAAAATAGGCCTGTTACTCCTACTCCTTACTTGACTTTTGTTGCTGACCAGGAAACCACACTGTTTTTATACTGGGGAAAAAGAAACAAAACCAGAAGACTTAAACGGACGATGAAAGCTGCCCTCAAAGTGGCTGTTTCTAACTGGTGTTTTTTTTAGTTCTTTTTTACTGCAGAACCTATGAATCTTCCAAAATCTAACTGCTCTCTGCCTTGGGCAGTTCTTACAAACATCAGCAGGTTGTTTTAGATAGTATTGAGAACATCAGTTTTTGTCAGGCTTGTATCATTGAAAATGCTTCCTTTCTCCTTTGCTGTCCTTTGAATGTCACTCAAAGGACAGTCTTCCTCCTGACTTCCCCTTTTTGGGGAGGAGTCTCAAATGACCACTTCCCACCCCATTCCTCCAAGACCCCTGGCTGAGCAAGCTCACAGTCCATAATGCTTCACCTCTTACCTTTGCTGATGTGCTTCCATCTCCTTGAGTGGCCAGTCTTCTGCCTCCGCTGCCTTCTTGACTCTAGAGGACATCTAGTGCTCAGTGTCTGTTTGTTGACTGGGGCGTTACACGGCCCAATACGGCCGTCCTTTCTGCCACACTGTCCTATCATTCTCTCACCAGTTACGGGAGCTGCTCTTTCATGCCTTAAGGTACCTTGTCCAGATACCTTTAGGTACAGAAAACAGCCCCAATTTCTCTTGATAGCAGGAGACAAGTAAATCTCGGCGCATCTTTTTGCTGTATTTCTGAGACTAACGAAGAGTTGTTTGTATGGGTAGGTCAGCCTCTGCCTCTACGTGCAAGAGGCAGACACGTTTACAAAGTGCCAGCAAGATTTTCAGAGCGCTCTGGGACAGGCGTGCCTTCAAGCCTTGTGTGGAACACAAAGCACACACATCATCATTACTTCATTACCAATCTCTATGGATAACGAGTAAACAAAGTTCATAGTATAGTCAATATTACACCTAATTCTCAGTGTAATATTGCTCTGGGTCTCTGTAGAAACATCACGTGTATCTTGGGAAACAATGGGTCAAGTCTGATGTTGCGAGTATGTCCAACAACATAAATACAAATGTTGCACCTTAATTTGCAGAAATGTAGTATTTAGCTATGTCTGATATTTTAAAATGCTTTTTAGCACGGTTCACTTGAAGATAATTTATTTTGTAAGACAACTTGGCCAATGCTACGATTCTTGGAGTCCTATGTTCTGTAGCGTAAAGAGAAGGTAGCGTATTTATGCCTTCTGAAGTCAGTGGAAGTCTCTATTGACTTTCATGGGGCTCTGGATTAGATCTTTAATGAACATCTCCTGATATCATTATAGGAGCAAATATTGGAACAGCATCATGAAAACTACAGATTTAGTTGATATGAAGGATTTATTAAAATTTTTTAGAACATAAAGTAGTTTGAAAATTGCTTCTTCACCTGCTGCTGTGGTCATGCTTATCCCACAGTGACCTGAGCCACTCAAAGAAATATTTTGTCAGAAAGGAGCTGAGGCCAAGATTAAGACAAAGGAGGAAATGGTGCAATATAAAATCAACCGGTTGCTTTGAAACAAATAGACAAATTGCAAATTCAGCAATCAAATCTGAATGCACCCAAAGGGATGGTGGGGAGAACTTTTTGAATCTGCTAAGAATTTCACAAGTGTGGTGTGTTGGGTTGCAGAGAACCTGATAGTTTTGAAATGTAACCACACAATATATAAAACATAAGCCACAGAATTAATGAATCACGTTAATTTCACACTGCCCCCGCTTTGGACTAATTAGTGCAAATTAAATGCTGCACTTGTTAGGCAGAGCAGTTTGTGCACCGTGTATTGCATTAAGAATTATTTTTGGATCCATTTGCACAATGCGAAAACAGTGTGAAAATATTTTTATTTCAATTAGTGGTAGTTTTACAGTCATTAAAAGATTTCTTTAATAGGCTTAGACTCCCATGGCCTGCACAGCTGCATGAGGTCTGGTTTGCATTTAAAGGTGGGAAAAAATGTAGTGGGAAGGCAGACATTTAGCTGACTGGATTTACTTAATTACCCCCCACCCCATTCTAAAATGCTAAACCAGGCTGATCAATTATCTGTCCCTTCATCAGAGGCCAATTGCTTAATTGCAAATTATCCCTAATAATTACACAGTCAAATAACTACTGGATTTATTTTTAATGAATGTGGGAGCCCTTAACAAGGATTTAAATGTACCCACCAGGATTACTCAAAATCGACAGCTATCAAAGGGACGGAATCTGCCGCTCTCGCTTACACGGAGGAGAACCTCACTCAGCTTATTTTTTGCTCATCTTCAGTGAAACTTGGGAAGTAAAGATGCCATGTCCGTGCTTGGTAATGTTTTTAGGGTCTAACATTTCCATTGTTTCAGTGAGACAGACTGAAAATGAGAGATTACTGAAAATGCGAAAGGGTATCAGAACGCAGGATGCTGTGAAGCCGGGGCGGAATATAGGACAGAGCGTAGAAATGCTGCCTTTGCCGAAATGAGATGGAGCTCTGCCAGGCAGCAAAGAAAGGGATTGTCAAAACAGCAGCGTGCACCCCCTTGGAGGCATTCCCGGTGCGGGGAGAGGGAGGTCCCCCCGCCGCCGGGGTGGGAGGCCTTCCCCTTCGGTGGGATGCAGCCCTTGGAACCGGCCGGCAGCGGGGGATGTAATTAGCGCTGACACAAACCACAAGGCAAGGCTTTTGACGCTTGTTTTCCAGTTCTGACAGACGGGAAACATAAGAAAGATGTCTTTTTTTTCTTCCCCCACCGCCCCTTCTCTCTCTCCCCTCTTAAATAGCTTTCTCTCTTCAAATTACCTTAAATCACTGGGAACATGGGATGTGTTCCGTGGCGCTGGACACTCCTCAGCACACTTGTCAGCCTGGAAACAAGAGGCGTACTTTGTTGACATACTAAACCAAATGAGAAGAGGAATTTAAATATAACGCTGAGTCTGCTCACAGGCAGGTGAAGAAGATTCAGTAGTTGAATATGTAACAGAAAATTTGGAGTGTGAAGGAGGAAACAAACGGAATGCAAAGGAGCACGCAGAGGAGAGTTAAACTACACATGCTTACTTAGGTAAATTAAAGTGGCGGAACTGTTTTTTGAAATGGCAACTTGGCATCTGTCTGTTCTTTATCTTTCTTGTATTGATGTCCAGAAGTCCAGTTCGGAAACCGGGGTCCCACTGTGCTAACCACAGCAGAAATGCTGTAACTTGGTGTCTCCCGCCACCATTGCCCAGCATCTAAGCAAAAGCACTCTCTCAGTTCTGATTTGCTTTTTCACTCTTATGTTGCCTGCTCTTTGTAGGTCATGGGTAAGCAATTTTTTCTGCTGCTTTTTCTGGGAGGTTCAGTAATTAACTTGGAGGAGAATGGAAAGCTGTGATCTCACCTCACTTTGAAAGGCCTTTTCCTGAGATTTCTGCAGCGTGCCTCTTCCTCCTCTGAAATTTCTTACTCTGGATTCTTGCATGGGGAGTCGATGTTCTTGACATCAAAGCCCCAGCTGGTATCTTTCTTGGTTGTGAAGCATCCTGTGGTATATTATACTCCTAAAGAGATTTTAACACTGACAAAGTGAGGCATGAGGGAGTATCAGACTGTTTTGTTCTGCGGGTTGTTTTTTTAATGCCTGAGCCCTGTCGACTCATACGCTGCTATGATGGGCGTCAAAGTTTCCTAATGTGATCACAGCCTGAAAATTTCAGATGCCACTGGATGGCTCAGTGGCTAGAGGTCACAATCCTGAAGTTCCCGAAACATGTCTGGATCTTCTGGTTGTCACTATGTGACACAGTGACCCCATGACTGGTGTAAACTTGACTTGTCATCTAAAATCTGGATTTATTTAAAACGTAGATGATCCCCAAAAGATAAATTCAGTAGCATTCATCATTTTCATGTATGACTTGAGTATCTTCTCTAGTCTGTCTGTGCTGTTGCCAGTCTGTTGGGTTTGTTCCGTACAGGATTAATTAAGAATACGCTCTGGTTTGTGCATGTGGAATTAGCACGTTAAAGTTGATGTGGATTTCCACCTACACCCCTTGTTCACAGAAAGGAAACCAAGACCTTGCACTGCAAAGCAGTTGCTGGATTTATTCTCTGTACCAGATGCCAGTAACGGGGTGGGGAGGAAGAATCATCCACCCATCCTTTTAAACTGAGCAGATTCTTTTCTTTTCCTATTTTTCTAATTGATTCTCCTTACCCTTCGATGCTTTTATTATCAGTTTCTCGTTCCTTCCTCCTTGGTTTCTTTTTCCCTTAAATACACGTCCCAGTCTGCACTGCTGTTTGCTCTTCTTAAGTTGCAATGTAGTCTTGACTTTTATTTGCATGAAGAGTACCTTTTTCCCAGTATTTGCACCCCTGAAATAAATGCCCATAATGGTTACGGGTACCACAATCTAGTTCAATATGAGCAAGAAAATTCCAGCACCGTCAGGGTTTTTTTTCTACTTTTCTTTTTAATCTGGAATCAGCACACCTTCCAGCTTCTTCAACCCCCTTGTAATTTGTTTAGAGCGATCCCTTTTCCGAGAGCAATACTAGGTACAGGCACCTTACATTTGTGTTTTTTAAGATCCCTCTTCTCCATCCTATGCCTGATGTGGGGCTTTACGCATCAGGAGTAAAAAGGGTCAAGCAACCTTTTCCTCAGCCAGGTTTGAAGCACGTTTCTCCAATGAAATCTTCTCTTCCCGCGTTCTTCGTCTCATCACAAGAAACAATCAACAGCTCCAGAGAATGCTGTAATTAAAATTTCCTCGAGGAATAGTGGTTGTTATGGATACTGTTAGGTATACTGAGAAGTGTCATGGGTTACTGCAAAAGAAGAAATAACCAATATGTAGTCTTTTGACCTTATTTTGACCCCGGCGGGGGGGGGGAGGGAGGGAGGTGCAATACAGCCACGCGTTTTTATCCCGGTAACGCATCCTGGCTGGAAGCCCGAGCGCTGCTCCTGGGAAGCCTTTTCAAACAGCGTGAGAGCCAGGGCGTTGAGCGGGGGGGGTGGGGGTGGGGGTCGGGGTTTCACAGCCCCCCCGACCAGGTTCCCGCAGCCGCCCTCCTCGGCGGCGCTTCCCCCGAGGGCGCCGGCTCAGGCGGCTCCGAGCCCGCGGCTGCCGGCGGCGGAGGGAGGGAGGGGCGGGGGCTTTGTGACGCGCCCCTGGAGGGGCCCCGGGATAGGCTCTGCCGCCGCAGGCCCCGCCCCCCGCCGCCGCCCCCCGCCGCCCCGGGCCCAGGGCGAGCCCCCGCCGCTGGAGCCGAGCGGGGAGTCCTCGGCCCGGGAGGAGGCACGGCTTACCGGGGCTCGCCGCCGTCTGCAGGAAACCTTCCCGCTTTCGGCGTCTCTGCGGTTTGTCTGAGCCGAGACTCGGCAGCGCCGTCTGCGCCGGGCGCCTTCGGTTTGCCTGGGGAATTGGGCAAACGCTCTTTGAAAGTCCAGGCAGCCTGTGGTGTCACTTGGGTTTTCTCTGCTTGCTCTTGCCGACAGCCTCAGAGGGGTCTAGCAGATTGGATAGGACTCTCCTCCTTTCCTCCTCCTCCTTTCCTCCTCCTCCTTTCCTCCTCCTCCTTTCCTCCTCCTCCTTTCCTCCTCCTCCTTTCTTCCTCCTCCTTTCTTCCTCCTCCTTTCTTCCTCCTCCTTTCTTCCTCCTCCTTTCTTCCTCCTCCTTTCTTCCTCCTCCTTTCTTCCTCCTTCTTTCCTCCTCCTCCTTTCCTCCTCCTCCTTTCCTCCTCCTCCTTTCCTCCTCCTCCTTTCCTCCTCCTCCTTTCCTCCTCCTCCTTTCCTCCTCCTCCTTTCCTCCTCCTCCTTTCCTCCTCCTCCTTTCCTCCTCTTCCTTTCCTCCTCCTCCTTTCCTCCTCCTCCTTTCCTCCTCCTCCTTTCCTCCTCCTCCCTTCCTCCTCCTCCTTTCCTCCTCCTCCTTTCCTCCTCCTCCTTTCCTCCTCCTCCTTTCCTCCTGTCTTTGAAGCAGGACAGGTTTGCCCTTACTCCATTTACCTAGCTATAGCTTCAGCCACTATTGCCTCTACTAAAGTAAGGCTCCTGGCTCTGCAGGAACTTATAGCCATAGATATATGTAAACTTACCTTACAGCATGTTTGTTTTTAAAAATATCATTAAAAAATTGGCAGAAAATAACATATTATCTGCTCGGCCATTAACTCTCCAGATTTTATTTTTTTTTTATATCGTTTAATCCAATCCATCCACTTCGTTAATCTGGCTTGATACCCTCTATCTTTACTCCTCCTAATTGAAATGTAAAGGAAACTGCAAAGGATGCAGCATTCTCTGCAGTGAATATACATTCGGAGAATTCAGGGAATCTCTTTGCAAAACAGATAATGGTTCACCCAAGATAACAAGAGGCGAAGCCATACTCTCTACCCTATTGCAGCATCAGTGGTGCTGGCGTTGCCCCTATAAAGGGCAGCAGTCTGCCCAATATTTCTTCAAAATGCATATCTACAGGTTGTAGGAAAGAGAGGAAATGACCCTGGGACATCCTGGGAAGCCCTGGAAAGACCTAACAAACAAAAGCAAGAAAAGTCTAGAATGAGCTAACGGAAAGATAAAGCTTGAAAAACAATTAAAATGGGGAAAGCACAGAATGGTCTCTCAAGCGCTGTGAAGGCCTCTTGTATTTGAATACCTCATTAAGCAGCTGCATGGGAATTGAGCAGCTAAATACCTTAAAATCTGGCCCCAAATAACTAAGATTTTAAGCTGTCTGAAAAGGGAAGTGATCTTCTGTTTCAGGATATGAAAACATGGGATGAGCACTTACTTTCCACTCCAGGTATTTAAGATTTGTCTCATCAAACACAAGCCTAGGAAATAATAGTGAAGATTTAAATTCTGTATGGCTATGTACTGGTTTATTCGCAGAAATAAAGAACGAAAAGGAATGCTAGAGGTCCTACCTTATGAATTAAGTATCTTGTAAATGGAGGTTTATCCTGCGAAGTATTTGGCTCTGAGCATGTGTAGAGCTCTATGGGCCTACCCCCATGCTTGGTTAGGTGGGTATACACGTGTGTCCCTTGCTAGATTAAAGTGTATCCTAGTTCAGCCTGGAAAAGCTCCCTGGCTGGGGCAAAAGCATTCAAGCTGTACAGAAATACTCTTACTCAATGAAGATACTTCAAACTTCTGTTCTTTTAAACAGACAAACCCAACCCTTTTCATTCAGTTCTAGGCATGACAAATTTGGAGTTTTAGGAGAAAACTGCTTTTGGCTTATGATGCTGAACTAAATTAGGAAATGGAGGGGGGGGGGGAAAAGCATTCCAAAGGTACAATTTGGAGTTAATGCTAAAATATTTCAGCGTATAGACAAAAGTATAAGTAGCTAAGAATAGGAATTTAAAAACTACTGTGCCATCTCAGCCATGCCACCGATGTTGCTACCGTGACACTACAGTAATTTATTGTTGCAGAACATTCTCTCCTAGAACTCTCTAAATATTTTAAGGAATTTCAATTACATATTGCAGAGGAACATCTTTAAAGGCGTTTGGGTTTGCTGCTTTAAGGACCTTAGAGAAATCCATATGCAGAAAAGCAAACAAAACGAGTGAGAAATGTACACTGTTTAATTAAATACCAGGTTTTGGCACATTCTTTTTCTTGCTGACCATGACTTACTGAGGAAAAAAGCCCTGCATAAAATCCTTCAAGTGTACAGATAGATTTTTTTTTTCTTCTAAGCTTTGTTCCAATGGCTTGTATTGTCACTGAAAAAAAAATAATCATAGACTTGGGTATATTTTTTGTTCTTTTCATATGTTAATAAGTTATGGACTGTTTTGGACCGCTTATGTGATCAATAATTTAAAGGCTTATTGTCCTGAGAAACGTTGAATTCATTATGAGAGAGAGGAGTCATAGATTCAGTATCTTCATCTCTGTCATCAATTGTTATGATAGATGTTCACTGACTGTGGATGCAGGCAGGCAGGAGAGCTGCTTGATCAAGAGTACTGCCACGCTCGGTGCCAGCCAGAACTTGCTGGATCTCAAGTTTCATATGGAAACACACGGGTTATTTTTGCTACATGGGTGTATGCGACTAGGAGGTGTAGTTTCCAGGCTGTTGCAACAACAGAGTTGGTGCTTTCAACACAAAACAAATCTGCTCTTTGCACTACAGGTGAATCTTTAATGATTTCAAAGAGTGTGATTAAGAAGGGGAGCAAGGCTTGGATGCTTCAGTAGATTGTTAAGGGCCTTTTGTCACTCAGTTATGGGTGGCAGTCCTGTACCGCCTGTCTCTGCAGCGCAATGTAAGGTACTTCACAGCAAAGTAGTTCTATGTAAAGCCTGCTTCAAAATTTCAGTCTGGGAGGCAGTAAATAGAGTTTCTGTTTTCTAACTGGCTTTAGTTTGGAGCCAAAATTTTCCTGATTTCTGTATGACTTTGGCTTCTAGATTACTGCGACGTTCTCTGCTTCACTTTGATGTTGGACTCTGCTTTTGTCTGCTTTGTGAAGCTGCATATGATACATGATACAGCTCAATCTTTAGAAATAAATGTTTGCTTCCTTTCAAAGTCCCCAGCCCACTGCTGGTAGATCAAAGTTAAAAGGAGTTGTGAGAGGAGGTAAGCCTGCTACGATGAAGATAGGTAACATAGGTAACGGAGGCCTTTTGGGGAGGAATGCAGGTATCTTGAGGCATCAGGAAAAATGTGCTCATTCCTTGTTGGTTTCTATCTTACCAGGAGCCAGCACTGCAAGGGAGGGAGGGAAGATCCTGGGTGTGATTCTGGGCCTTGTGGACTAGACTTGACCACGCAGCTCAGGGAATACTCCATCTCTGCTTGCACCAGTCTAGCTTCTCCCACTGGATACACCAAAGGATATGCGTTGCAGGAGCTGATGAATAGCTGTGCCTATCTCTTACATAGGTGTGATCAGTAGTAAAAATTTGTTCCAAGTTTTGCTCTCAGTGACACCAGTGTTCTCCTAAAATCAACAAGCAAAGAAAATGTAGCTGAGAGCAGAGCGTGGCTATTTATTTTTACGTTCTTTTGTATCTGTGGACTCAGTGGTGAGACCCAATGCTATTGGTGCCGTAACTCTGAGCATCTCTCAGCAGGCACTCAGCTCACCAGCTTGGACCGGGCTGTACAATACTAATTAATTCTAAAGAGGGCTAAGTGGATTCTGGATATGATATTATTAGTACTGAGGTAACTGGGTGATACACCAGAAGAATTTGAAATTGGTAGCTCAGTTATGAGCGTAAGGGACTCTGCCTTATTCTTCCTTAAATACACTCTTCCTGTATTCCCTTGACTGCAACTAAACTGCAGAATATTTACCTGCCTGATTGTTGTTTGTAAATCTAGGCTCTTCCCACCCCCCCACCCCCCCCCCCCCCCTTCTAAATCTTCCTTAGATGCTGAGAGGAAAAAATAGCATACAAGAAAGTGGCTGTAAAGCATTTCTTTTCTGTTCTGCCTCTCTGCGTAGAGCTTTTTGTGGCACTCAGGGGTGCAGTAGGGCTTGAACAGTCCAGACAGTGTGCCAAGGCATATTCCTGTAGGACATCACTAGAGATCCCTGCTCGTAAACCCTGCCTGCAGAGCTGTAACCAGAGAGAGAAAGAGAGAGAGGGAAAGAGGTGAAGCAGGGAGGACACAGAGGTGTGATTAAGGGCTTCTAGAGAAGGCAGAGAGGGAAAACAGAGAGAGAGAATAGTGGATAGATTGGGGATACGGGAAACAACAGCATTCAAGGGCCAGGCTGAAGGCAAAGGGGCTGAAACAGAGAGTAAAGGAAAAAAGGTAATTGCAATCCTGGGGTAATATATTAAGATGAAAAGCTGGGCCAGTCACAACCAACTTGTGTGGAAAGTCCAAGAGCTGGCTGAGAATCAGCAGGCAGAGGCTGTGAGAAAAAGGGAGAGGTGGAAGAAAGAGGTTGGCTGTGAGAGCAAGAAAATGTGCTCTGCTTTGTGAGGGATTGAGAATCATTCAGCTGGGAATGTCTGTTTTGTTGTGGACAAAATGCTTGGAAATCTATAGGGAGAGATGGAAAGGGCCTTTTGCAGTATGAAGAGCTTCACATAGTGATAATTTTTAACAAAGTAAAAAGGGCAGCGATTTCATTAAAAACTGCTGGATGCTTAGCACACTTGAATCTCAGGCCACTTATCTGAGTATCTAAACGTGGATTTAAGGGCACTGCTTTATACATGTGAAAGAAAGAAGTGGACTGGGGGGCTTCGTCTACCTTCTTTGCCAGTGTAAATATCTGGAAATCAGAAGACTTACCTGGATGGCAGAAGGCACAGATTACTGCTATTATAAATTGTTACCAAATCAGGTTTTCATTCTTAAAACAGGAGAATCTGGGATAGTGGAAAGATAAGTCGGTGGAGCTCTTGTAAACCTTGCTAGCACAGAATCTGCCTGGATTTTTTTAGTTATTAATCAGTTTCATCTTGGTTTCTAATGAGTGTTTTGAAAACTGTTGCCCACCTGTGAGAAGCATTTGTATACTGCTAATATTCTCATCTGTGTTATCTTGTTACTCTCGTCATTTATTTCTGCATTTGGCTAGTTTTCCTCAAGGATGTATAGTCTAAAATTGAACCAGAGTTCTATACCACCTATGGTGTTAAATACCAGTTTTAATGCAGGATTTTATTGGTTTTGGCTGTGACTGAACAGGAACTAAAGAATCCAGGCAGCATTAAGAGGCTCTTGAAAATTTCAGCCGGTCCCCTCATTCTGACTTCCAACGTCATGAGAAACTGGAAGTGGGAGAAGTGAATGGAACTGGTTATGGGAATTCGAGGGCTGCTTTTCTTCCCTTTTTCAATTCATCTCAACTTTCATTAAATAAATTCTCAATAAGAACAAGAGAGTAAAAGAGTGACAACCGAATTTTCAGCCTCAACCTAAAAAATTAAAGACATAAGGAAACGTAAAGGATTGAAATGTATGACTGTAAACACCCAGAGGCACATTATGTTGTCTTTTCTCAGATAGATTCAGCTTCTGATATTCACCTTCATGAATAGCCCATTTCAGTGATATTACTGGGACAAGGTCCTTATGGATATAGTTCCTGTTACTTCACTAACAGCAGTTCAACTCAGCATCTCTACACAGATTTTAAATGGCTCGATGAATTTGGCGAAGTTCATGTTACACATGCAACAAGATGTGGCTGCTGTCACTGAATGGACATTGATTGGAAGGTGGTGGTGAGTACTATCATGCTGGCTGTGTGGGGAGAAGGCTGCAAAGTGCAGAGTAGTCCTTGACGAAGCAGCAAGGGACTCTGTGGGGTGCCCTGTGTGGGGAGGAGTGGGTGGGAAGGTTGTGAGTGGAGAACACCACACAACAGAAGCTAAGGACTCCCAGGGCACTGGTACTCTAGAAAAGCACTGAATGCCCAAAAGCAGTTCAGCAAACACCTTTTTATGAAGTTGAAGGGAGCTTTTGAAAGGGCATATAAGCAACAGGCAAGTAGCTTTATTAACATGGCTTGTTCAGCAAGCTAGCATTGTTTAATAAGCTGAGTGAGGAAGTAAGAAACTCTTACCAAACCATTGCAGAAATGTGAGGAATATTGCAGTTGGAAGGCATGAAACTCTGGAACTACAATATTGGTTTCCTAGGAGAGGCCAAAAGAAAGGGGGACACTTGAAACACTTAGAACAGGTTTAAGACTTAGGACTCATGCAGGCAATTTGGAATCCTTCATTCAGAAAGAGATGGTAATGGGTATCGGAGACCCAAACTGTGAACAGGGATGTTAGAAAATCCTGAGTTAACCTTAAAAAGCAGTAAGGATGCAGGAGGCCACAGTGCAGAGACAGACCAGACTGCAGGTGCTGGAAGGAGAACGGAGGCAGCAATCCCCTGAATCGGTACCGCAACCCATCACAAGCCCACGGGAGCGCAGGAGGCAGAGCAAAACGGATGACTCCAAGGGGAAATCTGCCAAATGTACCCAGAGCTCTCTTTAAATGCTGCCCCGGCACACCGCGCTATCTGCATGCGATGGCTTTCAGCAGGCTGCGTGAAATGATTTGGTAGCCTTAGCTGAGTCCCGCCACAGAAATGCCAAGCTTCTTAAGCTGCTTAACAGGCTTGGCGAAGAGGATAATGATTAACCGTTTATTAAAGTCGGCCCCTCCAGGTCAGGATGAGGGATATTGGTAGTGAGAAAGCTCACGCTGCTCTTGCCTTCCCAGTGCCTTTTATGCAGATAGGGGACTTCAGCCTTCGGGGATACAGTCACTGGTATTAAATTTACTTAAAAGTGTGAAGTGGCTTCATTTCTGTTCTGAATACCACTGTGGGGCATTGTAAACTTCCCCCGTGTAGTCTGGATCTCCTTAAAGGCAGACATGCACTGGTTTCTAAGAATAACTCTACAGAGAGCATGCAATGTACATGTCAACTTAATTAAATGAATTTGTTTAAAATACGATCGATGGTGTGTGAAATTATATAATTATTCCATAAATACACTTTGTTAATTAATTAATATTTTAATTAAAGGGTAATTGGAAACTTTGTGTTACTACCTTTTTTGAAGGACATGAATGTGTCTTTACCTCATACTCACTGATTAGACCAAGGGAAAAAAAAAAAAGGTATTAAACTAGGAGCCCAGGAGATTTTTTTTTTTTTACGTAAAAAAAGCACAGATGACAGCTATGTCCCAGTTTGCCATAGGAAGGAATTTGGCTGCCCTTTAAAATCTTCCTTCTCAATCAGCCTTCAGTTTTTCTAATATCCTTCATGTCTCTTATTCTGGGAGAGTGATTGTCTCTCTGGGAAGCTTGCCTTGAAATGTCTCCTTGGGAAACGAACTTGGAACAAAGTACTGTGGACTAGTTGTTGGTTGAGAGACCTGGTATTAGCAGTTTGTCAGAGCTAGACATAAATCCCTCCTTTCCCCTCATAATCATTTTCCTCCAGTATCTTTCAGTTTACCTGTTTATTTTGAAGACTATTCATATTAACAAACCAAGACTCCCTATTACTCACTGCCAGAACGGCACTCCAATCCCCAGACCACTTTTTGTAACTGCTGGTGTGGAATAAATGAAAAGAAATGACTGGAAAGCGAGAAGAGAGGGAAATGTCTGTGGCCCTTATCTCGCCCCTGGAAATTCATATATAATTCAGACTGAAACCAATAGGATAGGAAGGGCAAATTTGAGGCCTGTCTGTGAAAAATTATCAAGAGCTCCCAAATTAAGGCCCTGGTTTTGCAAACTTGCACAGTTAAATGTGAATGTCCCCCATGAAGGCAGTGGACAGGGTGCTGCTTGCAGGTCTAAAGTGAGCTCATGCTTTTTTTTTGCAGCTTTGGGACATAGACAAATATGAACCAGGAAATTCGGGACAGTAGGTAGTTATTCTGCATGTTTTGATCTTCCGCTTATATGGCAAAATTAAACTGATAACTTTCTGCAGCTGTTAACTACTCTGCAACTGCTTGCTACTCCTGAATGCATTCAGGGCTAGTAAGCATTGTTTGATTGTGACTGATCTAAAATGTCAGTGCTTTTGGATTTCTGTCCTGTCCTGCAATACCATACCCGGTGTAGACCTAGAAGGTCCTAAGAGAAATCATAGTTCATCGCAGTGACAGCACTTTAGTGTGTGACATAAGAGGATTATATGAGGCTAGCACAGAAAGAACGAGGAGCACAGTAACTAGCGTAGAGTAAAAACTAAGTCAGTCAGGAGTAGATTACAGCACGTCTAAGACAGGCAAAGGACCCAGTGTGCATATATTTGCACAGAAAAAGTTACACAACTTCAGTGATTTACAGAAAACAGTTTGTCAAGGAACATTTTTAAAACAAAACCTAATTTGAGATTTAAAATATTTTTTAATTCCTAATTGCAAAATTGAGCTCACTGCATTGTATCCTCATAGAAAGCCATTCTTATTTGTCTTTAAATTCAACAGTGAATCACCAGCCATGCCTGACTTATTCATGCGTGAGATGTCAGGTGCATGAGAGCTTACATCACACGCCATGCCGATGCATAAAATTTTTAAACCTGCCCTTGACAACTGAACAATTCAGCAACCTGGACGCAAGCTGCAAGGATCAAAAAGTAGGACAAAAATTACAACTGTTTATACAGCTTTGCACAATGCTATGGCAATGCTTTTTGCAAGAAGAAATATTTACTGAGAGTAAACACAGTTTAGAATGAGATTTAATGTCTGTGTCTTCTCTGTGGGGATCCACACACAGAATGCTGGATTTAATGCTTCTTGAAGAGCCTGAGCTTTTACCTTGGTGAGTCCTCTGTTTTTCGAAGGTACAGAGACAACTGGGGTAAGAGAAGGTGTCCATGACATGAAGAAAAACTTGCATAAGCAAAAGGGAAATTTAATGTAAGTGCTCCTTCTGGGTTTTTTTGCTGTACTGCAGATTGTTTGACAAGGATGATACCAATTAGTGCCAACGATAGCATAGTTTATGATACTGACATCTGTCCAACAGAAACTGGCCCAAAAACATCAAACTTATTTTGCAGATGTCACTGAATAATCATTAGGTGGTGATAACTTTCAGTTGCCCAGTGGGGAAAGGTTCCAGCATATTAAATGGATGGAAAGTTTCTGAATTTCCAAAATATTGCAGTGAGAATTTTCACTTGAGACAGCAAGCTGAGGGTTTGCAATCCATCTCTTTCACTTCCTTGCGAAGCGTAAGAGCAGAAGTAATGGCCTTTTCAGCAAGACTGGAGAAAGTCTGAAATATTTGTGGGGATCTGTGTTCTGACTGAATTTACAGGTCCAAATTTATCTTGGGGCTAACTCCACTGGCATCTCTGAAGTCATGCCTGTTTATCTCCAGTCTGAATTTGTACCAACAGAGAACCGATCATTCTGGCAGGGATATTTTATTACATTCAGGAACCATCTAAATGTTGAGGTGATTTTAGTCAATATCTGTTTCACATCTTTTTATATCATCTGCAAACATTCAGGCTTGCAAAACTGAAATTACTGAACCTCCCATCTATAGGAAGTCACCTAAATAAATGGCTTGATTTTTCTTCTCCCAGGAGTGCTGTAAGCAGACAGAGCTCAGCGAAAGCTGTAGCCACATAGCAGCTCTGATCATTGAGCTTCCCACATAAGTGAATAAAAATGAAGTTAGGTGACACTGGACAGTCATGTGGATTGCATTTAGAGCACCAAGTATGTCCTCAGTTATACTGGGGACAATATAACTTTATATATCCTTTTTGTTTGTTTAATTCTAAGAAAGAACCTCTCCCACCATTTCCAGACTTGGCCTTAAATTTGGAAGGGACAAGTCTACACAATACTCATATCAGACCCAAACTAAGAGATGAGTCTGAATAAATCTAAGCTGCTATGATGTGTACTTCTAGATTCCTCAGCCTCTTCCTGACAATGACAAAGGGATTGGGATTCCTTTCTGTGTAAATCCAGGAGGAGGACAGCCAAAGCGTGCAGGGAAAATCTCATCCCTTCTCACACCCTACTGTAGAATTTACACCTTCTTACACATCAGCTCTGAAATTAATCCTCTTGGTCTAAGTGAATCTGAAGGAGTCTAACGTGGAATAATTTACATGATGAGGAGCTGAAAGAGATGTGTAGCAAGAAAGACAGCAATCGGAAGGATGTAAGAAGACAGAAATTAAAGTAAGTGGTAGCCTACTTACACAGGCTAGCTTCCTCTAGGTGGAATACTGCAGATGCGCTTAGGTTTGTGTGTGAATTTGGTCCTTACTGTCTGAGGGAGAAAGCAAGACCTTATTGTCATTTCCTGTTGCTGGATGAGAGAGATGTAACAGTATCAACATTTTTTAATTCGTGTATACCTGATTTTAGAAGGAGTTATGAAATGGATATGATTCTTGTTTTATTTTCGAGGTGTATGCTGGGAAAACAATGCACTCACGTAGATAGGAACAGAAATCATTGCAGCCTGTTAAAACAAATTAGGAAATGTGCTTTCAAATCTTAATATAATTTCTAGAGGAAGGAGCCTCTTGACTGGAATGGTAAAGGTCTGAAAATGGTCAGAGAGAGTCATAGAGCTAAGTGGGGATCCCGGTTACAGATTAGCAATAATGCAAATGTTGCTGCAGAGGGACCACTCAGCTTCTGCAGCTCAGGAGCTGAGGCTGTGGCTAGAGCGCAGGCATAAAAACCCTCCCTTTCATTATTGTTTTTAATTATCTGCACAACGACAGAGCTGGAATATCTGCTGCACACTGAGGGCCTTTGTGTGAGCCCATCAGCAGAGGCTATGCAGGCCACAGCCCGTATTTTTTGCTTTCTGGAGGTCTCAGCTGAATTTCGCTTTCACGCAGATGCCTTTCTCTCCTATTTACTCCTTATCCTCACTGGCTATTTCCCCCGCTCCCCTGAACATAAGCAACACACGCAGCCTTACGTGATGAGACGAGGGTTCGGCTATACATACAGCTGCCATCCTGAAGTTCTCACATGCAACCGTAAGACTCTTGCGTTGCTGTGAGGCAGTGAGGGTGCTTTGTGCAAGGCTGGCCTTGCAGCACAGACCTCTTGGAGATGAGCAGTGAGTGCCTAGCCACCTCCCTCTTTCATAAGGGAGCTTGCAGTCTTGGACAGAAGAGCAGGAAGCTGGCTAGCTCTTCCTTAAACTTGGGAATGAGGCATTAGTCCATGCTCTGGTCTTCTCATACGTTAGAGTGACATTGTGGTGTGCCCTCATTCTTGTAGCTCATCCCTGTGTTTTTCCCTTATACTTAGCAGGTGCAGTATACCTTCATGGGGAGGATAAAGCAACCAGGAAAACTAAGAGGAAGAGGCAAGAGTTGGCAAAGGGAGGTTCACTTTCTCGCAGACAGTCACTGAAACTAATCCCCTCTGAGAAAATCTTGCCGAGTTATATTGTAAGTTGTGCTTCCAGCTAGAGGCTGCATAGTTTAAGACCATGTAAAAATTTAAAATACTGCTGGTGTGCCTTTGACTTGGACCTACTTGATCGTGTGGTGGAGATGCTGTTGCCTATCACACTGGGAGAATAAAAGGGACTGACTGGGCAGTCTGTCCTGGGGCAGGAGGGCCCAGGCCAGGACATGTGGATAGGTGAGCACAGGCAAAATGAATACCTACTGAGGACAGGCAAGGAGTGATAACTGGAACCAGACAGAAACAGGGAAGTGCAAGGAAACCTGGCCCAGGTTTTTGGCCCCTTGGCAGTTCTGAGCTGCTCTAAGGGGATAGGAAAGAGGCAGAAACAAGGCAGCTGAGCCCCTTTCCAGAATGAGCACCTTCTTGCCCATTGCAGACCCTTTTTCCCCAACTCAGTCTCGTTCTGAGGAGTCTGAGGAATGATTAATAACAAAGGATACGGGCAACTTCTGACCGATGCTGCCAAGGTATCAGGGCTTGTGATAATGCAGATACTCCTTGTTCACCTTCCCTGTTTTCCTGATGGCTCTTTGCCAGAGATTCATGTGGCAGCAAATTTCTACCTCTTGCAGACGCATGAAGGATGACTTGTATATATGAGGGCATAAGGTACCCTTTCGTCAACAGAGAAGCAGGCAGATGAAAGCCGGAGTACAGCCTAGAGCAAGCTCTGTGGTGGGGATGGGGAGAAGTAGCAAAGTTGGCTAAAGCTGGTCTGGGGAATGAGAACTGACTGTACAAATGCGTCAGCAGGAGGACCGACAGTATGAAGAGCATGTCCATTAATATGTGAGGAGGAGGAGAAAAGGAGTGATGAGTAAAGTCGTAAGAACACTAAACTCCTTTTAAAATAAGGGACAATTGGAAAGTAATACAGATCTTGGGAAGATAGCTCTTGGAAAGCAGAGAGGGGATAGTGGGAATAAATGCAAATCAGCTGGCCTACATTGTGCATATCCACATGAAGGCAATAAAGTGACAAACTTAGTGAATCGCTAATCGCTGTTTCTCAGAAGTCACTGAGAGCTGCAGCAGCTCTGGAGAGCGGCGGGGAGCAGGGGGAGAAGCGAAGGTGAAATTCCACCCTGAGCCTGGCGGGGCTGAGCAATTAAAGCCCAGTCAATCCAGCAGCAGTCCTCCGGGAAATAACGCAGCAAGCGAATGGAGGAAAGAAAAATCTTTAAGGAAAGAGGAAATGATGAATGGTGGGGGGCAGCCCTGCACAGCTCTCCTCAAGGTGATAGAAGCAGTGCAAAGTGAATTCCTGAAAGTTAAGATTTGAACTGTGATTCGGGGCTCCATGATATTCTCCAGGCAATTCAGAAGGGCAGTGTAGGGAGAAGCTTTGCATGGATATATCTGCAAGGCGCTCCTAGTTTTTGTGGTGAGGAGTCTGGGGGGAGGGGGGGAGGCAAATTCTACTTTGAGAGTTAATAAGATGTTTAAACATTAATTGTAATGAATATTATAGTAATACATACTGTATAAAACCATACCAGTAGCACTGTGCCATTTAGGATCTAAATGAATACAGAAAAATGGGAACAGAGAATTCAGGGGACAAAATAAGTGGTAAGGGTTTGAAATGTATTTTAATTTCCTACTGTAGCTAGCCCATTTTTCAAATGTTTTCCTGATATTTCCTATAAAAACATCTGCTTTACATAGCAAGGTCTAGGTTTTCAATTAAAGTCTTCCTCTAAGTAAACCAAGGGTCTGCCCTGAACCCCAGAAACCTTCCCAGCTTAAGCACTGCCAAAATCTGGGATGTCTCTACAGAGCATTTAAGCTTTGTCAGGGCTTTGCCAAAATCCGTTTACTGAAATAGTGAATTCTGATTATCTATGACTGAGGATACATTTGTTGTTAGATCTGGACCATGGTAAGAATTGGATACGGCTGAAAATAGGTGTCCTTTTTGGTCAGGTTTGATTTTAAGCTGGATCTGGTTTTGGATCAGCATTTGGGTTTATTTGTGCCATTGCATGACTGCTGCTCCCAGTAAGAGGGGACAAGTGGGAACAAAGACCTTGGAGGGGGCAGGGTGCTATTCCTGGGTGACAGCAGTGAGGACCCCCATTAGTGTAAGGTGATGGTGTAGTTATAAGTCCAGTTACCGTTGTGTGTAAGTGCTATCAGGATTCGTCATTTTGATGAGTCAGGCCAGACAACAATTTCAGTTTGCTTGTCTTTCACTTTTTGCTCTTGCAGGATGTTAGCTCTTTTTTTTTTTCTCCTGGGGGGTGAGGAGAGGTAGAGAAAAGGGAAGGGGAGCTGGGATTTTTCAGGGTTTTTTTATTTTTTTGTCCATTAATGTGGCTCTGAATGGCTGCAATTCAAATGCAACAAAACCTGAGTGATACAGCAAATACAACAAAGGAAGAAATACCGAGAAAGCTGGATAGCTGGAAAATGAGAGTGGGAAAAGTAATAAAAATGAGAATCAGATTGGAAAAAGAATACAAAATACTTGACGTGAGGACAGAGCGCTTGGGAAGAGAGGAAAGGCACAGAGAGCTCAGAGATTTCTAGCAGGTGTTGAGCCTGATGCACGCATCCTTTGCACAACAGCGAGTGGCTAAGCAGGGAGAATACAAAGAAGCATGACTGACATAAGCACAGTCACCATGCCAATGAGCACAAGTGCCTGTATATATTAATAGGCCAGAGGGAAGACGTGAATGCAACAGGAACGCTAGCTACCGGAGGTGAGCTTTATCATCAACAATATGTGGACGTAGGGTGAGAATTTGACATCTGATTGCATTGCTTGCTCTCTGTAGGGGAAAAGGGGTGTTCCAGCATTTTGGAAATGTGCCCCCCAAAGACAGTCCAGGTACTCTGAGATTGGAGCAGGGGATGGTGGTGGTGGGACTAGGAGACATGCAGCTGACATTGCAAAAATACCCGGTGGTCCTGAGCTTGTGCAGCAGCTGTGGACAGATGTTAGAGCATATCATCAGGGTGGCCTTTATTGACTGGGGATAGAGAGCAGCCCGCAGCCAGAAACCTCCAAAAGCTCCGGCTGCTCTCCAGGGCACCGCAGCAGGGAGCTACCTCCTGCCTCTGCTAAACGAACCTGGGCTGCTGTGGCTCCTGGAGGGGCTGAGCCCAGCCAGCCGTTCTCAGCTCATATGGCATGGCTCAGACTTCCAGGATTTAAACTCCCTGCTTTGTGCTTTACCGTATTTCTAAAACTTAGGGACAGATGGGAATGCACTCCCTTTTTCCTGTCCTTCATCTGAATGCCTGGGTACCTTTCCCCGTCTCTCTTGCAGCGTAGCTGTTCTCTTTCTGCGGATTGTCCTGGCCTCGCCACCCTTGCAGTGGTGTGTTAATCACTGAGCACAGTAAACATGCAAATGGCCTGGGATGTTTTAGCACTGGGGACAGCTATTCTCCTTGCTGATTGACAGCCGGGCCTCCACTGGCACATTGGTTTTCATAGTATGAGGGGGAATGGGTATGTAGATAAACAGTTGAGCTTCCCTAAACGTTTCAGACGCTATTGTGCGTCTCTGTGCATGTATCCACACATGGACTTCTGCTGCACTCCACGTGGGCGACTGCTTTGCTCACTGAATGCATATGGTTTCTGCTTTAACCATGGTTCTTCATTTATTGCTGTGGCTTTTCATCCTTTCCCTCTGGTGTTAAAGCCGCCTTCTGCAGAATTTGCTCTCGCCTCAGTAAGTGGACCCCCAGTTTTGTGCTCTGTGCTTTGCAGAATATCGGCATTGATTGCTGAATTGAGATTGCAGTTGAAGCGCCTCACCTAATTTTATCTTTTTATTCAGTCCTTATACCTGCCTATGGCTGCTCCTGGTTGAGAAACATCTGCCTCCTAATTTCTCCCCCCACCCCCCAAGTCAGGCTTCCAGCCCTTTTATTCCCTTGCAAAAAGCTCTCTGCTGTGTTTGCACACACATTATGTAGCACCTGGTGGCTGGAACAAATCTGACAGGTGCAAATGCGAAAACTAAATAGTTTCTGAGATATTTAGGGGCAAACCCAGTAACTTTGTCCTCTTTTAATATTTGTGTTTCTTTGGGGGAATTCCTGGCTTTGGTTACAGACACCTGAAGAAGTCCTTGGCTGAATTCTTTGTCATTCATTTTTTAGCAGGTTTCTGCAGGTCTTTGTGATTCCTATCTTCGTTCTCTTTTCCTCATAGAGATGGATAAGGAAAACTTGTAGGAGTTTGGTTTCTAAAACACACTGCCAAAAAAATGGTGGGGTATACGCTAGCATAATAGCAAGTAGTGAAGAGGGAATTTAGTAGGCTGGAGGAGTTTTCTAAAGCCCTACTCAACATTTCATTTTATGATTCTTAATGACAAATGGTGATTGTGAATATTCATGAATTTTTCCCTGGGTTAATGTCATAACCTTTGCAGTAAAAAGGCTGTTTTCACCGGTAATAACTACCTTTCAATTTATTTATGCTTGGGTTTTTTACAGATATAGACCCCAAATTAACATTCAGAGTGCGAGAAAGTAATTTTGCATGTTTGTTTGCTGGGGGGAGGGGAAAATACATTTTAAAAGTCTTATCATGTTGTGTCTTTATTGAGACAATGTGTCTCTTTACTTTCAAACTCTTGGAGTTTTATGTCAGTGTTTTTAGACTGCTAGAAAAGGTGGCTCAATTCAGCTTTACTGAAGACACAACTCAGCAAGTAGTATGAAGGATTTGTCTTTTTGAGCATGAAGAATTTGCCTGTCTTTGTTTTTCCCGGTTATTCTAAGCATTAATTTAGTATTTTATCAGTAATTACCTTATAACCTTTCGCCTGGTCAGTATTCCCTTTTCTCCTCCTTTTTTCCTGCCTATGATTATATTTGGTGCCTTGCAGTCTCTATGTCCGATTTTGCCGCACTGAACTGGATGTGCCCTTTATCTGTCCATAAGCCTAATTTATTCAAATCATTTTAAATTTGCTTGCTCTGTGCACCATTTTACACTTATGTGCTATCAGCAAAAAATTCCACTTTAAAAATTATATCCCCTGCAGGCCATTTATATAAAAGTTGAACAAAAGTGGGTATGGTGCTGAAATTTGGGAGTACTGCCTTGTTCCTGTCCCTCTAGTCACCCTGAACCGTGCCGTTTTGCTGACACCTTGCTTCTTGTCCCACAGATAATTTTGAAGCCATTTGCTATTGCGCTTTTTCTATACGGTGCTTTACTGATTCTACAGATCAATCTCTTTGTGGGGTGCGACACCAAATGAATCTCTTCCGTCTGGATAAATTATGCCCAGCACTTCACTTTTGCCTCTCTGTTAAGGAAAGTACTTAAAGAACTTAAAGCACATTTGACAGACGTGACGTGAATCCAGCTGCCTTTCCTTCCCTGGGCTGGCTGTTTCTACATGTTGCATAACCCTGTCCCATATTAATGTTTCCAATATCCGTTCTGTGGCTGCAGTTGGGATTACTGGTGAGTGGATTCCTAAATCCTCCCTTGATTTAAAAAAGAAAAAAAAAAGTGTTTGTTTTTTTTCGTTTGGGTTTTTTAAATATTCTTATTTTTAAAAAGTAAGGCGGGAGTAGCTACCTTCTAGTTACCTCCAGATATACCTTCCTCAGGAAGCTATCAAGCAGTATTACTAAAGGTTTGCCAATTTCCCTTGCTATTTCCTTCCAACTTCAGAGATGCAGTTAATCTAAGTCTTGGGTCCTGTCAACTTTTAATAGTTCTAATTAACTAACTACCTGTCCAGATTGGATCATAAAGCCTTTTAACATTTAATTTTTTCCCCCTCAAGAAAATGGATCTTTGTTTCCGGGATGTGACCTTCAGCTTCTTCTGTAAATACTCAGGCAAAGGATATTAATTCAGGCTCAGCGCAGCATCAGTCTCATCTGTCACTGACTTCTCACTCATCCCTTTCCTGGCCCCACTGATTCCTTCCGCGGTCCTCTGCTTTTCATATATCAGATGAAAGATCTCCATTGAATTTCTTCACATCCTTGCCATTTTTAAAAAAGCATTTGCTACTCCAGCGTTTCCTGCCAGTGTTTATAATTGCTCCATTTCGAATGCAATGTCATCGGCAGACCTGCTAAGTAATATAATAATAATGCAACAGAGGAAACTGAAACTGTGGTAGGGGCCCAAGCGGTGAACTTGTCTGGATCTGGATCTATTGAAGTGGAGGTCGCTCTAGTTTTACAGCGTGTGGCATGAGACCAGAATCTGGCCTTGTACGTGAAAGAGCTCATAAATTACCCGAGGCTTTTTAGCATGGCATAGCGGCAATGCTGCCCGGTGTTAAGAGCTCTAAACAATGTTTTGTAGGGCGTTCACAAGGAAACCTGAAACTTGCCAGAACACCTTTTGGAGGAAAGCTTATATTTCCTCAGGAAAAAAAATAATCTGACCTGGTTCGGAAATAAATCCCTTTTTCTTCCTAGAAGGTTATTACTGCTGTGTGTCTACGCTAGATTTTTTGCGTATGTTTTTGTGTTTGGTTATAGGGCTGTGTTTGATTTACTGCGTCATGCTCCATCCCACCGTCGTTACGATTTCGAGTCCCCGTCTGATAAACTTTTTCCTTCTACGCATGAGGATGTTACACTTCGGAGACCTGCCGTGAGGCCCTGCGTGTGCAGGGAGGGCACGGAGGGAGTTGCCTTCGGAGGGATGTTCCTGGTGCGCGGGCGAGGTGTCTCCAGACAGCTCCGCGACCCGGAAAGCACCTTCCAGAGGCCGCTAAAACATAAACAGGCCCCCAAGCCTGCAGGCATTGCTCGCTTGCTTTTGCAGATCATTAAGCAGATCAAGAGAGGGCAGAGGTGACGCAGAACTACCGTAGTTTATCTCTGAGGTCTCTGTAGCCTGCTTGAGAGACGGTCTGAACGCAGGTTTGCCGGCTGGCCGCAGAACGCTTTGGGCTGGGGCAGAGCTGTGTAGGTGTGGGTGGGAGGTGTTGCAGGCCCAGCTATTGCTCCAGCGGGGACGTGTAGGAATGGCAGCTCGTATCTGCCCTCCGTTTTGGAGGGTACGTGCAGCTTGTAGCTGGAGTAGAGAATGTGGCTGCAGAAGCTGTTTTAGCTTAGCAGTCACTGCTCCTTCTACTTTTTTTTTTTTTTGTACTTTAATGTCCTAAATCATATTCTCTGTGTTGCTTAATACCACATCTGGCATTCTTCCCTTCCTTGCCAGTTTATGTACACATTAAATTAGAAAGCAGTCCTGCACCAGATCAAGCTTTGCTTCCTCCGCTTAATGTAATCCACTCTGAGGTCTAGATAATTAAACTTTCCCACTATCGCTGCCGTGGTCTTTTACATGTTTTGTTTCATATATGCTATACTTCACATCTCCTTCCTGGCCAAGCCACACACAACACATTCCTTTTAGTACATCTGCAGTGTAGATATAATGCATATCACTCTGCTACAACCTAGTTTATTCCAGGCTTCATTTTTCAAGATGGGCCAGATTCTCTTTTGGAAACATGACTAAGACTCTGCAGCTGTGTTCCTGCCTGCTTCTCTTAAGCAACCGTTTAGATATGGGGCTTAGCCTAGGGGAGAGCCTGGGTTGGATTCGGTAAAGATCAAGACAGTATGCAGAGAGTGGCTGATGGAGCTTGTCCTCTTACCCTCCTTTTCTTTCACTTCCCAACTTCACTTCTGATCCCAAAAGAGCCTGCAGTTAGGATGTTTTCAAACGAGAGGCCTCAGTTTGACTTCAACCTGAGACTCAGACTGAAAGCCAGCCCTTTTTTTTTAAGTAAGCATTTGATTGTCAGGTAAAAAGCTCTGAAGTAAACCAGTACTCCCTCGTTTGGCACGGGCTACCAAACCACAGTGGCGAGGCAAGCCAGTGAGGCTTGAGCAGAACCCTTCTGCAGCCATGCTCCGTAGTGCAGCTCTGCCGAGGACACCCCGTGCCACGCACCTGAGCGACATCAGCAGCAAAGCAGAACGCAATAGACAGACAGAGAGTCATCCATGCTCTTGCAAAACAGCTGTCTCTTTTAAATAGCATCCATAAAGACAATTTTGAAAACTGCAGAGTCAGGCTCTAGACATTCACCTGTGTAGAGCTGTCCTTTCGTCTGTTTTAAGTCCTGCTGAATGGTAGTCTCATAGTATGTCCTAAAGACGTTCAGCACAATTTGTTAGGATGGGCATGCTCTATTAGAGGGCTCAGAAGCGAAGAAGGAAGGGAGGGAAAACTGGAAATATATTGCTGATTTGTTTTGCACAAAGCATGCTTAGCTCTAGCCAAGTCTTTCTCAGTTTAAATTCAAAATTGTTCCAATTTTATTTCAAAATAGAAATAAGGTGTTGTACTACTGTACACAGTTGTTTTCCCAGCTAAGCTTTTTTCAGTCAGCAAAAGCATAAATAATGTAAAATGTGATGTCACTTGAGGAAGGAAAAAAAGCTGATGCTCTTTGTCATGTTCTGCGGTGGAAATACCACTAAACAGCATTAGAGATTTAAATACATTGGTGTATCTCAGAGCATGACTTGCTTCCAACTTGTTCTGAAAAAGAAATACAGAAATTTTGATTTCAGTTGTTTTTAATTTTGCTGTCTGTGAATAAGTCTTTCTGTCGCCCAGTGTTGGTGGTTTTTAGTGCCTACAGGGTACTAAGTATTGGTATTTATGTTAAAGTGCAAGCATTACATGGTTGTACTTTCACACAGCGCGTGCTGTTTCTTTCCCACATGGGAAGACATGCTGCTTCGTTGGTAGTTTGGTTTTATGAAGGTGGCTAGGGGCCTGTGTAAGCAATAGCAGTATTTTGCCTCAAGAACTGATACTATTTAGAGGCCAAAATAACAAGCAAAATTCCCTGCGATTTGAGCGTATTGTGTTTGGTCAGGATTCCCGAGGAAGGATGTACTTTGAATGTTGTTTGTGTGGAAATTACATTGCAGGTCTTCTCTGTGCAGCTGACTCACACTGGAACCCTAGGTAGACAAGGTATCCACACCGCTGCCTGCCCGCTCTCCTGCCCCAGCCTGCCACCACTGGAGCCAGAAAGACTCACGAGGGTCCTGGTTGCCTTCTACTACTCAGCTCAACACTTGGTTAGAAAGTTGGGCTTTTTTTCCCAGCTCAAGGGCCTTCTCAAGGAGTCCCCTGTGTCCTTCTTCCCCAGCAGCAGCCAGCCCATCAAATTGTGGGCTGCGTCCTTCCACCCCTGTTTGGTTGCAGGAGGAAGCCAGCTGCCTCGATACCTTTTTCTCACCACGCAGGTAAGTGACTGTTGCTGTTACACTTCCCAGCCCCCCTGGGAGGCTGACGAATGAAGCTGTGCTCCTGAGACCTGAACATATAATTTGCAACACGCAATTTGTGTCGCATCATACCTAGCTGAAGCTCTAGTTCCTGGAGTCCCCAAAATATATCTACGAATAGATCATGTCATGTCAAAAATGAAATGGAAGGTGATAGTAATTGTGGACTATATAATTAGAAAGCAAGAATCAGAATGTCTAACTAATGGCAACACCTGGAATACCTGCAGAAAAAGCTAACCAAAAGTCACCTTGAAATCCAGGGAAGCCTATGTTTCTGCCCCTTTAAAAAACTGCTCAGAATATTGCAAATTACACTTTGATCACACTTCTGCTGGTGCAAACCACATGGAAATCAAGCATAAGACAATAATCTAACTTTTCAAGAAGGTCACATCCACTTAAATGTACAAAGTTGCACACAGTAGATTTTTCTAAATGTAGACACCTGCATGTAAAATCATGGTGAATCCAAGTCTAATAAAGTTTGCTTGATGTTATGGAGCCTAAAAGTCTGTCAGAAGTACAGGGGAGGAGGAGGAGGAGGGAGAAGCAGCTTTAGGGCCGTGTAAAAACAAAGCCTTTCTTCTCTCCTTTTAAATATTTCTGCTGAGCCCTGATTGAACATAGGATGAAAAGCCACTGTCTTGAGATTTGAGGAAAAACAAAGGATTTCTGTTTGCACTATTACATTGAAAAGTTCTTTACTGCATGAAAGGTCGTCTCTTCTAAACTTCCTCAGACTTGTGGCTTAGGTTTTGGGGGAACACAGCTGCTGGTACCACAGAATAGGATGTGGTATCTCCGAGTAATCCATGTGGTCAGGAACATTAGCTCTCCGTTCTTTATATCAATTTTACATTGTAACTTGGGTGAAATACTTAGAGAATGAGGTTTCAGCTTTTAAAGTTACTGTGATGGCATAGAAGGGTGGTATGTTTTGACCCAAACTCTCTGTTATTGCATGGTAAGAATGGCAGAGTAATGATCTGAGGTGGTGTACTGCGGCTGGCAGTCACCGTGTCAATATGAGCAATGGGCTCTTCCAGAATTGGGCCCTAAGATTTGATGTTGCTTTTGAGCTGATGTTTCTCTCTATTATCTGGGTTGTTAGAAACACCCCTAGCATCCATTAGAGCTTGTCATGACAATTGTTTGGGAAAAAAACCTTCTAGAAAACATTCTTCTGTCAAAATACAACATTTCACAAAAATACAAAATGTTTCATGGAAGTGTGTTGGTTTAAATGAAAATTTCTCAGGGAAAATTTCTCAGGGCTAGGCTGGATGTTTTAGGAAAGAAAGAGAAGAAATGACTACCTGGGAAATAGTGTGACCACCTGGGGCACTGGTGACCCCATATAAGGTCCAGCCTGGGTGCGGAGATGGCTTAAACTGCACATCTGCCTATAAACCTGCCTCTCCACTTTCTCTCAGCCTTGTCAGAGGGATTTTGTTGTGTGAATGATTCACCGTTCTCCAGTCCAAAGAGTTACTCTGCAGGCCAGTGGTTAGACTCCTGGTATCCACCGTAGGGGACAGAGGCCAAAGTCCCAGTAGGGATAGAAGCAGGACAGTGAATTTAAACTCAGCTTTTCCACTTGTAAGCGGGGAAGTTGGCCACCTGGCTATTAGCAGTCATGTGGTGGATATGTCCAAATGTCCCTCTTAACTTTTTCAGTTTTAAAAACATTTCCATTGGACACTGGAATGAAAGTCAGCTCTGAAACTGGGCTTTTCTTCCTGTCTCTGGAACAAAATTGTTATATTCCTGACATTACTTCTCAAGTACATTGTGCATCAGGTAAAACCAAAATGAAACAGGCTATAGTCCAGTAGATGCTAGATCCCATCATGCACGGTTTATATGCAGACCTTACGGGCGGTCAGGGTGAAGGTTTTATGTGTTTGGGCGAGCAGAGGGGGAAATCATGCCTACCAAGGAGTATCTTCATTTGTGCCCATATACTCTTCTCCACAGTTTGACGATGGTGCAGGTTCTTCTATGAGGAGTAGCTGCTGTTGTGATGTTTGTAGTAAAAGTCAAAAATTAGTTTCATTTTGAAGACAGAAAAGAGACGGTTGAAGTCAATGCCAGGTTCTGGCTGCTGCTATGTTTGAGTTGCGCAGTATGCTAACGAAAATAATGTTATAATTAACAATGCGTACTTGTGCTTTCACCCACATTTTCAGGCCAGGAACACCCTCGTGTACTCTCACTCACCAAAGTGGAGGAGAGCAGGACTGTGGTCTACTTCCTCCTTGCCTCATTTCATGCTCTTTGGTCTTTAAAGCAGGTGGGAGAAGATGAGCAGGCTTTTGTTGAGCCCTGGGTTTGTAAGAGGCTGCTCCGTGGACAGTTCATACAGGAGCTGTGATCTCTGCTTTTTCCTCTCCTTCTGCCCTTAGGACCTTTCATGGCCAACCGCAGGCTATCCTGCAGGAAGTATTTCCAAGAGAGTCAGGTATCACTGACACCTTCATGATAAACCCCTTAAACACAGAATCAAAGACTCGCCTTCAGACATTTCCACTGAAGTTGTTTTCAAGGAAAAATATGAAGAGGCAAACTCTGCTCTCCCTGACAGGCGTAGAAATCTGGTGCAACTCTACTGAAGTCAAGAGCTAAAACCAAATAAGGCCTGGAAATTTTATCTTCTGGCTCAGAAAACAAGAGTCAACAAAGGGCCTGATTTATCATCGAGGAAAGCCAAGTCAACACCAAAGGTAAATATTAATTTGCTAATTTGATTTAGGACTTGACTAGTGAGGCAAGGTGACCCCCTAAAGCATTGACTTCAGTCAACTTGAGCTATTCTTAAAATGATATAAAATATTATTGAAGCCAGTCATTGCTCTACCTGCAGAAGGGAGCAGCTTTGGAATGTATTATTACTGTGGTGACTGGGCAGCCTAGTCCCAGACTGTGATATAAGTATGATGCATGCTGAAAAAGACAGAGAATTAGGACAAGTTTTGTCCCAGATACTTTTCCATGTGCGGGGGAGCCATATAATATTCAAGTATTAGTTCACAATTACAGTACTTGTAGAAGATCTTTATTCTGTGTCCAGATGTCCAAGCCTAGCAACATGCAGACCTTCTAAGTGTCTAGTCTTGGAAAGCTCAACCATCAAAGAAAGGCACGTTTACAAATGTCCCACTGTGAAGGACAGCCTGGCCCCCAAAACCTGCTCACTCAACCCAGGCGATGAAGTGGATGGAACGATTTGCACAGGCAAGTTGCTTGAATGGCTTTGGAATGGAAATAAAAAAATGCTCCCTTGTACGTTGGGTGGTTGAAACTATGCATGAACTAGTATGCCAGATTTCCTGGTTTCCACATAGCTGATATGACCCAGTTTGGGGGGGATAATATAGGAGAGAAATTTTTTTTATTTACGAATTATTTTTTTGTAGCAGCTGTATGAATTTGAACACAATGATAAAACGTTTTTATTTATTTGAAATAAGGAAAAGAGGATCTATAGGATTAATGCGTTCCAACTAAAAATCTCCAATAATCTATTATTATATCATTAAAATATTTTAAACTAAATTGGTTATAATATTTTTATGAAAGTCTAGTTTGTGAAGGCAGAGTAGTTTCCTACCACATGCAATAAAAAACATTTCACATGCATGAAAAACTAGTGTACCGAATTTCAGGCTATAAATAAGGGAATTGTAAAATGTAAATGCTTAGAAACACTAGCAAAATTCAGCCAACAAAGCAGGGATCAGAAATTTATACCCTCGTTACTGGTAATTACAGTCACATTCTTTACTGAACTGTATTCCCAGCCAACACATAAAAGTGTCCTGATGCATTACCTGCTTAGAACTAAGTCACCCCTAACACACATGTGCCAGAAAGCGAATCTGCAGCTATGTGGCCATGTTAGCACATGGAGCTCTGCATGCAGCTGCTGTAAATGTATCTGTCTACCTTTTAAGCAAAGTAGCTGAAAGCCCCTGAGGGTGTTCTTACGAAATGTAAATTCACTGACTTGGAGACCTCAGCAGAAAATCGCTGCTTTTAGTGGATGGCAGTTTAACACTCTCCTTTCCATAGGAAAGTGAGGAAAAAGAAATGCAGTCCATGGTTGCTTTTACATACATTCAGCATTTGTCTTTTTTCTTCTTTGACAAAATAAAAGCAGTTTAGGCATCTATAAAAGTAGCATTTTTTCCCCCCACCCAAGAAATAAGCAATAAATTCTTAATGCCCATGTGACAGATCAATCTCAACCTGTCAATAATTCATAGTTGATACTTCCTCTATTTTAAAGTTAAGAAGGAATTGTGAGGAAAGATGAACCTTC
Organism: Astur gentilis; assembly: GCF_929443795.1. Lineage (NCBI taxonomy): Eukaryota > Metazoa > Chordata > Aves > Accipitriformes > Accipitridae > Astur > Astur gentilis. The sequence goes on from NC_064891.1 coordinate 33,967,236, forward strand.
TTTTGGGTTCAGATTGACACCTCCTTCCAAGACTGTTAATTTGCCTGAGGAAAAAAAAAAGCACACACATGGGAGCTTAAGTTCATTAGTGGTCTTCTTGCAAGTATTTTGACAATACTGCATGAATCGCATGCTTTTTCATTGAATGGTGCGCACACACACTTGCTTAGTGTGTCTTAAAATGTCCAACCAACTAGGTTCAGACACATAAAAATACCCATGCACAGTCGCAAGCACTCACATATTTGACTTCAGTGGAACTGTTGCAGTTCCTTCATATCTGAAAATCAGGCCCTTTTCAATGTAGAGTGGGGTGCCAAGTGCTCTCTGGCCAGTTCAAAGGCCACTAGGCTGTAGCCATGAAGGAAGACCAAAACACAGGTGCCCTCAGGAAGAGAGCTTGTTGCCTGGAAGACTGCTGTGACTTGAGCACCTTCTTCAAGAGTCAGTCATTCAAGTCTTAAATTATTTTTGTAGTAAGGTTGTGTTCTTAATGGGACAGCAAACCCACAACATGTTATAGAAGACAGTTAGGAAGAAGATACTACCCACCCCAGAGCAGTCAGATGAGCTGAAGTCCTCACTACTGCTAGCCAAATTCTGGATGCTCTCAATTTGGAAAATAGGGTATCTTAAGACAAATCACAGAAGTTGGGACCCAAAGTTTTGCTCATGACCTTTCTAAGCACTTTAAGGCTTAAAAAGTAATCATTAAGAATATTCAGTGCATTTCAAGATCTCTGCATGCCTTTCTCGAGTGAATAGACCCACTGTCCTAGCAGTGTTTTTAAACTTTTGCCAGTTTGAACATACCTAAACATTCTCCAGTGGATGGGTAGGCACCCTGGGTAGCAGGTGTAAGTTTCCTTACAAAAGGCTCCATTTTCTCAGTTACTTTTTTCATCTTATTGGAAGTAGTTAATGGAAAACCACCAGTCTTAATGCATTTCAGTAAGCTGGTTCTCTCTGGGATCTTTAAAGGGCAATGCTAAAACAACCTTGAGTTTTAAAGCATAGTGACGCTCTATGTGAAAATGTTCTCTGGGTTTCTTGTATATGTTGCTAGTGATGTAAACAGTCAGCTTCCTTCCATTTAGAAGTTAAAATGCTACTTTTCCTTGTCCAGTTCTCTAAATTTGGCTGGGCTCTGATGGTCACGTCTCTGCTCTTTTTATTTTTCATCACCATCTTCTTCTTTTTTTTTTTTTTTTTTTTAAGATGAAGTAAACCATTTCATAGACTTGCCAATTAACATTGGTTGCCTCCTGTCCTAAGTGCTGTACAAACACTGTGGAAGAAACAGTCCCTTCCTTGAAAGTCTTCCCTGATGATCTAAACCCGGAAGGAGCTGATGGAGATGTACTGAAACAGGTCTTGCAGGTCAGTGATGTTGTCAGTAGATTTTGGCTGGTCGGGCTAATTGAACAAGCTAGCAGAAAATTTCATTGATAAATCACAAATTGAAAAAGTTTATTCAGCGCCAGATCAGAGATGTGTACAGAAGCCGGGGAGACCTTCCTCATCATATGCTAATAGAACAGGTTGCACTCATCCTGTTATCAGGGCTGTGTATGAACTGTTTCACAAATCTTAAGGGGTATATCATAAGGCTAGAGAAAGGGTGCAGTCCTGCTTACCCCCCGGGGAATAAGAGGAAAGCCACCTGAGCCCTCCAGTTGCATCGTGCATTCTTCCTGATGTGCAGTAAAGTCTCAATTTCTAACGGCCGGTGTGGTTCTGCAGCTGTCTTCCCTGAATTAATCACAGCTGCTTTCTCAACCCAAGCAAACTCTTAAGGAAACTTGCTTCTCTCTCCTGCAAATGCATGCAAGAAAGAAAGTGCTATTTTTTATACATAGTCACATTTCAGATTAGAACTGGATGATATAAGCACAAGACACATCATTAACTAGGGGAATCTGTTAATACCCATAATCAATAAATGAGTACAGGACTGTTTCTTGTATTACAGTCACAAAACAATGCATAGTGTTTGCTAACTGCTGTTCACTTCTAAATACTGCATGTTACTCACTCATTAATTACTGCCACAGTTTGCAGGAATTATCCCATAATTAATTGGCCTCTAAAACACTCTGCTGTATCTCTTTCACATTTGGGAAGTGCTACTCAACATCCTATTTTTCATACAAGTTTTTCGTACAAGCTTTGCCAAAGCTCTTTGAACATGTCATCTTGGCAGATAAAAACATGACTTGGGAATGGCTACAAGAAATGAGATAGTGTGAAAAGTTTTAGAAGCAATGAAGTATCACTATTAAATGTAAAATTAATGTGGCGTTCCTGCATCATGAAATCCTTCCTACCAAACTATAAACCAGGCAGTACTGTAAAAAGTTGGAATGCAGATTACTTAATAATTTATGTAGTAATTCAAGAATTGGTTCAAGTCTTAGAAAGACTAATTTATTTGAATCCATTTGAACAATACGACTGACATAATGGCATAAATAATAACCTGTACAAACCCAGCATCCTTCACTAGCATAGATCCCAAAGTAAAGCACCAGTTGTGGAAATGGAGCCACCACTTCAGGCACCCGTGCCAGCTATATTATAGATCCAGTCTTCCCCACTGCCTCTGGTGAGCCATTTATGAACTGTAGGGATTCAGCATCACAGATGAGTGGGCCAGTCTCTGTTAGGAAAGAAGTATCTTCTCTACAGAGAGTTGCAGAGAGAGGGGCAGGCAGACATGTAATTATTTATGTGGCACATAGCTCTTTATGATCTCTAGTGACTGAAAATACTGGGAATGATTTTAAGTCTCATGTGAAAAAGCATCACAAACAGTAAAGAGCACAATCCCCACTTCACAGGGCTCAGTTTTCAAGAGCCAATCTCATAGTGCCAGTCCACACAGCACTCAACATGCAGGGGAAAATCTTGACATTTATTTAGGTGCTTACATGGGAGCAGAAATCTTCTGAAAATCTAGTCCCAGCTGCAGGGGGTGCAAGGCCTTTGGGAAATTCCAACCAGTAGCTGGATTGTAAAGCAAAGGATCACACAACAGCCTTGGAGTATTATGCACTGTTAATCCACACCCACTATCCAGCCAAAATAAATAAAATAAAAGCTCTTAGTGCATTACACTAATGCAAAGCCCAAGATAATACAGGGGAAGGTCTCCCATGAGCCAGAATGCCTGTTTGGCTGAGGTTGTGAGCGCTCATCAGGGCACGACCGAGCACACTGAGGAAGAACTGTCAGGGTTGGAAAGGGAGGCAGAATAGGAAAAGTTTCCGACAGGCCACAGGACAGTGTCACCCCTTCTGTCAGAACCACATGTGCCACCAGCTAATAACTGCTGCCTGCTCTGGGCTGGGAATGACATCCATGATAACCTGCCTATTGCCTGCTCTGGCAAATACCGTCTCGCCCAATCAAAACAACTAAATGATGTTTCATTTTCCTGTGCCTTTCTCCCTAAAAATCCTCTGCCATGAAGCTTTTGAACTGCTCCTCTTTGGCTTTGGTTAGACCAAGTGGCAAATTGAGACCTTTGCTTTTCTACTAAACCCTTTTGGTTTTGTCATCTCTGGTCCCTTATTGCAGTCTGTTTTTTCTAGGCACTGAAGCTGTACTCAGAAGGCAAACTCTTCAAGGAGAACAAAATCTGCCCAGGCACAAATCTCTACAGCATATAGTGATGAGGGCTGCAAAGTGCTACCATGAAAATGAGCTCCTAAGTCATCCCTGCTATGTCGTAGACACAGTCATGGCTTTTTTTTAGAGAAAATGATTCTGATCTATAAATTAATTTGAAAAATAGATGGTGGTTGTGGAGGTGGAGGAGATCAGTATTGTGGTGGCTCCATTTAGTAGTAACTGAAGATTGATACAATTTGATGTGGTTTGAGTGCCTTGATAAGAGTTGAAGATTAATAGATATGTACAAAAGGAAATGAAATCATGACCACAGCTAGCATGTCATCTGCTTTCTGGACTCAGGAGGACTAAATGGGTACTGGAACTGAAGGACAAACCTCTAAAGATGGCCTCCCAGAATAAAAAGTGATACACTTGACACCGTTAAATATGGTAGAAGATTGTATGGTTGCATGTTCAGCCCCTGTAAATACATTAATGTACTTTGATCTCCAGGGTTGCCAGGCCAGCTTCCACTTTTGTTAAATCAGATGCTTTTTTTGATGAATCTGCAGTGGATGTGGTGGATTGTTGAGCATTACACTGAGCTAAAACTACTGAGACAAGCAATTGTGGACCATCTAAGCTGAAGAGTATTAACAATTAAGCTTTGGTGGCAGTATTTGATAAAAGAAAGATACATTACCCTAACTTTGCTGAAAGGACTGCTAATGTTGTAGAGTATTGGACGTGACTCGGAGGAGAGTATGAATGTGAACTCGGATTAAATGAGTAAAATGTGAAGGAAGTTAGTATTGAATTAAATATGAAAGTGGTTGAACTGTAGGTTTAGCCTGGAAGTTAGAGATCTGAATTTTTGCATAGTAACAGAAATTTTACCAGCTATTTGATGAATGTATCTTTGCATATGAACATGTTTGATTAGAAACCAGTGGCCAGCAGTGACCCAGAGCACAAGAGGGAACATAGAAGTGTACTGAGGAATGCAGAATCGACTGGCCAGCATTAATATTGTGACAGCAAATACAGCTAAGCTATCAAGATAGTAGAAAGGCTTTCTAGCTCTAATACAAATTCCCAAATTGTTTTGGCACTGAACTCGGAATTGCACAGGCAGACGCATAGGATGACTGTGAACATGATAGGAACGCAAATAGCTGCTTTTGCTGAAACACGGAAATGCTATCCTCAGTACTAAATGGAAAAAAACATGATTTGGGGAGACATAAGTAAAAAAGCCAAGTGTTGTCAGGTGAGAAAATGAGGTCAAAGTAAAAGAAATGTACTTTCTTCTAATGTTTAAGGAGGCAGAACCAAAGCTGAGTTTCAAACTGCCAGAAAAAATCGAGGGAGATAAAATGATGCAGGAATCTGACTGAGACTGCAGCTAAATCAAAGAGGTAGGAATTAATGATCTACCCTGAGGTATAATACACATGGCATAGTTTAGGTGGCCCAGCAGAAGCAGCAAATCAAGCTTAGTGAGAGGTTTGGAATCAGGAAAACTGAAAAGGAAGAAAAAAAGGATCAATTTATTGCAGAGGGAGAAAAGTTTCTAATAAATGGGAAGCAAGTTATAATGCGAAGTGAATGTGTGGGATTAGCTAGATGAATTTTTTCCGTCTTGAGCAATATGACTGAACACTAATATAGCTTGTATATATGGAAAAAGTAGCAGGGCTTTACAGTAAGAGCTTTAATGTCTTATCAAAATATGGTTCTCAACCTAGAACCTGAGGTAAAACACTGCAGTTGTCACCCCCCCCCCCCCCCTCACGAAAATGATACTGGGGAGCCCAAGTTAGACCAGCTGATACACTGTAGTTTCCTACCAACGCACACAAACATCTAAACCAAAAGCTTTGCCTGTCTAATTCTCTGCCATGGCTAGTCTAAATGGTACTCCGAACCATGCAATTATTCAAGTCCTCTTTGTCCTTAGTCTTAGGCACTTGAGGAAAAAAAAGTGTTTAGGCTGAATGGAGAGGTAATCCATTCTCTTCACTGATGTATGTTAACGCTGTTAGAACGCACACCATATTCTATTTCGTCTACCTGACTTCATCTCAAGTGTTTTAAAGGATGGTCATAGTCAGCCAGGAAAACATCAAACAAGAAGCTTTAACTGAGATGAGAATATGACTGAAGGGAAAATGCAGGTTAAAATTGTTGATGCTTTTTACAAATTATAGGAACAGAATCATCTATTCCCTTTCTTCCTACCGCCAAATCAAACAATGTACAACCGAGAGAACTGTCCTTTTGAGATAGAAACAGCATGTGATCATTAATATATAGCTTATGTTTTCTATGCTGTATCAAGCCATGTATCCACTTTTTCCTGGGTCATAACCAGCCGCAAGCAGGAGACAGATAGCTTCCTAATGAAATGGAAGCATTATGATATCTGACTTTTATCACTATTATTGAGCCAGCAGACTTCCCTGCTCACTAGGTCTATTTCAGAGCCTACGAGATAAATCCTTTTGGGTAAAAAGTACTGGAGGAATTAAGTGGTATTAGAGACATACGTGTATATGCAGATCCCCGTGTATTCTAAGGCTCTTCCTAACAATTTAAAAAACCCTTTTAAAAGATATACCCAGTGTGCAAAAATGATCTCCAGAAATCCCTTGTTGGGCAGTCTTAATAGTACCTCTTGCAGCAATTCCTCTTCCAAGACAGGGACTGCAAGAAGTGTTAGAAACTTTGTTGCCTTTGACTTAAATGTGTTAGACTTTCCAGCAATATAAGAGCTGACACTCTTTCCCTAGTACAACACACGTACAGTACTAGGCACTTCTGTTCGGAGAGATCTGAATATATTATCCTTAACGAAGAGAGAAAAGGTGAGAGTTTCAGCCCTTTTGCTCCTTTACACCAGATAAAAAGGAAAGAATAAATTAAAGCCACCCTCAGTATCCTGTATCCGGCTGACAGAGATTGCTGGAAGCACGGCAGAGGCCAGCTGTGAGGGTCCTGTTTTCCCTGTGGCAGGTATTGGCAGGGACAGAGCTTGGAGTGGCAAGGAAAGGAAAAAGGCACAAGTCTGGGGAGGATGTTTATGAAGACTGCAGAACTTTCTTAATTACATCGTTGAGTTCTCCAGCGCCCCAAATTGATGTGACCCAAAGCTCTAGGACAGCTTCTCACTCTGGAGTAACTTTGATTTTTGTCTTTTTAATTACACTATTGGCATAATGGATAATCAATTAGAATCACATAAAATAGGGAGGAAACATCCAGGAATTTAAGTTACTTAGAGGAAAGAGAGATTTCATAAATATAACAATAAATGTGAAATTTAAAATATAGTATTATTTTTTTAATTCAGTAAGTGGAAACATAGCAAGGAGAAACAAATGTTGGAAACGTAATCCTGAAAGCTCTTGACTTGTTGAATGATATGTTACTGAATTGTGAAAACTTAAAAACTACAGAGAAAATAAAAAGTAACCAGAGAAAATTCAATTGAACCAGAGGAAACTGTTAAAATAGGAAAAATAGTTATTTGGGGTATTCTTCTGGGACCTGACTACTTTCTCTGACCAGCCTATGTTTCTGCCCGTTCCCTCTTTCACTGCCTTTCTCTCTCCTAAATGTTGTGAGGAACGCGTCAGGGTCAATGGAGAATGCACTGTGATTGTACATTAATGGGTTATGAAACTTACTGAAGAGCTGGTGTACAGGCTGGGCTAGAGTAATTGCAATCATTATACATTGCTATTAACATATTTATTCATCTTGGTGGCAGGATTTACTTTGAGGGAAATGTAATCAGGTGTTTGATGGAGGAAGAAAGACGAGCATACTAGAGATTCCTGGAGATGGGTGATACAGTCGATCGATCTTACAACTGGAGCAGACTCTTCCGTGGTGACAGACAGAGTGATCTTACATGTCCGCTGGACAGAAGGAAGACCAGTGAGTCAAATCATGTCCAGCTCTCCCTCCCATGGCAATACTAATTTTCTCTCCTTCCATAAGGATCTCTAATCCATCCCAGCTGCCTCTGCCTTTTAAATCCCTCTTCAAAATCCACTTTTTACTGCAATGCTTGAAGAAAACACTCATCTCACCTGACTTTGCCTTTTAACATATAAATCTGATAAGAATCGCAGGCCTATCTGTGTGACCTGTACTCTAAAGTAGATTATGTTATTGACAGCTCAAATTTGGTCTCCCCCAGGACCACTGCACAAGCAAACAGCCATTATACGTACGTAAATGTACATATGTATACGCCTGTGTTCGTTCTGAAGTCCACACTGGGAAGCAAAAATCATTTGGAAACTTCCAGTGTTTTATTACAAAAAAATGAACCTGTTTGTTGAGTGGAATCAAAGGCAGAGAGAGGTCAGGTGAACTGATGGTGCTGAAGCGACTGCTGTGGGGTGCAGTGGCCGAGGAAGAATGTCGCCCAAAGTGAACAGCAAACTCAATTCTGGAGGCTTAGCATGGATGTATTTAAGCATGGGGTGCATATACTGTCTGTAGACTCATATATCACACTGGAATGAGCAGGATGCAGACAGATATTTGAAATACAGATTTGATAACTACAGTAATGAAAGATGAGTAACCCTTAAAATCCCCAAATATAAAAGGACATTTATCATGGCTGCAGCAGGAAGTGAACCACAAGAATGCAGACAGAATTATGCACAGTGATGAATTTCATATGGTAGGAAAACGTGGGAGCTTAGTACCCCGTCAGTGTGTGAAAACATACATTCCTTAAAGGTCCATTTCTTCTACGTACTCTACAGGTCTGCTGCCACTCCGTTGTTTTGCAGTCACAGCATGGCACAAACGGGAAGCTCCTGTGTTCCTGTTTCATTGAACTTTCTCTTTTGTCCACAGTCTGCAGCAGATTTGGCCGTGGTGGGTTTTAGCAGCCGAGATTCTCCAGACGGGAGAAGGAATGATGAGGGGAACAACAAAAAGCTAATTCTGGAGCTGACTTTAACAAAGAGAAAGGCTAAAAGGCTCCAATCATTAAAGTAAAAATATTTAGAAGCATTTCCAAAGGATACATTTAATTTCTGATTCAGAACAAGACTAATGTGCATTTAACCTACAAGTTGATACGAAACTGAAATGATACGCAGTAGGAACTTTCTTCAAGAGATACAAAGCTGTAAAACTTGCAGTGTGAATTGAATGGTACATGAAGACATGCATATTTTTGAGGTAAACGTATTATTGGTGTTCTCAGTACCTTGCTTTTAAAGATGCAAAATCAATACCTATTTTAGGCAACTATTTATTCACTCATACTAGTGCTTTTACAATAACGCAGACATTTAAGAATCATAACACCTGCAATTTGTCTAGAAGTACTAAGAGAAAATAATGTATTGTTAAACAAAATGATCAGTGTCTGAGGTCTTTGACAACTGTAAAAACAGCACCCTTTCACAGGCAGCACTATTAAATAATTTTTAATTTGCAGTAATAGTGGGGTTCAGGTTCTCTAACGATCCTGTGAAAACTTCCACAAAAATATTGAGAGAACATTTATTTGGTGGCAATACTAATCCTAGGTGACAGACAGTGTTCTCAAGGCTTTTTTTGTTGACAAAGACAACAATAATACTTCCTCATAAATAGCTGTATAATGACTACAATCTGCAAAATCCAAAGTCATTAAAAAAATCTACATTCAGAGAACACAGTCCTCGCTCTTTCTGAAAGACAGTTTCCTTATTATGACTTTTTCCATTTTGATTGAGCCAGATGCCAACAAATTTCTTTTGGGGTCTTTTCTTTAAAAACTGAGAGCAAATTATTAGCCGAAGCCAGCAGCAATGTAACAACTGAGTGCAGTTTGCTATAACAAACTTGAGAAATAATTACCAGACCCCTTATGCATCTTTCTCCATGGTTTTGCTACTGAAGAGCAGGATCATCATTTCCATGCAGATGCCAGGGCACACAGCTCCTTAGTCGTAACAGGACTTGGTTCAGCACAGCTGTGCTGGGGAGCGTGGATTCACATCATCTTAATATGCCAACCGGCAATCCCGGGGACTGCAGAAGACTGGCACAGCCTCTGAATTAATCTCAAATAGCATCATTTTGCCCTCAGGACATCAAATACTGCTGACCTCTCATAAGTCTGACCCACGTCTTGTGATCAGGGCCAAGAAATAAACATCAGTCTCAAATTAGCATTCTTCAGTGTCACAACCCCATTAGAACTGGCGTAAACAAAAGCAAGAAGCAATACTTTCCCCTTCCCACCTCCTGGCTTCCTCCTAGGATGGCTGTGGCCATAAAACAAAGATCATTAAAAGAGGACTTTTATATTAATGATTGAGTGTATGTTACAGTAATCAGATAATGGCTATATCAGCTTTCATTAGAAGTCTCAAGAAACCCATCTTTGCTATGCATGATAAACTAATTTCTTCTAAATACTTTGACAGCATTGTTGATTAAAGCTTTAATGTTCACTTTATATAAGGGCAATTGTTTTTTGGTCAGTTTATTGCTTTGTGTAACAGCAAACCTGAATATTAAGTGGGCTTGAGAGGTGTTAAGGAAAACTCTGCATACTGCGTGATGTCTACCCTAAAGTATTTGTATAGCTTTTTTTTTATATATATATATATATATATATATATATCTACACTTACATACAGTGTAGGTATGAAAGAAATAACCCTGTTACTTGATCTCAATTATCAGCTAAAATGTCTTAGGCCATGAAGTACCGAGAGTAACAAAATAATAACATTAATTAACAACGTGCATTTCTGTCATCCTGCTTAGGGTAACACTTTGCAACATGGAATCAAGCGGATCCAGCAGAGCAGGGATAACAGACAGAATTTCAAGACCAAAAGAATATGGGTCCTTGTTCAATTGCTTGATAATATCTCCTGGTCTGCCTACAGCATGTTTTAACAAGATCTCTGTACTCAGGGCCTTGTTTCTACCATTCTGCAGACGCAGTGTAAAGCAGGTGTGCGTCTGCTCAAGGGGGCTAAAGTTACACCCAGAAGGGGTTGAAGCACTAACTGAAACATAACCATCATTCAGAGCACATAGTAAGGTGTGCAGGGAATTGGCTGGCACGCCAGCGAGTGAGTGAGAGGTGAGAGGGCTTTCTCTGGGGGCTCATCTAGGCCGAGCAGCACTGGCTGCCATAATAACTCTCTTGCTGGCATGAGAGAGCAGCTTAAAATATTTGTGTGACTGCACATTTGGATGGGGCTGCACACGCGTGAGAAAGGATAGCTATCTTGCTGAAACAAGAAAGTTTGCTCATGTCCCTTGTGGTGCCTTCTGTGTTTTGTTCTGCCCTGATTTTCCTGTTAAATCCTCACAATACAGTTTATCTGTATTTCTTCCGCTGCTCTTACCAGGGTTTTTTTTTTTTGTTTGCTTTCCAATGTTTTCATTATTGTCCTTCCCAAGTCCAGTAGCTCACATCTCGTTGCCGTTCTTGGGATGTAATGTATTCTTCTGACCACCCACTGGCATCTGGAGTATCATTTCCCTTTCCCAACATCCTCTTTCTTGAATGTCTGGGGCCACTGCTGTAAGTAGGTGAATACTGAAAAGCATTCAGGGAACTGGGGTGATTGTCATTAAACGGATGGAAACTGGTATTGTCTAAACCTCAGCAGTTAACTTTTCTGTGAGACGATAGCTGCTGCTGAACGTCCCCCCTTACAAAGGAGGTGCTTAGTTGCAGTCATCTAGATGACGGACACTGTGCTGTCAGCATCCAGCTACTTGTAGCATCTTTTAAACCACCTGATGTGTGGAGCAGCCAGCTGGCCTCCCTCCGCACCCCTGTTCATCTGTGGATACCTCTGAAATCAGAGAAAGGAACAAGTTCTGGGGACACTGATAGAGGATCAACAGTACTTCTCTGGTATCATCCGTCAGTCCTACGCTGTGCAGCATGTGGAGTCCCATTTCCGTGCCTTCTGACAGTAAAGCCGAGGGCTGATTAACATGACCTCAGGGGACAGTAAGGGAAATGACCATCCACTGCCAGCTGGTGCTTATTGCAAGTCAGAATGATGGCCTGTAGAAGGATACGAGTGCTCCTGGCACCGAGACCATCTTTGAGTCATGATTGATTGTCATTCTTCCCAATGAAGCCTTAACCATAAAGAATAGTATTGTGTGAAATGGAGTATTTGAAAAACATAAGATTATTCCAGATGAGACTGAACCTTTAACAGCGAAAATGTGACAACAGATGAGGGGAGCAAAGCATTTACAAAACTGGATAGCAAAATACATGTGTGCCTTTTGTCAGAGTGTGAGAACTGAGATGATAACAGAATCTCTGGCTATTTCAGCGAGAAGGGGACCAAAGCTGTGCAGCATCACAACTACAGAGAAAAGACTTTTCTCTAGAGAAAAATCTCACTCAAATTCCCTTCCTATAGAAATCACCTGAAGCAGATACTGTTTTTTTCTTTTGTTGTTTTATGAGGTAGTAAAAAAGTTGGGTTTACTTACTACTTTGGTTTCAGATGCTTTTCCAGTCCAACAGAGCCTGGAATAGCTTGACGTGGCTATCCTGGGCATCCCAGGGCCAAAGTCAGGGCTCAGTCAACAGTGGCATGAGCTTGGTTTTTCATTGGTATAAGCTACCAGAGGTGCTTGATCACAGCAATATGCACATGATGTGAAATGAAAATCTGGCTCAAGGTGACTGTCATTCATCTGAAGCTGATGTTAAACTGACAAAACTCTGCTTTCTAATGAAATCCTTACTCTCCCTGATTCATTAAATGTGAAAATGGAAGTCCCTCATCATAAACTTAAGTACAGAGGTAAAGCAAAATCTGTCAGTGCCAAGACGAGTACCAAAACTCAGAAAGCAGCCAAGCCGAGGAGGTAGAAACCTCCAGAATCTTTGCAAAGGTCACAAGCTGAGGTGCTCAAAAGCTAGGAGATGCCCGAGTTGAGTTTATCCATGCAAGCCTTACTTTACCAGCTTGATACATACACCTGATCAGGCTCTTAATTGCCTCATCGCATACTTGTCTTCCTGCAGGATTCTTTCCTCGTTTAGTCCATGGTGCCTTTTCAGCACTAGTCTTTTCTTTCTTCACAAAGTTGCCCCAACTCCACACATCTGCATTCCAAAATTTCTACAGGTTCTCTCTGTGGTACCTGTGTACTTCTCAAACGTCAACTAGTCTGTCTCCACACTCTGGAAGTGGGGTCATCCTTGTTTTGATAACTTGATAAAAGAGATCACTAAGTTTGAATGCTCTGTGGCAGATGCTTACCTTTTGCTGTTGTCAGATCACTTAGCATTTCCAGTTGCAGGGAATGTGTTTACAGAGGGAATCATTCTCAAAGATCAGCCAAAAAGAGACACTTCAGAGAATTTTTCCCTGCTGCGCTTCTAACAATTCTCTTATGTGTGAACTAAGATTTTTTTCTTATGGCTTAGAAATTTGTGCAGTTTGGCCGAATGAGGTATGTTCGCGATGGTCAAATTTCAAACTTTTGCTTCTAAGTCCAAAGGCGTTAGAGCTCCTTAGAAAAGTAGTTCTTAAATAGTTTTTCTTTTAGCACAGAAAATGTGTTTGTTAAGAATGAAGTCTGGAAAGCAGCTGAACAGTTTTAGAGGCGGCATATATCTCAAACAGGGAACTTTTAGTCCAAAGAGGTGAAACTTGACAAATCAAGAAGTATCTGAAAATAGGGCCTGAAAGAAAAAAAACCCAAACTGTCGGGCATCCTGAACTAGCAGCAGTGATACTAACCTTTCTTACAGTTTTTTGGGGTGACATGCAAGCCCCAAAAGAACAAATACCCTTTCTGAGTAGGTGCCCCAGAGGAGCGTTTGTGCGGTGCTCTTTGACAAAAACAGAATACAGCCCTCTTAGTACTGAGGAGCCCTAAAGCTGATTAGGTGAACAAGCCCGCGCTTGCTGCGTACTGGCCAGGAAGTGCTTATTCTAAACCCCCTTGTTAGCTGCTGGCATGACATTTCTGGCATGTCATTTAGATTCAGACAGCATTCACAGGGTAAAAGCCACTCCAGCCCCCCTCCAATAAAGGGCAGGTTTTTAAGAACCAGAACGAAATGAAACTGTGGCAGCGACGTGTGGGCCATCATTCACAGAGGAGAGACATCTGGAGGTACTGAGGTGGTCTGAAAAAAACCCAGGTGTTTTTAGTAGCCAGCTCTTCGGACTCAGGGTTTGGAGCTCTCGGTCCGCGCGCCGTGATGATCCCAGCATCGAGGGTATGAGGATCGCTGCGGGTTTTCTTTTTCCTGGGCACTGCTCTTTCTTAACTGGCAGTGTCCCATTGAACGCAGCACTGCGTCATTGACTTGCATCAGCGACGGATCGAGCCCTCTGGGAGTCAGCATAATTGGAGATCAGCAACCTGGACTCCTGCCTAGGAAGCAGCAGGAAAGCAGCTGTACTTGAAGCAGAATCAAGCCAGATTCAAAGTAATGGGAATATTTAAGCTGTGACAACTTTAAAAAAAAATCACTCTGCTACATTATTTTAGTAAATATTTGTAGGTGTCTGTAATAGGGGGGTAATCACTGCATTTCCTTTCAAACAAGCAAGGAGAGCAGTTTTCAGTAATACTGGATGATAAGCAAGGCATTCTAATGGATGGTTTTAACCTTCTTTTTGCTGGCAGATTATGCATTACAGCAGTTCTCAGGTGTCTTTTCTCACAGCACACAAAAACTAGTCATGCCTGGTCTTTTCCCGTACTGATGCAAGAGCTCCACAGTAGCTGGCAAGCAGCAAGGCATCCCTCTTTGGCAGGGAGCTGGGATGCGCTGGACGTGTGGAAAGCAGCGGGGGCAGGCATGCGGGAGGTGTTCAGGAGGTACCCGGCCATCAAAAGGAGGAATGGGACGTATGTGCCAGCAGCGAGGTGGGCATCTACAGAGGAAGGAAGGGAGGTGCCTAGCACTGCTGGAAGTCACAGATGAACCGCGGCTCAGAGGGGCTGGGCTCGGTAGCAAGGCAGTGCGAACAGACAGCTTTCAGGTTAGATTGGAGCCCAGGTCCCACAGAGTCCGTGGAATAATTTGTAGCTGAGAGGATGTTAAGAGAGTTATCAGGGATTCCAGGCAACGGGGTGCAGGTGTGGCATTATTGTCGTGGACGGTGTACAAGATACATCCATACGTTTCCACGTGTTTCTTGCAGCAATGAAATAAAGCAGAAATTGGTTTGGGAACTTTGAGAAAGCTCATGCATCTGGTCTTCGGTTTACCTCCTGTCCCAGAAGGGGAGAACCAAACATTCAGAGCGCCCACAAGACTGGTGCTAGAAGAAAGGCTGTGGCAGACACGTGTCTTGAGGGTGGAAAAACAGCTGAGCCACCATTTCCATTTTTGTCAAGGGATGAGGCACAGAGCTGGGGGGCAGGTAAAGGAACGCAGTCCTGAACGAAACCCCACCACTTCCAGCGCAAGGCAGAAGATGTCCCAATGAGAAAGCGAGGGGAGCAGAGGCAGGTGCTTTTCCAGTCCCCATCCGCAGCCTTTCCGTAGCAGAGCCTCGTGCCCCAAGGGGCAGCCTGCTCAGGACACGTGCCAGGAGCACCCAGGGGAGAGCCAGAGTCGCAGCGCTCGCGGCCAGGGACATTTCAGAGCTCCTGGCCTCAGCGGAAGGGAACCCAAACATAGCAGCCGGGCAAGAGTCCAGCCCCGACGGTGGATCCGTGGGCTTTAGGAGCTCTAGGAAACCAGCACACAAAAGGAAAGAGTAATAGTACTAGAAAAAAAGACCCAGCTAGTAGTCTGTGATGAACCGCTGCATTCCCCAAGCGCTTGCCTCACCTTCGTTTTCTAATTCTAGCGCAATGCTTATAATGCTGATGGATCAGGGTAGGTTGACAGCGGCCAGTTTGCAGACACACACTACAGCCAGTCACAGAATGAACAAGAACAGAGAATGAATTTCACTTTGTTTCCTTTATTTGCAACTTTCTTTCAGAACAACTCTAATATTTCAAAAGGCAGAGCAGCCCCCGTGTTCACAATGTTGCAACATACTGCTCTCCCTGCATTCCTGCTACAAATGAGATGGGAATGGTTTCTGGACAAAAACCAGAGCCTGTGATTTTTAACTTTCCCTCCCATCAAAGCACAGGTTGTGGTGAAAAGGACAATCTGGAATTGCTTTCTTAAGACGCATCATGAGAAAGTTGTAGCTGGAAGGTTGGCTACCTCACCGATAAACACCTGTATATTTTCCACTCTTCCGCTCCTTCACGGCTCCCAGGCTTAGGGCAGACTGCAGCATAAAACAGATTCATATCTGAAGACAAAAAAACCTCTCCTGAGCAAAAGGGTTCAGAGAAAGCCCATCTGAATTGGATTCCACACTTCTTCCCCAATACCAGAAAAGTGTACAAGTTTTCCAGGCTGGAGCAGAAAGGTTATATATAGCACTGCAATTTAATTCACAAGACAATTAAAAAATACATGAAACAGTCTTCCTTATGCATGAGAAAAGATTATCAGAGTTTTCCCCTTTTCCTCTTTTAGGTTATTAAAAATGTAACTCCTTCAAGAGTAATAAATTAACTCGGAAAGAATTGCTTAAGTGAGACCCGGGCTGTGATTAAAGGAAGTTTGGAGTTCACGAGAAGTCTGTGTTTGAAAAACGTCCTCAGTGTTTGGAGTGTTGCGTATGGCTTTTGACAACTAATTTGGGAGAAAAGTGGTAGGGAATGAACCTCAACAGGAAAAGCGCTTGTTTTTTGTCACTTTGTGACATTAGCGAAACGTCGTTGCTCCTCATTTGTATTTTTCCCCCATAAGTTCGTATTAAAATGTATCAAACCAGAAAAGACTTTGAAAAAGGCAGCAGAACTGTCATAAGGGATGATGCTAGCTAGTCGGGAGGTTATGCTTTATTATGTAAATACATGTTTGGGGGTATTTTAAAATGCACATCGTGCGGTTAGAGGCGGATTATTAGTTTGATAAACTGTACTGGTACTGAATAAAGCGTACCTACCCATCCATAACATAACTGCCAGCGGTGTGACTTCTTGGACATCTGCGAGCTACCCGATCGACCATACCTGTCCCTTTTCTGCGCCAGTCCATCTCACTTGTTGGAGTATTAACCGCGAGGCTGCTGCCCCTCACCAAATCCCGCTGCCGAAATCCACCTCTTCCTACCGCTCCTGGGAAAAAGTTCCCGCGGCACTTTCTCGCGGGTAATTCCCTAGCGTTGAGCACCCCGAGCTTGAATTCAGATCGGAGCGGAAGGCAATAAAACTTCAGCCTGTGGATAAAGCCTTCATTTACTTACATATAAAGCCAATGAAATGGTACGACTTTACCTTCTTTTTCTGTAATTTACAAATGGCTAAAATGATTTCGCTGGCAGAGACATCCATTTCTTAACCGCTTAGTGCCCGCGCTGGCTGCACCAGGCTGCAGCAACGGCTCTGGAAATGCCAGCGCTCGCTCTGGAGGTACCAAGAGGACCTGGATGAAAAACTCGCGACGCGTAATTTATGCAGCGACTATAGGCCCTTTTTTTGTGCTTGCAAGAACTCCGGGGAAGGCAGGCGGTTTTGGCTGGTTTGTTTGGTTTGGTTTTGTTTTTTGTTTTTTTTTTTCAAACTTAGTTGTTGAAATTCTTTAAGGAACCGCTCTGCCCTATGTCAGCGGCTTGCGGTTGCACCTCCCGCTCCGCCACAACCATCCTCGCAAGGCGGAACGGCAAAGGTCGGGAAAGCGCTTCCAACCATCGCCGAGACGCTTGCTTGGCATCCGCGATTCAGCTGGCCATCGCGCCTTAAACGTGCCTGAAATCCGCAGCACCAAAAATAATGGGTGTGCGTGTGCGTGTCTCTGTGTGTGTGTGTGTGTGTGTGTGTGCGCGCGCGCAGTCTTTTGGGGACGCACAAACGCGCTCGAAACGCGCAATTTTGCGCGGCCGTGCGCTAACTTGCGCTCTGGCCTCCTGCTCCAGCTCTGCCGCCGGGTAACGCCGCTGCCGGGCTGGGGCGAGGCGGCAGATTTTGGGGTGTGTGGGGGTGTGTGTGTGTGTGTGTGTCTCCCGCCAACTTCCCGGGGCACAAACTTTCCCGGTAGTTCCCCCGCCCGCCCGCGGGGAGGGTGAAAGGGCGAAGCGGGCGGCGCGGCGGGGCGCGCCCCCCCCTCCCCTCCTCTCCCCTCCCCTCTGCGGCGCGGCGCGGCCCCGCCCCCGCCGGCAGCCCCGCACCGGGCGGCCGCCGGCCGCAGCGCCCCGCCGCGCCGCGGGAAGGGGCGGGCGGGAGGGAGGGGGGGGAGGCGGCCCCCAGCGTTGCGCTGCGGCCCGTGCGCGCCTCTCGGCGGCGGAACCGGCGGCGGGTGGCCGCATCCCCGCGTTACTCCCTCACCTCGGCGGCGATCGCACCGCCCGCCCGCCCCCGCCCTCCCCTCCCCCGCACCGCCACACACACGCACACGCACACACACACACGCACACGCACACGCACGCACTCCCGGTGCTGGGTGCGAGGGCGGGAGACGGGCGGCGAGCAGCGCGGCGGCAGAGGAGACCACCGCACACACACACACACGCACACGCACACACACGCACACTCCCTCTGTGCCTGCTCCTTCCTCGCCCCCCGCCGCCTCCCTGCTCTTCCCCCCCCCCCTCCTCCTCCTCCTCCTCCTCCTCCTCCTCCTTTCTCTGCAACGAGCGAGAGAGGGAGAGGGGGGAAAAAAAGCCACTTACAGGTATTTGTTTAGTGGATCGGCGGCTTCATTTATCCCCCCCCCCCCCTCCCCACCGCCCCTCGCAGTTTGTTTACAAGTATCAAAGTTGTAATTGAGGAGCTGCCAAGGCACATCTGGATATTTTTCTTCTTCTTCTTCTTCTTTGTGTTAGGGACTGATGTGCAACTAATTAAAGGCAGACAGGCTGGTAGCGTCTGCACGCTCAAGCCCCCCCAAATAAAGAGCCTGGTAAGTGACCGGTTTGCTTTTTTTTTTTCCCCTTCTCCTTTCCCCCCTTATCCGTCGTGGATCGTTTTTTGGGGTTGTTTGGGTTTTTGTTTTTTTTTTTTTTGGGGGGGGGGTGTCTTTTTTTTTTAATTTGGTGGGTTTGTCGGGGCTTTTTTTTTTTTTTTTTTTTTGTTCTTGTCCTCTGGGATCGTAAAAGTAGATTAATGCTAGACGTGGGCAATAAAAGGCGCCGCTATATTAATTTATTAATTAATCTGCACCCGCCCCTCCTCCTGAATGTTAAATATGACCTTTGATCTCTCTGTCTTTGGCAGAGCAGACGTGCAATATTGAACATGTACGGTCACATTCAGCTTAAGCAGGGACAGAATCGCGAAGCCCGGCTAGCGATTGCTCTTTATTTATTTCATTCGTGGAAATGAGGGCGATAGTTAAGGGGGGGTGGGGGGGCGGGTTGGGAGAAATCAATAACTGCGTCTCGGGTACCCTTTTCATGCTCCGGAGATGCATCGATTAAACAATAATGACCCGGTTGGTGGGCACCATCATTTTCTCGCTCCTGGTGGCAATAAACCCCGAGAGGGGGCTGCGGGGAGAGAAAAGGTAGCCAGTGAGAGAAGCTTTTGTGGAGAGAAGCCACTTTAACGCTGGGGGGGAATAGGGCAAGAAAATGCGTATGTTACTTGACTTCTGGCATAAAAGGCTGAACGCTAACGTTTTATTCCTTACCAGATGCGTGGCTTTCCTACACATGGCTGGCAAAACTAGTTTTATTGAGTAGTTGTTATCGAGGACGTGCGGCTAGGTTTTCCTTTCTGGAAACGGCAGAGGGTTTGGCGGTTGGGTTTTTTTTTTTTTGGGGGGGGGGGGTTGTTTTTTTTTTTCTTTTTTGCTATATGCAAATCCTTCGCATCCCTCCACAAGACGACGCTTAGCCTAGAGCTTTCCGGGGCAGCCTTTGTATTGCCACCAGACCTCTGAAGGCAGCGAGAGCCTGGGTTTTTTTTTTCCTTTTTCCCTGACGTGGAAACACAGAGGTGGCTCCTGGGGGGTGGGGGTCTTTTTTTTTTTTTTTTTTTTTTTTTTTCCGATGCAAAGACGCCCGCCGGTCCCTACCGCAGCCGAGGGAGAGGTTTCTTCTGTAGATTTACGCTCCCTTCATCCGGATTTGTTTACATAAAGCCCGTTTTTTAGTGCACGACGTCGGGAGAAGACGAAGTTTTTGCACTCGGTAGGTTGGGCTGCAAACGGTTCATTAATCCAATTATGATCGTAATTGCCGTAATTGATAACCATTTTGAACTAAACATACCGGAGTCTGGAAACTAGACGTAGCCCCCACGAGTGTCTCCCAAGTGAACGTTTCTGATCGATAGCCCTACCTCAGGAAAAGATGCTGGAAATATCTAAACTATTCAGGTAGAGCATCTGGAAAACAAAGAGCCAGTGTTCACAAACTGAGGGCTTTTTAAGTTATGTTTATGTTTTGCTTTAGTTCGCGCAGGCTGCCGTAACGTACCTTCCTCATTGCCATAAAGTAAAATACCCCCCTTCACCTCCCCGGGGGGGTGGGGGGGGTGGGTGGAGGGAAATAAAACGAGCCCCGCGTCCTTACCCCCCTCCTAAACTTTCCCAACCCTGAAGCAGAAAGCCATCTTTCCCCGCCGAGGGCTAGCTCGGCAGGTACAGCGACGTTGCCCTCCCGCGAAGCCCCCCCCTGCCCCGCGGTGCCCCAGGAGGGGCTGTCCCCGTGCCGGGGGGTGTGTGTGTGTGTGTGTGTGTGTCCGTGTGTGTCCGTGTCCCCCCCCCCCCCCACGCAGCCCTCCCTGCGCAGCCCCCGGCGGCGGGGAATCCTCCCGAGAGGTTGGGATAAATACTCCGTCTTTAGTACAGCTGCAGGCGCCGGGATCACAAGCTGTGAAATTGCCTGCCTTAAGTATTTTTTTTTTTTTTTTTTTTTTTTTTTCTTAACCTAGCCCCGTCTTCCCCCGTGGCCCGCAGGCAGCCCCCCCCCCCCCACCCCCCTCCCCAACCCGCGGCGGGGAGGGCCGGGGCCGCCGCCACCAGCGCCCGGCGGAGCCAGCTGTGCTAATGACCGCCGGGCGCAGAAGGACGCCGTGGCAGCTGGCGGCTCCCTCCCCCCGCCTCATTTATTATTTTTTTTAATACCCCCCCCCCCCAACCACCACCTTTTTCCCCTGCCGCTTCATTTTCCCCGGTGGACATGGTAGGTGGGCGGCAGCTCCCGGGCCGTGTCCCCCGGTCCCCGGCTTTGTCCCGGGACCGGCCTTGCTCCACCCGGGGCCGCCCCCTCAAAGCCCCTGGGCACGGCGGCGTGTGCCCTGCCCCCCCCCCCCCCCCCCCCTCCCCCTCCCCTCCGGTGTCGTCTCGTGTGTCCCCCGTCCCCGCCCCGGGGTGGCCGTTGGCGACCGTTAGCGCCCCCCCCCCCCCCTTCCGAAACGACTTTCTGTGTTTCAGCTGCCGCAGCTCCCGTGAGGATGCAGGAGGAGCGGCTGCCCGGCCAGGCACCCACGGCGGGAATGCGCCCGGAGGAGGAGGAGGAGGAGGAGGAGGATTAAACGACCCCCCCCCCCCCCCCCACTACCACCACCACCCCCCCGCCCCTCTCCCTCTCCCCCCCCCCCCCCTCCCGTCCCCTCACCCCCGTCCCCCCCCCCTCGACCCGGCCACCATGAACACCAACGTGTGTGTGGAGAGCGGCCCCAACCCCGAGGCGCCGGGGCTGCCCAAGGACAGCCACCTGCCCGAGGGGGCCCTCAACAGCCTTGTGGATTACAACTCGGAGATGGAGAGGTACCGCTCCTTCGCCACCTTCTACAAGACCAACGGCGGCGCCTTCCCTCAGGCGGCCAAGATCGCTCGCATCACCACCCCCATCTTTCCCAGCGCCGCCGCCGCCGCCGCCGCCCGCATCGGCATGTCCCCCTGGAACTGCGACACCGCCACGGCCGCCGCCGCCACCGCCATGCTCTGGGGCAGCAGCGGCGGCGGCGGCGGCGGCGGCGGCGGCGCGGCGGGAGGCGCGAGGAAGCCGCCCTCCTCCTCCTCCTCCTCCGCCGCCGCCGCCGCCGCCGCCGCCGCCTCCGCCTCCGCGGCCGCCGCCGCCGCCGCCGCCGCCTCCTCGCTGCACGCCGGCAGGGGCGGCATGCACCACCGGAGCGACTCGCAGCGGCTGGGCAAGCCCGGCTGCCCGCCGGCCGAGCAGCCCGCCCTGCCCATGGCGAACGGCAACTTCCTCTCCACCCTCTCCCCCGAGCACTGCCGGCCGCTGGCCGGCGAGTGCATGAACAAGCTCAAGTGCGGCGCCGCCGAAGCCGAGATCATGAACCTCCCCGAGCGCGTCGGCACCTTCTCGGCCATCCCGGCGCTGGGCGGCCTCTCCCTGCCCCCCGGGGTCATCGTCATGACGGCCCTGCACTCCCCCGCCGCGGCCTCGGCCGCCGTCACAGACAGCGCCTTCCAGATCGCCAACCTGGCGGACTGCCCGCAGAGCCACGCCTCGGCCTCGCCCGCCTCCGCCCTGGGCGCCGCCGCCGGCGCGGGGGGCGGCGGAGGAGGAGGAGGAGGAGGAGGAGGCGGCGGCGGCGGCGGCGGGGGGGCCGGCGGCGGCGGCGGGGCCGGGGCCGGGGCGGGCAACCCCGCCAAGAAGAAGCGGAAACGCTGCGGGGTGTGCGTGCCCTGCAAGCGGCTCATCAACTGTGGAGTCTGCAGCAGTTGCAGGAACCGCAAAACGGGACACCAGATCTGCAAATTTAGGAAATGTGAAGAGCTTAAGAAAAAACCGGGCACTTCGCTAGAGGTCAGAGGAGATGATTTCTTTTTCCCCAGCCTCCCGCCGTCCCTCCTCAACCCCCTGCCCCCCCCCCTCCAGTGTTTCTTGTCTAGCTTCAAGATGCAGCATCCCTTTTCCGAGGCCTCCTTCAGGCTCTGAGGGTGCCCCCCGCCGCGGGCGCGGCCCCCCCCCTCCCGCCACCCCGCGGCGCTGCCCCGCCGCCCGCCCCCCTCTCCGCCCCGCCGGCAAGAGAAACGCCGCCCCCCCGCGGCGCCCCGCCGAGCCGGGCGACGGCCGCGGCCGCCGGCCCCGCCGGGGAGGGACGGGGAGACCAACCCCCCCCAAGCCCCCCCGCCGCGGGCCGCAGCGCCCAGCCTTCCAGAGCCGGGGGGCGCCGGCCCCCTCCCGGCCGGCCCGTGGCCGTTACGAGACGCTGCTCGCCTGGTTTACCTGCCGTGCTATTTCTCTGTCAGACTGCTGGCTGTCCCTGGTTTCTTTTTCATCTTCTTTGGGTTGTTTTTGTTTTGTTTTGTTTTGTTTTGTTTTGTTTTTTCACGGCGATCGTGACGATTCGGGCCGGTTTGTAGGGACGGGGAGGTGGGAAAGGGAAAGTTTTAGCTGAACGCCTGGCTCCCGCCGTCGGAAGTTCGAGGGGAAAGTAATGGCGAGTTCATCTCCAGGTTGGCTGGTAGCAGTTTGTCCAGGACAGACGACTGGCCGTAGAGCCCGCCCGCGGTCGGTGGAACGTGCCCAAGTAATCTCTTTGGCAATGTCTTTTACGAAATAACCCGCTCGTGGTGTATAAAACACAATGGAAAAATAGCAGAGGTACGGCTGAACTGATTTCTGACCAAACTCTACGTGCGGTCGTTCTTAACGACACGTCCTCGGAACTGACGACCTTTTGCATTTCCCAAAGCTGTAACGACAGGTTTTCAGGTTTGCTAGGCGTACGAGAGACAGGCGGACCAGATCCCGTGCGGCAGACGCTTCGGTCAGTGTTATCGGGGACGACAGACAGACAGACAGACAGACAGACGGTGGGAACCAAAACACACAACCGGGAGGAAAATGGCAAACTGGTCGATAGCGTTAGGCGAGGGAAACAAGCCAGAGGAAAGACTAGTGATCGTACTTAATCCTCAGTCATTATTAAAATTACAGCGTTGCCGGTTAGGCGCACGTATCGGATGCGTCTGAAGGTGTCGGGGACGATGGATTTAGTGCAGAGGAGTAGTGTATGCCGGGTGACATCAGGATTTGTAGTCACAGAAATTAGCAACTAAGTGAGAAATTGCAACTTCCCTCTTTCCCGTGTGCGTGCGTGCCTGCGCGCGCGTGTGCGCAGAGCGGTTTTTATTCCCTTCCTCCTTGCTTGCAGGACTTCTCTCCCAGAAGAGGTGGGATGAGGGATTCCAGGGAAAAGGCTGCACCAAGAGCCCGTTCATTTGGTCTGTCTTAAATAAATGGAGATAATGGCATTGGTATTGGTACCGCCATGGGACAAAAGCAACATTTCGGGGGTTAACTGACATCTGGCTGATACCATTAACTCTTTCCTGACCAGCCTCATCTAAACCAACTAATTAATTCCTCTCCCTGCAAGAGTCAACTGTCCTGGCTGAAAGTTTGATTTGTAGCTCTGCATCCTCTTAGCTCTTTTTCGTGAATGTACGGTGACCCAGCGTCACTAACGCAAAAACCCGGATGGACTTGCTGGGTGCCAGAAGCTAGATTGGGTTTTCAACTCTTGTTTTGCTCAATAACATGCCTTTGTTCGTTTCGTTGTAAGTTGGCAAAGAAGGTACTTAATGCTCTGGTCTGTTAATGACGGATTATAATGCTGAGTACAGCCTAAAAGAGGCTTCTCTGAACCAGAGACGTGGAGAGTCCCCCCCGCGCCACCCAGCTCCGGGGGTGCCTTTGTGTGCCAGGTTCCCTCATTAGGCTTGCAAACCAGGATGCTGCTGGGATTTAACGTTTGTGATAAATGATAGGTTCTGATGGCTTATCGATTCGTGCAGAAAGTGAGCTATCTCTGGAAGAAACGAATTTGTACGTTATCAGATCTTCCTGTGGGTGCGTCTGCATCTCTGAGCACGTTTCCAGAACTTCCTTGCTCCTGACAGAGGTGTTCAACAGCCTTAAAAACTGCTCAGGCGTGTTATGAGAATGCCGCCCGTTAAAATTGTTTAACCACTGTGACTAGTAAAAACCGTGGTTTTATTAGCCACTTGTGTACCCTCATAACCACCTGCCTTCACTTCTTTTCTTCATTTTGTCTCTCCCCCCACTTGCTCGCTCCCTCCTGTTTGTGCTCCGCCAGATACGTAAACACAAAAGCTCCTCTGCTGCTGTACCGTGACTCGAAGGAAACGGGTTTCTCTTCCCAACTGTGGAGATGTCAGTGAGGCATCGCTTCTCTGCAGGTCGTGGCCCATCACAAAGTTTTGTCACGGGATGCGGCTCATTTCTTTACAGAAATGTGGTTTGTCAGTAGGGGAGGAACAGTGCCCAAACTGAGTGACCTTCTTACACGGTTGGTTTTCTTATGCCTTCTTCCTTTTCTTCTTCTTTTCTTTTCCATTTAAATTAACTAATAAAGAGTGACGGCAGGGCTGCCTAGAGCACATGTGCAGCAGCGGTGCGCTGGCTGTAAGGCCACCGGCTGGAAGGGTGTTGGAGAGTGACAGGGCCTACATGAGGGCACTGCAGCAGCGGGGGCTGCGGGGGCTGCGGGTGGGCGAGGGCAGCCTCCCTCCGGAGCGAGATTCTGGGGCTCGTTCGGGCTGCGCTCTCGGGGAAGCAACGGCGCTGCGTGGGTGATCCCCCGTCACCTCCATAGGCACGGTCTCGAGGAAACGCGACAAGGATGGAGGGGCTCGCGTTCCGCTACACGCTCGTAAGATTTGTGAAAATGGTGCTCGACAGTGGCTGCAAGTTGCGGAGATGATTCAAGGCAAGAGGCGGAACTGTGTTTAAAAACGAAATAAACGAAAAATGAGAATAATAACAATAAACAGTAAGCTGGCTGATCCCACGGAAACCATTTCTCTCTTTTGCCTTTAAATCTCTTCTTCTGCTGGTGCAATGAAGGCATAGGATATAACTCTCAAGGTTAGTACACGGAGTTGAAGACAGATTCACATGAATGCTTTCCAGTCCCTGACCCTTGCATTTTTAATGGAATGCTTCCCTCCCAGCATTTTTTTTTTCAAAGGCTTGAATTATTTTTTTTTCCTATTTTTTTCTTGTACTATTTCCACCTTAAAAGTGTCCCAATGCTCTAGTATTTTTCATAGAATGTTATTATTACTAGGAAATTTTATGTACGGTAATAATAAATCTATAAAAATAAGATTGACGTCACGTTGCACGCTGCCTACTTGTGTATGTATATTCTATGTTCATTCAGATTTACAGTCGGTTTAAAGAGACGTAATCTTTATTTACCCATAGAGACTACTTATTTTCCTCTGATTGGTATATGCGTCTATAACTTCTGCTCCAGGTTATGAAGAGTAGGAGCCTGACGTTACTTTACATCCCCCTCTCTTTGAAGGAAACCATCCCGATTCAGCGTATGAATCTCGGTTGCCCCGCTCCTTGCTTTCATTAGCGTGGCAGCAAAGTCAGGCAGAGGGGCTGACTCGCATTGGCAGGGTCTGAAGGGTTCGGCCCAAACGTGAAATATCCGCTGTTCGGGCGTGCTGTCATCATAGCCAGTGCCACTCGCTTCATTCGGAACAGCCGCGCTAATTGATATGTGCGCTATTAAAGTAAACGTTTGCATACCGACCTGAAATAGTAAATACCAGCATCCAAATCCGAGGCACCTCGCTGAGTCGCATTTCAAGCCAGCGGGAGTCTGAGATGGCCTTCGCCGGGGATAGGCTTGTGATGATTGATTTCAGCAGGAACGGCATCTGATCCTGAAAATCTTAACACCATATGGCATTGCCACGGGGGAGAGAGGCTGCGCTGGCAACCTCCGAACTTGCACTTCGTGTTGTGGTAGCACGTGTGAGCACTGTTAAGGGAAGACTGCTGAGCTCTGTGGATAGGGGTCAATTAGTATGGGCCTCGGAGGAAGCAATTTCCCTGCCGCCTATCTAGCTTTAAATTACATGCATAAGTTAAGCGACGGCACGATGGAATTGAGTAGCGTGAGGGAGAACTGAAAAGCTCGATAAGGAGCAAGGCAGCTAACACCATGCAAGTGGCTAACTGGAAGGGGGAAAGAAAGACCACCTTGTAGCCTGCGTTGCCGTTCTCCGCTGCAGTGTTGCTGTACGGTAGCGTTTCTCACCTCCCTGCTGCTGCCTCGTAGCCCTCCATCTGGCCGAGGTTCCCCATGTGTTAAACACCGTGCAAGCGGGCAAAAAAGCAGTTCCTGTCCCCGGGCGTTTTCAGCTGGAGCAAGAACCGCAGCCTGTCCCGAGCGCGATTCGTGTTGCCCATTGGCTGTAAAGCCCTGATCGGCCCTGCGTGCCGGTTTTTCCCCTTCACCCTGAGGGTGCCTGGTGCTGGAACTGCCTGCCGGCACCCCAAGAGAGCCCTCGCCGGGTGACTGCGGTGGTCTCGCTCGGGGCTCCCGACACGGCGCACGGTCCCTCCCGCGGTGATGGTGTTGGCAGGGAGCAGGGGAGGCAAGAGGCGGGACGAGATTTGACCTTTGCTGAGCGTTTTGCGATGGGTTTTGTCGCTCTCATCCAGATTGTACGTGTCTGGGGTAAACCTACGTTCCACGGTGAGTTTTCCTTTTGACCTCTGGAGTTCTTGGGGAAAACAGGAGGGCTCCTGCTGCCTCCTCCGGCAGGCGTCTTTCCTCACCGGCGCGCGATCTCTGCCGCTTGGGAATCTCGTTGAACCTGTTTGACCTTCTGCGTTAGGATCACGTCTTGCAAGGCGGGAATGCGTTGCAGACGTGGGGTTGAGGAGGGCCTTGAGAGCCCAGCGGAGTCGAGCTTTTGGTCTCCTTACAGTTCTGGCAAATTACTGAGCACAAGGGATAGCCTCTGAAGTTGAGTTGGATGTCATCTGTTTTACTGTTTCATATGTTGTTTTTAACTTTTCCTCGTGTGATACTTACAAAGCAAAGGAAGTGCCCAAACCCCATGATGTTAGCGTTCAATTTAGAATATATATTATATAAACTGCTGTTTGATACAGCGTAATTTGTTAAAGGGGGGCAAAAGCGAAGTTTCTCCCGCCTAAGGAAATCTCTGAGTGGTGGGATTTGGTACTGAACTGAACAGAATTTCAAGGAATTCAGCAAACTTGTAGGCCAGTCAAGGGCTTAACAGCCTCTTTCATAGAAACACTGCTTTCTACTTGCATTGGAAATTGCTTGCTTTAAATCGTTGAACTATGGTTGTTTGCCAGTGAAATTGTCCATATGGTAAAAGAGGTTAACTGGTTGTGGTGGTTCCGCATTTTGATTGCACTGAATAGTTCCTTGCGCGTTTTTCTAAGTACTAATACAGGTTATACAGTTGGGGTGTCAGGATTCTGCGCCAGGCTTTGGATTTTAGTGTCGTGACTGATTGGTTAGTCTAATTTTTTAAGCTGACATAACGAAATCTCTGCGTATTGTTTAGGCTGGACAAGTCGCGTGTGTTGTGAGAAGGATGATGAATGAAGCCAGTTTTTTTTTTTCTAGAGTAGTAATTAGCATAGTAAGTACTTTTTTCTTTTTTTTTTTTTTTTTCTTCTTTTTCTTTTTTTCCCCAAATTGGCTAAGTCACTTTGGACTACGTATGTCAGTTGAAGGTGGACAGAACCATCATGACTTGGACTCCTATGCCAGCTACAGCACGTTTGGAAAATCTTAGCAGTTCTGTGTTGGTACAAAATGTTACGGGCTATGCACATCATGCCCTATTCATATAGGGAGACGCAGTCGAGCTTGTAGATATGTGAATATCACGTTATACGCTGCCAATTGGGGGTGGGTAACAGTCTCAATTTTTGTCTGCCTGTTCATATTACTGGTCTTTTGGGCTACTTTCCATGCAATTCTGTTTGCCAGGTGGACACCTAACACCTTTACTGAAGTCAGGGAAGACCTTGCTCGCTTGGAGGATGAATTAGCACGTCAGAAAGCAGTCCCTTTTGAAGAGCAACTTAGTACTGCGTTTTTGGTTTCAAAAGAAATGTGGTCTAAACAAAAGGTAGATATTAATTTCTGTATGCTGTGTCATGCATTTGATGCATAGCAATGACTGAGAGCAGGTCCTTTCCAAATATCCTAAAACTTTGGATCTGTATAAAGAAAACTAGTAGCCTTCTGACTCCTTAACAATGCATGGTTTTTAAGCGTTAGGCTTGATGAAATATTTCTAAGCAGGCAAACCTTAGAATGTACACCTTAAAGTCTCATCAAATACGGCATAATCCTTTCGATTGCTGGTTGCAATGGGAAGCGGCTGCCGATTGCGTAGGGAAAGGCTTTAAAGCCGAAAGCTTTTCAGATGTACCCAAGTGAGTTAGGAGCAATAAGAAAGTAACTCGTGTCAGTGTAACAAAGTCCCTGGGACTTGGCCTGGGTTGCTAACAATTCCTGAGTTACTGACTGTGTGCTTAAAAATTGCCTGCAGATACTATGTTTTCTGAGGAGTAGCACCATCTGAAGAAAGCATTTCTTTGCTTCTGTAGCGTCTGTATTTTTTGATAGCTCCTCTACTTTGAATGATCGTACTGAACCACAGAGTCTTGAAGCATGCGGTTTCGTTTGACGCTTTTTTGCTATTTGGGAGCCCAGCCTGCTGTGTCTGTCTTCTCTCTTCTTTTGGGTACCTTTATTGTTTTCCACAGTTGTATCTTGTTCAGTCACATGCAAACACCCGTCCTGAAATTGAATTACTCTGCGGCGTAATCTGAAGTCATCCCCCCATTTCAGCATCCTGTGCTTTCTGTTGTGTGTTGAGTTATGTTGCACCATACTTTAGATGCGACAGCCATTTAATAATGTTGAAGCCTTAGCTCTGCAGGGGCTAAAAAGATCCCAGCAGGCTTGTTAACTTCTACTCTCAGACATTATGGGAAATATTTCCTCCTCCCTGGAACTCCTAGGCATCCTCTTAATTAACACTATAAAAATCAATAGCCAGGTATGCGTGAAGCCTGTTGAATTTTTTTGCTGTTTTCCAGAGTTTCTCTGTTCCTTCCTATTTAACCAGACACTCCAGTGCCAAGTGAGATATGAGAACCTAAAAGGGATAAAGGCAGCCTGGGTCATGCTAGATACCGCGTTCTTGGCGGGCAGCAAGCTCATCAAACGCCTTTCCCTTACTCACCATAGGGTGTTATTCTTTCCCCTGCTCTACTCCGTATTTTCCTTTATCTCAGTCTCTGAAGCGCTGGACATTTTAAAACACTGCACCTTTCCTGTCTCAGGACAGCATTCCTTTCGGTTCCAGGCTGCTGTGGCCATGGTCTCTGTGGTACTTCTATATAGGATCCTCATTGGCTGGTATCAGACTTCATTTGAGTAGGAGTTATTTGTACAGAGATGAGGGAGATTATTCAGTGGTTTAGGAAGTGGAGAAGCAGTATTAAAATTTGAGGTGGAGGGAGCAACTTAACAAACACTGGAAAATGATGGGAAATCCTACGGAGTTCAGGATGGATATCACTTAAGATGAGAACAGAGGAGGAGGAAAGAAGAACTGCAGAGTGCTCAAACAGAAAAGGACGCAAAGTGGTTGAGGGCTGGTTATCACGTGCAAAGCCTCGGCGGGGGGGTGCCTGCTCCTCCGTGGGAGTGACTCGGTTACCGTGGGGCAGACCAGCCGAGCCGTGGGGCCGATCTGCTGACAGGGAGGGTACGCTAGTAGTGCTGAAGATGACAGTGAGTTCTCTCCTGGCGGGAAGAGCGCGGAATGTGTCTGCTGCTGTGAGCAGGAGGTTTGCCATTAGTAATTCAGGTGAGGCAGTTGAAGAGCTCACTAGTAACCATCTTCCCAACAATTCTATGGGCAAAGGCCAAGGCTTCATACAGCAGAAGGGGACCTTGATGAGCGTAAGCAGGGCTTTCCGAGTGCCCTTGTTGACAGGGTAATCCAGTTTCTTTAGTTCATTTTTTTAAATTGACTGGAATTTATGGAGAGAATTTGGGTATTGGGGTGAGCATGTGGTATGGGAGGAGTCATATGAGCCAAACAAGTTGTTCAAGAGCTAAGGAAATGATAAAGGCGTACATCCAGACGAGCTGACAAATGTGAAAGAGGGAGGGGATGCTTGCAAATGAAAGGCTGAAAGTGATGATTTGTTGCACAAGGACTGCTTGGGCTTAGAGGTTTCTTTGGTGGTTTGTCCTGCGTGTCCTAGGGAAGCTGGAGCATGCTGACAGCATGTCGGTCTGCACTACGTTAACACAACAAATTTGCTCCATCGTCATGAAAGAAATCCCCCCAAACAACTGTGGTTCAGTAACATCCATCCTTCTGCACATCCTAACTGCTGGGTGGGGATGCAGAGGGGGTGCAGCAACCTTGGCAGTTACAGGCTGGGAAGAGAGCTGAAGAGCTCCGGCCACCTGTGTAGAAGGTACGGGGAGGGCAGAGCGTGATTGTTGTGGTGCAGTTAAAGAGGTCAGAAACGGAAAAGGAGAGGCAAGGAGTATATGTTGTTAAATACGTGATCTCCAAAGTGAGTGGCATTGGTCAAGCAGAGGCTGTTGGGTTTAGAGTGAGCAAAAGAGGAGAAAATATATTTGGAAGAGTCGTGGGTTTGAATAGCTAGCCACCAGCGAGTGGACGAGTGAGGACTCGATGACACAAACTTAGTAACCTGTTCCCCCTAAATCACCAGTTCGTCTGGGCTCTTTGAGGCAGAGATCACAGTTGGCTGGTTGCTTGGTAGCTGATGTAAAATAAATTGGAGGTCAAAGTCCAGCGGAGGTGACGGTGTCATGAAAATAATCACTGAGATGGGTCTTAATTGTCGTCCTTGAAAATTTCAGAAGACGTTCCCGGGAATGAATGGGGTTCAGAGCCATTTGCAATCTTTTAATGTTTTCCCCTCCAGTCGGGAACTGTGGTGACCTGCTGTATAAGAGTCTGCGTTGCTGCCCCTCTCCCTGCATCTAATCGGACAATACGTGTTGCTCACTGGCTGTGAGGGAGCCAAGCTGGCGCTTGTAATGAGTCTTAGGCATGGGCTGGAAATCCTCCCTCAGCCCAGGTAGCAGAGTACTACTGCATTTGAGTGAATTTCTTTTTTTTTTTTTTTTTTTTTTTTTTTTTTTGCAAGTGTTGCAGAAAAAGAAACAAGCAAGCAGAGGTCGAGCATTTAATGGATATATTTTTCACTGGCTCTTTTCTCAACAGCGTATGAAGAATCCCAAAGGACAGAAGCAGTTAGCTAACCAATGAGGCATCATAGCTGATTTTAGGTTCCATGCAGGAGAAGAAGATGCTGAAGGCCCAGCAGCTCTAGGGGAAGGAGATTTAAATGTAGGTTTGGTCCTGAGAAACGTGCCTCCCCTCTGCTTGGAGACCAGTCCGTAAGAGATTACTGTACCCCAGAGCAGCAGTTTGGAGGATGATAGAGATGTCAGGCTGTGAGTGCAAAGACTTGTACCACTGGATGACGAACCAGCAGGGATTTCTCATTAATGGAATGAATGTTAACAAGAATAATTCTGTTTTGTGAGCTTGTGTGTGTGGGGAGGATAAATGATAGGGACTGATGGATGGTCTTCACAGAGATTTGATTAGGGAGAAGGTGAATGGCAGTGTGTGTGTGAGACAGGGGGGAGGTGTATGCACGTGGTGCATCCACTGCAGAAGGCAGGCACACTTCTAGTTGATAGTGTCTGACAGAGGAGAGTCAGCAGAAGTAACCAGGCGAGTCCTAGGTGAAAGCAGAAGCTGAGCATTGGTGTGGATATTTCATTTTTTTTTGTCTTTTGCATTGTAGGGTCTTGGGTTTTATGTTGCGTGGTGGTAACAAACCTGCATCCAAGAATTTCTCTATAAAACTTTTCTCAGCAACAGAGGTTTCTGCTTTATGCTAATAAAATGTTTGGCTATTTGATACTAATTCCCACAGTCAGTATGGGAGCACTGAGTGACAGCTTTTCTGACCTGCTTAGCATCAGTCTTGGCTCTGAAGTAACACTGTGTTAGAGCTTGCACGAGCCCTTCCTGTCCCTGAAAAAGCAGGAGACAGGCCAGACTTACTGGTTGAGAGGCTGGGCAGGGAGAACCAACAGGAACAATCCCTCATCCTGCCTGAGGCCTTCAGATGCCGCTGGAATGCAAATAATAAATTAAAAAAAGCAAAATAGTCGCGGAAGCTGAATAGGCACTCTGGCAGGCTTAGCAGCTCCATCCTCAGGTGCAGGAATAGCTGAAAAACTGAAGGAACTGCAAGAACTGCTCGAGAGGGACGTAGAAACAGGGAAAGAAATGTGAATCCCTTTGGCAGTGAGACGTGAGAGACCCCTAACCTGAAAACCCAAACCTCCAATGTGTTCCCTGCTGCCTGTGCCAGGAAGCCTTTAGGAGCTCCCGTCCGAGGCCGGAGCGCGGCCAGCTGGAACGCGGCTGCAGGGTAGCAGACGGCAGAAGGAGTTCCCGACCCCGGCTTGCCCGGCGCTGCCAGCCCCGCACGTGGGGTGCCAGGCACGGGGAAGCCGGCGGCCAAGCCAGCCGCTCCCCTCGGGAGCAAGTGGGACGGCAGAGGTGGAGACTTGGCTCCGTCCCTCGGCTTGCTGGCCAAAAGAGCTGCGCTGGCACAAGGGAGGGAGTGTGCTGGAAGGCGACCGCAGCCAATTACTCCCAGCCTGGGAGGGAAGGGGAGAGGAGATTTGTTCCTTTCCAGGGCTCTGCCTGCATCCTGGGGCGACGCTTGTGCCTGCCAGCCTCGGTGCGAGCAACGCTTAGCGGCTCGAGGTGGCCCCTCGGGGATTTCAAGGCCGATGGTGGAGCATGTGAGCCGCTCCGCTGAAAGCTAGCGTGGCTGCTCTTCGCTGTAGGTGCTCGCCGGCACGGAGAGGGGCTCCGTCGCTACCGTTTCCTGGGCCTGAGCTGGTTTTCTTTGACAGCATTAGTCTGAATTCCTTATGATTTCTGATCTGTATTTGCCATCTGTTTTCCCCAATGGTGTTATGCGTTTTTTCAGATCAAAAAAGTGAAATTGTTTACCCATTCCCCAAATTTAATCTCGTATAGAAAGTGAAAAAAATTAATATATAAAATAAACTATGGTGTGTACTGAATGTAAATGAGGGACACGTTTGCTCGTTCTTTCTCCTGTGGAGAAACATATTACTCCTCAGACTAATCCTATTGATTTAGTTGGGGACCTACTGCCTGCTGCTGATGCCGAGTCCAAGTGGCAGGATCCGGCCCTACAGCGGCAGGTCTCCGTCACCATGGGCACAAATCCTTTATTCCCCAGTTAGCCCCGCTGAAATCTCCTGAGGCTACCTCCGCGTGAGCTATTCGAGAGGAGCTGGGTTTTCAAAACACGACCCTGACTTAGGAGTACATTTTGTAAATTTCTGTTTGCAATGTCCCGTGGTAGAGGTTTACTTTTCACGTGGTGGAGCTGGCGGCAGAGAAAGTCAAATGAGTTTCCTAATCTGGTTTGTCTCAAACACGGCCTCAGAGATACGCAGCGCAAGTGGAAAAATAACTGCCAGCACGCAGATGCACGTCCTCTCGGAGCAAATAAAGCTGACTTTTAAAATAAATGTTAAATCTCATCCTTGGTACGAAGGGAGGCAGGCCCGTGGCTCGGGTCTAGGAGAGATATTTTAAGGTGGGCTGTGGAAGCAAACTCACCACCGAGCTTCTGACCTGGCGTACGTGTCCCTTTTTATTTGCTGAGTCCGATAATAAGCTCGTTATTAGAGGACATCTGTTACTGCCTGATAACACGTACAGCGAGCAGGAGCACGGCGTCGGTGGGCAGCCAGGGGTTTTGGCAGCTGTGGGGACCGGCAGCTCTGTGGACTGTTTCACACCTCGTCCAGAGCTGCTGCTTCCCTCCCACGGGCCTGCGGCTGGGTGGGAGGATGCCAGGGGTTTGGGGCGCAGGCTGTTCCCGCGCAGAGCTCTCCCGTGCCGGCGGCGTGCACGTGTGCCAAAGCCGCGAGGCGGTCCCCCCTCGCTGTCGGCGCGGTGGGACTCTCGGCGCGCCTCCCAGGCTGGGAGCGGAGCGGCTGGGGGAAACGCGCCGCCGTGTGCCAGGCTCTGCCTTTTCCTTCCTTCCGCGTTTCCAGGAGATGCAATTCACACCACCGGTTTCTTGCCCCCAAGCCTCCTCGCCTGAAGAAAAACACTGAAGGAGACTCTGTGTGAGCTGAATCTGAGCGTCGGGAGGTTTTTCCCCAAAGTCATTGCTGTAGGTAATGTATATTTATGAGCGGAACAAAGTGGGCCATAGATACTTTCAAAGGCTGCTTTCCTCTCAGGGTGGCTCGGTATTTAGGCACGTAAGGAGGGGGAGATGCTCTCCCAGACCGCGCTCACCGGCGGCAGAGCGGGCCGGCACGGGAGAGGTGGCTGGCATCCTTCGCCCGCCAGCCGGTGGGCTGCCTCTGCCGCCGGGGAGGTGCCTGCCCGCCGGTCAGGAGACGGTGTCGCTCAGCGGGTCGGGCGATGGCGTCGCTCTGCCGGGTGCTGGCGCGTCGTCGGCGAGATGCACGGCCCTGTTCCGTCGGTCCGTACCGCCGCGCGTGCCCTGCAGCCCAGCGCTTGGCTGGGGAGGGGTCTTTCCGGAGAGGGAAACTGGGGATGGAAAGTCAGTTTTGGAGCACGTGGATTTGCACCAGAGTCTGCCCTGTTTATCTATGTGCAATGCTGTGTGTACGTTTGACGTCCTTTCCGGCGTCATCAAGCTGACACCTGAATTAGCTTGCAGCGCTGGAAATGCAAGGCGTGACGTGGAGGAAAGGCCGGTTTGCTTTCTCGCCGGCAGTCATGTGAGTTTTGTGGGACTGGTTAGGTGGGTCGCCCACATTCGCACAGGTGGGCGAAAAGCATACGGTCGCTGAGTTATGGCCAGTGGATGGTCAGTGTTTGCTGGGCTGGGCTGCCGATTGATCCAAATTGCATTTCGCACAGAGGCCGTGACTTCCCGGCTGAACTTCTTGGCCACCGTGGAGCACCAGATTTCTCTGTCTCTGCTCATAAATCTATAGATGTGCATGTGTGTGTATATTGAGATATACATACACACATATATAACTTAGAAGGCCAAATTTCATCCGCTGGCCTAAGTGCCAAACTGCTCCTCTTGTGGAAGGCAGTTCGAGAAGGGATTGTCCTCCAGGGTGAGAAGCTCATGTCGGCTTCTGTGCAGACCCTTGGTAAGGTCATTTTTCCCTATGTGGCCAGCACCAGTCCCACTGTTTTGGGAAATCCCCTGGTTTCATTTGCCTTGCCACGTGAATTTGAGGTCCATTAAGGACATAGTTCCTTCACCGCTGTCTGTTTCTGTGGTCGTGTAGGTCTTTCCAAGGACTGCCAAGTAGCCCAGATCTTGTTGAACCTCAGCTGCTATAGCCTTCCCAAAGGGCCTCTGCTGAGCTGGATCATTTCAGCCAGGACTCCTCAAGAGGAGTGAGGAGTGCCACGTCTGGCCGATAATTTGCTGTAGCCAACGTGTGAGTTTGCTTCAATGAAAGCAGGATTTTTGCTCATGGATCAAACATCAAAGGATTCTTACATAACGCAACATCTTTTAACGTCGGTAAAGCATTAGGTCATAATCATGTAGCACTCTGATACATTTTATTATCCGATTTTATTTCTGAATGTGGTTCACCTCAACCCAAGTGATTCCCTAGCCTTGCAGAAAATAATAATACAGATGACTTACAGTGAGTCTTGGTTAGGCAGCTGTGAATTTGGGCTGCACCCCAAGCACAAGCATCCCGAGCAGGAGCGGCCAACTTTCCTGATCTCTGTACCAAATCTTTCAGGCAGCTGCGAGACTCAGAGAGGCAAGGGGAGAGGCATCTCCAGCAGGTTTCGTAGGATGGGGCTGGGCTGGGCAAACAGGCAGGCCTTGGGCGAGCAGAGCCTGCTGTCTGGCACCCCACGCCTTGCTCCAGCAGTCGGTCGGTCACGCCGGGGGGCCGGGGGAGGCATCGTTCTGGAATGAATGCTTTTGCTGTGAAAATGCAGAGCTCAGCTGTCAAAACGGAGTCTCTGGTGAGGAACGTACAGCACCTGCCGGTGTGCTGTTTACATGTGTCGGCAGCACGTGCGTGCACACACATGTGGCAAGGGTCTGCTTTTACGTTGCTGCGTGAGGCAACCAGGACAGATAACGCAGGTATCGTTTTTTCCGTTCCTGCTTAACTGAGGGGATTTTCACTCTTCTGTTGATTTTGGTTGCCTTTTTTACCTCCACCTCCAAAAATGTAGCGCGCTCGGTTCCCTCTGTGAAGCTGATTTTTCAAGGCAACAATGAAAATTTCAAATTTGAAATGTTCGAGCTACTTCTTTTGCAGTGAAAGCTGGCAAGAAGGGAACAGAATAGAGAGTTTGAAAGCGTGGAGGTCATTTCATCCTGGGTCTGCGCAGGGATAAATTCTCTCGAGCGCTACGCTTTATGGCATTACCCGCTTGGAGACGCCGGGGCTGCAGGTTTCTGAGCATCCTCCTGGGAGCGAGCCTACCGTTTGTGAGCATTTGCACCGGCAGGAGCAATGAAGGCTTTTGCAGCAAAACCACGCTGATCAACTCTGGTTCTGCTCCTCACCACCCTTCCCCAGGCTTCCAGGGGGATCTGTCTTTCCTGTCACTCGGGATAACAGTTCCCCACTGGCAGCACAGAGATCCAGAAATGCGCTGTGATCTTGCCGAGAGTTTGATTCCCCAGCTGGGACTCCCGGATTTATAGAGCCAGGCGGTAGAGCGTCATTGCGCTTAAGCTTGGACGTTGGTGTGCTGAACCCACTAAATGGGTTCGAAGGGTCTCTTTTTGTCTGGAAATAACCTTGACTCTTGGAGTGGTAAAATCTATGGATTTCATCACATAAATTGGTTTAGATTTAACTTGATCCACCTATTCAATTTTAAAAGCTTTCTTTTTTGCTTAAGCGTGGATTAATAATTCATTCCCAAATCAGGGGTTAGCACAATGGATATGTAATTGTAAATGTATATCTTTAATTAGAACTTGGTACGCGGATGCAAAATTCCTTATCTTGTAGTTTTTCAAAAGCACGCGTATTAAACCACAGCTTTGCCCTTCAAAAATATTATTCTGTGTATTTAAAGGTCTGAATGACCTTTTAATCAGACATTGCACCTTTGCTTCCAGCTGATATGACAACGTCTGACAGTAACTCAACCTGATGCTGCAAGAAAATAAATAAAGGCCATCTCAGTCACTATGTCTTTAAATTTCTCTGTCTGGCTGTGGTTTTGTGTTTAGGCAGATGGACCCACAGCGGAATATTATGTTTAGTTTTCAGGTGAAGGCAATCTATTGAGTTTAATACAGTTGCATGTTTGGGTGTTCTTTTGAGGTCAATTTGGTCGTGTGATTGTTTCCTGTCATTCCGAACTCCAGCCTCTTCTGCAGTCAACCTCTTTATAAATTATAAATCTGTATACCTCGCTCTCAGCAGCCATCTTACAGCCCACACAGACCGGTGCGGATGGTCTAGCAATTGCATTAGCTCTCCTCGGCGTACCTGGGGAGGAGGGCTGCTGTGCTTTGTCACTACTTGTGCTTATGCTAAACACATGTAACGGGGCAGAACAGGGACTGGCAAAGATGGATATGAACAATTCCCACTTTTAGACCACCGACACAAAGAAAACTCATACTGGTCAGGGCGATTGTATTCAACAAACCAGCTCATTGTCTTGGGAAGTTAATTTTTGGATGATTTATTAAAGCCTAGCATTCGTGGAGGGGGAGAGGGTATTGAATTGACTGCAGGTCAGAATTCTGGTGACACAGCAGAAGTATTTTCATCTCTGGTATTTCCATGGGCACGAGCGATAAACATAACAATAACAGCTCCCCTTCCATACGGCTTTTACAAAAAAGAGGAGCCGTGTACTGCTTGAGCCTGGCTATCACAAAATGAGCTAATTATTCAACAAAAAATACTTGCCATACTAATAAGCAGTTAGTTCCCTGGAATTCAGAAAGAAATATTCTGACATCAAGTACAATGCACGCTGTACACTGTAGGGTCCATAGTTTATTGGATTTTTATGGAAAAACTAGGAAAACATTTAAAAGGTCCTCCCTGAAACAAAAATGAAAGAAGTCCTTCCCAAAGAGACATGGTATTTATATATGACACCAGCAAAATCAGTGAGAACTCTTTCATTACGAGTATTTATTTGCAAATTTCCAGAGTTTTGCTTTGAGGGGTGTTTCGCTGGACGTGATGCTACTATTTGTCGGCGGTTCTTAATGAAACAAGTACTCGTGAGCTGGCACTGACTGACAGAAAGCCATCTCAGGGCTTGCTCTCACCTCCCCGGTCGGTGCATCATCATTAGTTCTGGAGGAGGGATGTGTGGATCTAGATGCATGGGTTCAAGGGTGCTCTCCTCATCTTTTGACTTTGAAGGAAATGGAGGGCCAGAAGTACCTCCCAGAAATGACACAGCCCTTGCAGGCTCAGCCCCTCAGTCTCTCATGTATGTTGTACTTTAAGGCTGTGGAGGGAATTTGCCTGTACTCAAACGTGTATGGAGGCACCTGAATGCAAGAGGCTATCATTTTGTGGAGGGACAAGAGGTGGGACAAGGAGGGAGGGTGGCAACTCTGCAAGTAGACTATTTCTGTGTAAGCCAAGGTCCAGCATGCGTGCAAAAGAAAGTGCATGGGCAGCGCCCCCCCAGGTCGGTAGGATGTTTCCCTCACTGAAATGAAGTCGAGGACGTGCTTAAGTGCTTTCTGCACTGCAACTTAAAACGTGGAACGAGGTGGCCGGCCTGAGGTTTGAAAATGCCGACCTCTGCTCCCATGGCATCTGTAGACACAGCATGCTTTCTCAATGCCTTCGTTATTCCCCTATGAAAAGAAGTGTTCTTGCCAAAGCATGTGTCTCACCTGCAAACCCACCAAGCCGTAACCGCGCATCCAGTATGCCGAGGCACAGGCACAAACCATTGTACAACTGTGTGGTTATTCTAAAAGCACTGTCTGTTTTCCAGGAGATTTTTTTCTAGCAATGTTTTCATTTCCATGACTACCTTGTTTAACTAACTAAGGAGAAGACAGAACGTTAGGTGTGTTATATACTGGGTACGATGTATCGCGTGTGATCCTAAAATGGTGTGTGTTTGGAGAAAGGTTGTTTCTATTAATTGTCAGGCAACGTGAGGCATCATGTTGTTCCTAGATAACTGAAAGTATGCCTAAAATGTAAAGGAAAAGAACAACTAGAAGAACTCAAGTATGCCAATGCTGCAAAAGAAAGCTTAACTTGTTTTCTTGCTTTTTTTTTAGAGAACACCTGTTCCCAGCGCTGAAGCATTCCGATGGTTCTTTTAAGCAGTAGTGTATCTTATTTTCAAGGCAGTCCGAAGTGAATGGCAAGCTAAAGTCTTGTTTTAAGAAACTGCTTAGTCCACCATTGAAGAATATACTCAGATACTATTTTCATTTATGTATAGGGGTTTCCTCAAAAGCAAAAGACAAAAATCTGGGAGCCTGGGGAATTGGCCAGCTTCTTCACATTCAGTACACTGATTCTTTCTTTGATGTAACTTAGCGATACTAGTGAAGTTGTTGTCTATTTTTAAAGTGGCTGTAAAAAACAACAAAAAAAAAAGTTTGGGTAAACCCCTGCTATAAAGTCATGTATCTTTGAAAAGTAACATATCTATACTTCATTTTCAAATATATGTGTTTCAGTACTGTAAACTGTACAGATAGCCGCTTGTATTTTGTGTGTTTAGACACAAGGAGACAATCATGTCTGAGCATCTATGGAGATTAACGGTTTGTACACAACGGTGTGGTTCTGCGAGTTAAATCCGGAGCAATAAATTCTAGCTTTAACTATTATTTTGCTAGTTGTTTAGCAACAGCAGCAACAGCAGCACTGTTTTACCATGCATCCTTCCATAGAGACTTGATGCCAAGTTTTCCAAGATAAAAAAGATCGTGACGCATCTAGCAATTACCTTCCGTCGTGGTGTTGTAAGAGGGGAAGACATAACATTTAAGATTAATCTTTCAAGCACTATATTAGAGTAGTGGTTTGTGCACTTGCATTGCTTCCAAAGGAGCTTTACAGAGGGGTATCTCTCCAAAAATGCTGTCTGGTGTCTGACTCGCTTTTCACTGTGCTCTGAGGTGGAGTGCCCAGCATAGGCGGATGTGCAAAACCAGTCGTCTATATAAAGGTTGTTCTAGAATGCAAAACAAAGTGAGTACAAGACCTTAGAAAAAATCACGACTCAGCCTAATTACCCTTCACCTATGAGTTCTTATGTAACATTTTCAGTCAATGGAGTAAATATTTTATGAAGTGGAATGCCATATTTTTGGTCCAAGTGGA
Organism: Astur gentilis; assembly: GCF_929443795.1. Taxonomy (NCBI): domain Eukaryota; kingdom Metazoa; phylum Chordata; class Aves; order Accipitriformes; family Accipitridae; genus Astur; species Astur gentilis. The sequence continues at coordinate 34,008,105 of NC_064891.1, forward strand.
GCTCTTCACAGTTAAGTGCGTTTTGACAGTTGGACTGGTTTGGGTCTCACTTGCACTTGTGTTCATGTGAGAGCCTGGATATTTTTGTGGTATAAAAATGAACTTTTTCTTTAAAATGTTTAAAAAAAGGCCGCTTCTCCCCACACGTTTCTTGGTCCACCCATCTCGGCTTTGCTGAACGGCTGGTCCCTTAGGCCCCCAGAAGAATGCCCCGCCGTTCTTCTTCCTGCTCTAGCTGCGTGGAGGAAATGTCTGCTCCTCAAAAAGGCAGCGCACGGAGGGATATAACTCACATGTCATAAAAAATACGGAGGATACTGAACTTAGGGATACTTATTATCAGTAGATCATCACTTTTTATTGCTTGGCTTCGTCATAGCGCTCATGAGTGAGAAGGCCATCCCATCAAAGTAAGCCAATGCTGTTGTGCCATGTATTTGATAGATTTATCATTTTGTACGAGATAGGACTACCAGTAAGTTTCACAGACAAGGTGCTGGGCGTGGGAATAACCGGTTAAGGATGCACAGCACGTTCAAATCTCCTATTGTTTCAGCACTTTCTCTGTTTTTTGCTAAGTACTTCAGCCTTTGGCCCCTGGTCACTCTCACTCGGTGAAGCACAGGGGGTGGTTGGGAACACTGCTGTGTGGGACCTGTGCAGGCAGGGGAGATGCCGGCTTTGGCAGGGGAGGGAGCTCGCAGGACTGGTGGGTGTTGAGAATGGCCCAGAAAGCGAAGACCGAGGGATGGAGGAGGAGGAACCTCCTGAGGTCACACGTGTGTGTCAGCAGGGCCGGGCAGAGCGTGGGTGACCTGGGGGAGCTGGAGGAGTGTGGCGGGCGGGCTGGGCGTACACCTGCGTCCTCAACTTAGGGTCAATGCACGTGTCTATGTCTTTGCGTCGTATGACGTCACATACATGGCTTCAGAGATGGAATGTCACACCTGAAATGCTTCTGTCATGGTGCCCCTCTCGCAGTTTGTAAGAGATCCTCAGTTGAATATTCATCCAATACCCATTCGATGAGCTTTACGTCTGTTTGTATGGCAGCCGTCTATGGATTTTTTTTGTGTTGGAGACTTTTTGGTTAGGGCCTCTGTTACTGACCAATATGAGCTCTGTAAGGTCTTCTCTATCAAAACGCTGATTGAGTTACAAACTGAAGCCTTATTTGCACATCTGGCTTGCCTTGCTTTTTGGAAAACTGTGATTGCTCTTACAGAAGCAGAGGCAAAATTAAGTTCAGGCTACATTAGGTGTACAAAGATATTCATAGCAATGTACTTACTGTCTAATACCCTAATGTTGCATGTCTTAATGTGGTTTCTTTTTTTGTTTTGTCATTTTGTTTTAAAGAACTGATGGATCTGTATATTGTAATTGTGGTGTTTTACATGTCAATTCAAAATTGTTAAAACAAACAAACAAGCAAACCTGTTAATTATTGAAAATGAACAAGAGTTGATTTTTCTTTGATTTACCCATATGGTTTTCATTTCAGATGTTGTTCCTTTGCACCATCAGATTTTTAGCTTTTGCTGAAACAGTATTTATATGGTGTAGTGTGCATAGACCATTTTAATTAGTGATGTTTGAAGAAGGAAATCCCTTTTCTGGCCTGTCTCTCTCCACCACAGCCCTACACCCCACCCCCCCACCCCACCCCCTCTTCTATACACATTTGTCAATCGGATTATTGTCAAGTTCTAATTACCAAATTTGTGCTTTTCACAAGGTCCAACACCATTTTCCAGTGTGAAAAGTTGTATTCCTCTCTGTCTTTCATTCTCACAATGCAAAAAAAAAAAAAGGGGGGGGAGGTGGTGGCAAAAAAAAAAAAGCAGAACGTACTTTTGCCATCTTCTAAGTGTGAGCACTAAGCCTAATAGAAGCATTTTTGGCATACCCCAGATAAACTTATGAAAAATGGTAAGGCTGAAAGGGAGGCACACGTACCCATTCTGTCAATTAATAACAGACCCTCCCTATGAGGGAAAATACTCCCTTTTGTACAGAACCCCTGGTATGTAAGTCCTACAATTAATGTTAAAGAATATAAAGTCTTTAAATGGGCTATATCTGTAATCAAATAATGAAGAAAGAAAGTAGTTAAATGAACATACCATTCAGGGTCGAATGCATTCAGCAAAAAGCAGTAGTGGGTCTTTGATCATGGTTAGATGCATAGTGATATCAAACAGTGGGTTCTCATGTAACAGCTAAATGTTTCAGATTTTGTTTTTATTAAATTTGGCAGTTTCATGCTGAGCGCTACTGTATTCTTAGTGAATAAAAGACAGCTCCTATGTTAGAAAGTACTCCATTTTCACAATTGCAGGGAACTAGGAGGGTTTTTTCAGAAACACGGGCCACAGAAATGTACTCCTTTCACAGTGTTCTCCTATTTCTGAACTGTGCAGTTATCTATTAAATTTTCTAATAGATATTTGTGTAAGGTGTATGTATGCTTGTGCAATTATGGAAAAAAACAGTTTTGGAAAACAGTGTATTTATGAAAAAAATAATCACTTATGGGGCATGTACAAAACTGTATAAAAACATTCAATTTGCCCAGTAAAGTTGTTTTTGTGATATTTCTGTGTTGTTGAATAAAGGACTTTAGTATTCAAAATATCTCTCTTTTTCCATAAACAGGTTTTGTTTGTGGGATCTTAAACAAAGAAAACCTCTTTTAAAAAAGAATCCTCAAAATGAGCGAGAAGGTCCAAATGCTGACCTCAGTCTTGTGTATGGGAATGAATGCTTATGACGTTGACAGTACAATAGCTACAAAACTGATTCCTTCTCAATTGGCAATCGATGGAAACCCCATAAGTTGTATACCTGAAGGTAACATTGTACTCTGGATTTTTTAAAATAGCAGAAAAAAATACCGCCTTTTTAAAGACCAGGGACGGTACGTTGAGCTTTTGAGGCTACGAGAAGGTTAATGAAGTAGGAGCAAGACAGATTGCAGAAGAGCCTTCAACCCTTTAATGCAGCCCTCTGTTGTATAAAAAGAGTGGACTAGCGAGGGTGATGTGATAAATTAACAGTTAGCTTCATGGGGAAAAGCATACGAAGGTGAAATCTCATCTGTAACTCTTGCAACAAACAATAGTCCTGAGATTCGATCATCCCGTTGCTGTTGGGGTATTTGGGGTTACGAATAGGATTTGTGAGAGAATGACAACGATGTCTTCCGTTTTGTTTTACTGCTGCTCAGTTCAAAGTTCTGCTCTTTACCTGCCTCATGAACTATACATAGCAAAGGAAACGGTTTCCTTGTGCTATTTTATTTCCCCATACTACTTGCCGACATTACAGCAGCTTCGGATAGGTGGGAAAGTTCGTGACTGTGCCGGCAGCACATCACCTGATTTTGGTGAAATTTGGAATGTCATTTTTCTGCGAATATTCCTTTAATAAACAGAATGTCTGCTCTTAGGTGCCCAAACAGGATTTGAAAGAGTTTGAAACACGAGGTAGGTCCTTTGGTCTGTGAGATTCCTTCAGTGCCAACTGATTTTCCAGGGGGAGCCTCAGTGTATCCTTCTGTTTTTTAAAGAAAGCAACAGAAGTGAAAGGAATAGAAGTGGATTTTCCACTGATCCTCTCTGCTCTTATCGAAATCCGTAAGGATATATGTTCTTGGGAGATGTAGACCACTCATTAGACAATGCCAAGAGTGAATCTTGAGGTCTGTTTGAAGAGGAGGAAAAGGGCTGCCAGGTTGCTCAGGCATAGTCAGTGATCTCTCTGGATTAAATATAGAATTCACAGGGAGGAAATACACTCATTTCATGAGATGGTCGATTTGGAAGCAGGAAGAGGTCTCTGAGTTCCTATTCCTTTAATGCTTTCTCTTTCAACTTTTTTTCCCCTCGAGTATTGTTTTATACTAGTCTGAATGAAAAACATCCCTCAGTTCCAGAGAAATACTCACCCCAGATATGAACCTTTCAGCTTAAAACTACCTCTAGCTTTTTCTAAGCTTTTATTTTTTAATTAAAAAAAAATATCTAAAAAAACCCCCCAGACAACAAGCAGGTAATTCTTCAAAGCCAAAACTGACAAAGTCATTACTGAGCCTATTAAAAGGAAGGAAAATACTCTTTTGTGTGGAAGCTCGATTCTTTTAGGCTGTGTTGGACTCAATTTGGTTTTGCCGCTAGCCATTTCAGTGCTCTCTCATATTTTTCCAAGGAACAAGTCTGAAATTATGAGCGGTCTAGTGATACGGGGCAACATGCCTTCTGGGAGGCTCAAGTCCTCCACAGCTTCCCATGGGCTTTACTAGATAGCTCATGAAATTGGAAGATATTATATAGGTGACTTAGTTATAAGTTCTACCTTCCTTCACTGTAAGGACCTACTCGGTCACCAGTGCACAGTGAGCATGGATAGATGGCCCCCAAATCTATAAAGGTAAGAAATACATTTCTCGGTAATAACTGCAGAACGTACAATAAAGTTTGAGACCGCTGGAACTATCTGAGGAAAGAAAGGTGAACATCAGCAAAGATGTCAGGATCCCACCGTCGCTTTGTTTCTGTTTGCCATTTGGTTTTTGGGATGGACACGCTCAGCTGGGTCTTACAGCAAGGCAGTTTTGCCTAAGATAGGCAGAATGAAGGATAGCGCGTAGCAAATTGTAATCTTGCAAGGCAAGGATCTAGACTGCCGAAAGAAGCTGCAATGTTCGAGAAGTATTTCCATCGGTCTTCTAAGTTTTCAAATGATATTTAAAGGATTGTCACGTTATTCTCAATTTAACAAGCAGGAACAGTTTGTTGTGCTACTGCCCGTTCCCTGAAAAAGGGGTTTTAGAAATTAGCCTTAATGGGTTAATTTCCCAATAAACTTTGAGGGTACTTCTTGGTCTAATACGACTTCCCCGTAAGAGAAGATGCTGTAATTGTGGGTTCATTGGCCTGTATAAGGCCCCTTTGACTTGCAGAGTCAAGGATCTTTGCTAGAAAATAATTCAGCAGAATTCTTGTAGAAAGATCTGCAGGTGTCATGATGTCAGCCAGAGCCTGGATGAATTATTCAGTGTAGTTCTCCCCGGCTTGGTTTATGATATGTATAAGCATCCTACATTTGAGAAGAAAACACCTTTCTTCCCTTACTGCCTTAAATCTGCTCTCTTTACAGAGTTAATAACACTAACCCTCTGCACTTCTTCAGGAAAACCCAAAACATTAGGAGAAACACATCTCCTTTTGGCTAGACGTTTTCCTTTTGAAGCTGAGAGAGAAGAGTTAGCCCAGGTCAGAAACCCCTGTTGCTTGCCCCAGTCTCCTAACACGGGTATTCTCCGCGTCGCATGTAGCTTGTGAGCAAAGTCCATAACATCAGCTTGGCCGTCAGACACAACCCTACAGGAGATCAACACCAAAGCAAACACGACCCCGGGGGGGACGTTCCCACCGCCGCCTCCCTGGTACCTGCGACACGCACAAGTTTGTGCCAGCTGTCCGACACCCCGTGCTCTCCCAGGGGATCAGGTTTGCTGCGCCCAGGAGAGAGGTGTCCCTCCCCAGATCTGATGAGCAGGTAGCATGCTGGAGGGTTTTTAAGAGGAGAGAAGGTTTGCACATCCGGAGAGTGACTAGAATATCTCGACTCGCGTGTCTTGCGTTAGCTGCTGATTTCTAGCTGCGAGTGTCTGAGGCCACCAGGCTTTAGGAGAAGTAGCTGGACTGTTAAGTATACCTAGTCTCTTATGTGCCTACATTTTAATATTCATACCTAGAGATCAATAGTGAATTTGACCAGCGGATGTGTTGACCGAGAATGTACTGTTTAATGCAAAATTGTAACAGCTGGCTTTCAACCTGGTTTTGGAGAATTAGTGGGCAAATAACCTGATCTAAAGAAATCTGTCACCCACATTAGGAACTGTGAACTAATTATTGCTTTCTGACATTCTGCTCTTACTTGTTTTGCCTTTTTATCCTGATTGTTTGCGTTCCTAGGACCGATTTGCCTTTTTGATGCAATGCCATGTGATCTGCTGATTAATTTTTGTGAGCAATCATAAACTCCAACCTATGGCTGACTCGGTATATTTTTATGCTACGCTCCGTAAACATTCACTCATTTCTTATTATTACTGTGTGGAAACAGACTTTTACAGGCTAATAAACTTGGATTTGAACTGGATGAAGAGTTTCCTTGTGTCACTTCTTTTCCCTTTTTCAGAAAAAAAATTAATAATAATGGAGTCGTGAAGGTGCAAACCTTGACTTGATTTAACCAGGTCTCTGTAGCTATCTCCACAGGTGCTATCAGTAGTAGACTTGGAAATTCCAATAGCAAAACCTTATTCTCAAGTTGATTTCATTGACAGTGAGAAACAAAGTTAAAATAAAACAAACTTTCAGGGTTTAGGGCTGCGAGAGAGAGGGGAGGGAAATCGGGGATTTTCTCTAATTGGTTACTCTGGTGTCTTCTCTCCTGTAGACCTGCTTCCTTAAACACGCCGACATGCACAGAGCAGCTTCCAGCTGAGACCAATTAAGCCGAGCATTTGCCTCCAGTATGGCTCACTTGCTCTAGCCGGGTGATGCTCCGTGCAGTCAGCGTGTCGGTGCAGGGGACAGCCGGAGCACGCGCAGGCAGGCGACCTCTCAGCAGACAGAGGTCCGGGGCCAGCATCGTCCCCGCTCCTGGGGTCCGACGCTCCCCGACCCGCGAGGCACGGCAAAAGTCCAGTCGGAAATGACTCCGCCGGTGGTAGAGGTGTTTTCGCTCTTAGGTGGCTGGTTCAAACTCAGACAGCTTGGAAGTGCTGTTAGTAAGTGTAGTAGGCAGAAGGAATATGAATTCTCGTTGTCATAGCTGTTTAAGGCATCTCAATAGGTGAGTAAGCTGGCAGTAATTGGTAACCCTTTAAATGGTCTCTTCAAGGAGACCGTTGGGATGGAATAGCATTTCTACAGGGAGAGGCAGCAAGGCTAGGAGTATGTTGGCCTGATGCCATGCGAAACTACATGTAGTCCTCTGATGGAAAGAAGTCAGCATCATATGTCAATCTGATGCGTGTCACAAACATCATGCATAAAATTTGAATTTTTCAGACCGCTGGAGGTCCAGGGCACACATGTGACCTTAATCTTGCCAAAGGGCGAGCATACAGGAATTTGATAGCAGAAGGAGGGCTAATACTTTGTCAAATTTCAGGCTTTGGATGCGAGCAGTGAGATTGAGTATCACTGAACCGTGCGGCTGGACCAGACAGGATCCAGCCTCCGTACCCACTGAACCTGCCAGAGGCGCAGCCGTCCTAGCCAGGGATCTTTGGGGGGCACCAGTCTGGCCCCTGCCTTTCACGATGAAGCATGAGCAGGATTATTAGCTGATCGTTTTTCCCCCTGTTGTGACCCAGCACATCTTACTCCAGTACCATCAGCTAGAATTGCAACAGCTGAAAGAAGAAGAGAAGCCAGGGAAAACTGCGGCTCCCTCAAGCCAAGCAGAGGAAAAAGCTCATTTGCTCACTCTTTCTTTCCGTCTTTTTTTTCTTTGCCCCTTCCCCTGTGTTTCCTTCCCTTAACTCCTCCCTTCCCTTGAGGAAGGCAGCTCCCGTGGCTCCTGCCGGCAGGTCCCCGGCTGCGTGGTTTGCGTCCCAGGAAGGCTGGAGCTCCTGCAAAGGTAGGTAGGGTGCTCGCAGTGCGGAGCGGCACCCCGGCAAGTGTCGAGGCGGGGAAGGTAGCAGTGCTCTGGGGCTGCTGCTTTGCTGCCTGCGCCAGCAATTTCCCTAGCGAAACGGTGGGGGATGCTGGCCTGAAGCAGTCAATGCTGAACTTTTCATGTCCCCAGCGTGGCAGGGGCAGGAAGACAATGCAGATTCCAATGGTAGCAGTGAATACGAGGGCTGCTTCTGCCCCAAAATGCTGGTGCTGACCAAATGTAGGGGGACTTCTAAGGGGCAGAAAGTAAGACGCGTGCTCGATCCATCACTGGCGTGTCCTAAACTTTCCCCTGCCAGAGTTGAGGGTTCTGCAAAAGAGGTTAAAATAAGCTAGGCCCTAGCTAGTTTTTTTCCCTACTTATTTTGTTGGGAACAGCTGAGTTGGTGGTGCTAGGACTTTGATAGCACACCAAGCTCAAGGCAGACACCAAGCTGAAGGGAGACGCCTTGCCTGGAAGCTTTCAGCCTGCAGAATTAAAGGTCTGAACAAAGCTACAAACTGCCAAAGATGGGACCTTGTAATAGGCACTTTAGCTGATGAGAACTGCAGGTGTTGCCACCGGCTTTGTTGGGAGTAAAGGAGGGAGCAAGAAGGGCATTAATTCTGCAGCACTGCACGGGGAGACCCAGACCGGTTCTCCACCAGCAAGGCTGGAGGCAGCTGAGGTGGGTTAGCACTTTTTGGGTAGGCATCCCCTTAGCATAAAAACACCGCTTGTATGAGGGAAAGCACGGCCGCTGGGTTCCTGGTACAGCGGCAGCTCCGGGCAGACGGTTCCCCGTGGTTGCCAAATCGTGCCCCAGGGAGCAGGCGGGCAAGACGCTCGCCCAGCACGTGCGCCACGTGGGCATTTGCCACGGTTTCTGCCTCTGACTCCTCTGAAAAGAGCCGGCAGCCCAGCTCGTCACCTTCCCGGCCCGGCGTGCTACGCACAGAGGCCGGTTGTGTTCAGGGTGGTTGTTTAAAGAAACCTGCTGGGGGTGATGGCGTGCCGCAGCCCCCTCCCCGCCGCCCGGGCACAAGCCACCACCGTGGTTTGACGTGATGCTCCACGCTGCTGTTCTGACACATCGCCGCTCCCACCGCAGTCGCTGCATTTTTCTTCTGCTTTATGTTAAAACAAGGAAGGTGTTTAAATATTTATTATCGCTAGAAACTCCAGAAGCCGAGTTTCATTTGTATAAGCGACTGGGATTTTATTTTTTTCCAATTGTCAGTAATTATTCATTAATTATTATTTTAAAGTTGTTGTTGTTGTTCTCCCTGCGATGTGTCACCTTCCCACCGACTTGGCAGCAATCTGCATGAGATGTGCGATGTACAGCGCTGTGCTTCTTGCTCCTGTGGGCTGTCACTGCTCCTTCAAATATCTTTCGCTTAAACAAAGTGGGCGTTGGAGTTCTCGGTGTCTGTTGTACCAAAGGGAGACGACTTTTATTTGCTCTTCCCCCAAGTTATTTTTTTGTGTCCAAGTGCCTTCTGCAGCCATTACCACACCTGCAGAATCGGAGTATGCTCCTGCCCCTCCACAGATGCAGGAGGCAAAAACTCGTGTGGCTTTTGGCACCCAGGGATGCTGCATTTGGCCGTTGCTGCTGGACGAGCGTGTCTGCTCACCCCGGTGGGTGCACCGAGCTGTGCCAAGCCTCGGTGGTCCTTAATGCAGGCTCTAAACATCGTAGCGGCATAGCCTGGAATAGAGAACTGTGCAAAAGCAATCTTGGTGGCTGTGGCAGGTTGGCATTTTTCTTAGATTACTCTAAAAGCAGAGTGTTGCTTGCTTTCCCCTGCTTCTGCCTGCAGACGAGGGAGGAGGCAGCTGGGGAGCGGCAGACTGCACCCGCGGAAAATAGGAATGGGAAACTTGCACTGGCAAATGCTTCTTGTTTGCATTTTTAGCCCCGAGAATTAAGTTTATCTCTTGAATCCCCTTTTGCCAGTGCCTTTCTCTCAAACACTGTCATTACCACTCGTGCTTTTGCCACTTTTGCTGGAGAGGACTGTCCCAGGGAGCAAAGCCGCTCCCCGTCTGACCTTACCAGGGACGTGCCTGTGCCTAATGCCACCATTGCCATATTCCCATAGATTGTGGCTGAGCCGGGTACCAGAGTCACCAACGGTCGTGGAAACCTGGCGACATGCTTCTCAAGGCCGTGCCCTAACTGGGCTGTCCCAAACCACTGCCGGGAGCCGGGGAGAAGCAGGGAAAGAGCCCCCAGGGTTGGTGAACCTGCTCTCGCCTGCGGTAACCGCAGGAGCTGAGCGTGCCTGATGCAGCCCACAGGGCTGAGAGGAGAAACTGCTCCTGTGCCCTGAAATGTGCTGATGGGGACCGCCTCATGGGGTCACCGAACACGGCTGGGTCTGCTCTCAGCTTACTCGGGAAGGGCAGCAGATGCCAAGCTGGGAAGTACGGGACTGTCCTGGTCTGTACAGACGGGGCTTCTCCGCTTCTGGAGCTTGGGGACAGGGACGCTTCCAGGCAGAGGAGCAGGGGCAGAAAGAGATACCTGTGTGGGCACGTGCTGATGCACACGCTTACCGGTACACCTGCGGCCGCTTCTGTGCCCACATCCCAGCCAGCCTGAGCGCACCAGGCACAGCCCAAAGACTGTCTGTGCTGTTGAACTCATCGATGCCACCACCACGTCACAGAGGATTTGAACCTGCTTGTCATGTGTGTGGATGTGTGAGTGTTAACAGGCAGTGCTGGGCTGGAGATTAGGTTTGTTATTCTAACTCTGCTTTTTACTTCTTAAAAGATACACCATGCAATTTGCCTCTGCCTCTTCCTCTTCCTCTTCTTCTCTTCCCCTCTGCCCTTGCTACCGAATGGCCCCATAACCCCCATTTCCTTATGGGGGGGAAAAGAGGGAAGACCAAGAAAAAGTTAGACCTTGATTTGAGCAGCCGAGCAATCCCGTCAGGTCTGGCCTTGCTCTCCCTGGAAGCCCATGCACCAATATTGATTGCAGCAAGGCAGGGAGCTCCCCCCTGGGGTATTTCTGCTGGCACCCTCAGCTTGCCGCTGGAGCAGCTGGGACTGCACTGGAGTAAATAGAAATGTAGCAGCAGCTGTGCTCATAATTCTTTGAGAGAGGTGGGGAAATGTAAAATTTTGCCTCCCTTCCACGGGACGGAGCTTTGCCTTTGCTGCAGTAACAGCTCACGGGAGATGCTTTCTGGGAGGCAGGGCGAGCTGCGGGAGCCGGGCTGAGCTGCCAGGGCTCTGCGGGATTCACCGCCTGGATATAATACACGGCCAGGGTTCAGCCTGAATGGGCAGCTCGCCTTGTGTGGTCACAGGAGCGATTTGCCGAGAAGGCCTAAGATGAATTGCTTCGCCTCCCGAGAGGCCCAGGAGCGGGGGGAGCCCAGCCCCAGCCCAGCTGTGCCTGCGGTTTCTGCCACCCCTCGCCGGGGGGGCTCTGCCCCGCGGGAACGCTGCTCCCGGGAGGTTTTTAATGGGGAGCCCAGCTTTGGGTCAGGATCATGACCGGCGCTGGGGCATCCAGCGGAGCTGTGGTAGTGAAGGAGAGGTTTTGGTGAGGATGCTTTAGCCAGGGGAGGAGTGCTGAAACACCGCTTAAAACATGCACCACCACAAATAAGTGCCCGGCAGCTTTGGGGGGTATCCAGGTACTAAAAAAGTCCTGAGCGCAGCCCTAATCAAATGCATGCCAGCATCACTCGCTGTGCTGGGAAATGTGCCGTCAATCCGTCCCTCAATCCCTTCATCGGAAGACGCGAGGAGAGGACCTAGAAGCAAAAAGCCCGGCGAGCCAGGACTGGGTGCGTATGGAGGAGGCGAGCATGGGGTGCTGAGTGCGTGGCCGTGCCCCCGTGGGTCCCCCTGGGTTCCTGGCCGTGCCCACGGCCCCAGCTGGGGTCTCCTCCCTCGTCGCAGCCGCCTCAGCGGAGCACCCTGGCCCCTCAAGAGGTGAAGTTGCTCCTTGTAGCCCTTCCCAGCAGCTGAGGAGCCCGGTGGGGTGTCAGGGATCTGGCCACATCTCCAGGAAAGGCCCTGCAGGGACACCCTGCTCCAGCCGTGGGACTGGCGTGGGAGAGCTGCGGCGTGAAACAGCGCCTGTGCTGACTCTGAGGCTTTGCGCTACGTGATGCTGCTCTGGGCTCTCTGTTTCGGGTTTTGGTGACATTTTTGCTTCGTTCCTGCTCTCATGGACACCTGTCACAACCAGCTCTCAAGCCCGCTTTTACTTGGTCCTCAGGTGGGGACTCCTGAGGGCGGAGTGGAAAAGAGGACGTCAACCTCCACCAGGCAGCGGCAGCTTCTTTGCCCGGAGTGTGCAAGGAAGGGCCAAAGCTGTGCAGCAATAAACGGGGGCTGCTCCGGCGTGGTGGCTGTCTCCCACACCGGTGTCTCTGTTGCACCGTGGGCTTGACCTCCAGCTTCATTGCCCATATATCGATCCAAATATGTATTGCTGTCTTTGCACGGGCTGCTCTTGCAGACCAGCACCCCTCTCCCGCTCCCTTCCCAAGTCCTTGGGGCACTGGCCACTGCCGTTGCCGGCAGGGCTGTGGGCAGCAGCGTGCCTGTGCCCACACGTGCCGGGGAAGGGGTGACCAACCGCTCCCGGTGTTGAACCATCAACCTGTGCCAAGCGGCGCAGAGAGCACGAGTGGGCTGGTCCACAGCAGCGTGCCTTGCCTTACAGCCACCGGCTGGTTTCTAGTGGGTCGATTGAACCATGTTTCCCTTAACAAAGTGGCTGTATAATGCCCACCTTTGAAAATGTCGTGCTTACTGGAAAAGTGATTTTTCTATGTGGGTGCCGATGGTATCGACATTGCGTGTGAGTATTGCAGGGTGGACCTGTAGTCTGGGCTCTGCCTTCACGCAGGAGGGTCTCCAAGTCAACTGTATTTCAGATGCTGGCAGCAACTGGGGTAGGAGTAATTTGCTGAGCTGGGGTGTCGCTCAGCAATGAGCGGCGGGTGACAGCCGTGATCGAAAGGGACATTTATTTGCCTTTAGGATGGAAGGGACGTGACACCTCTTGTCAAATCCCATCTTTGCGAATTTGAGCCGTGAGGCAATAAGGCGGAGGTCGTGGCAAAAGGTCAGACAAAGCAGTGCTCTGCCTAGGTGGGCATTTGCCTGGGTGTTGCAATGGCACGCATGCGGCACGGGACGGTGGCAAGCGCGAGGAGCGGCTGGTTGACCTTCTGCAGGCCGCTCCCCTTAACAGCTCAAGTGTTTTTGCCAATAACGGCTTACACGCTGTTTCGACGTGTGCACAGTTGATTTTACACCTCGGTGGTATTTTACACCACGAGATTTACTCAGAAGACCAAGGGATGCTTCATGTGTGGCTCTCTGGTTTGATGGTGCCCCACGTGGGTTTTTGGTGCTTTGGAGGCCTCTTTGAGAACTGGAGGTGTGCAGTCTTTCTGAAATACATGAGTATGGATTTTTAAAATGGATTTAAAAAATCTCTTTGTTTAATTACGGACTTAGGTCTGTAGTTGAGCTCTGGTAGTCAACACGGACTGAAGCAACGCCAACTAAAAGTGACCATCAGCCGTGGGCCATAAGAGACTCCCACGACCTGCTCTGCTGCTGTAAACGTAGAGTTAAAGGTGGGTGACTAAATGGATCAGGAAAACACAGGTGAAGGACCTCCACGCCCGGGGAGGTGAATCCTGCTGGGCTGCAGCCCAGTGCCCGTCCTGGGTCTCATTCCCACCTCTCCCGCTGCCAGTGACACCACGGCCACCCCGCGAGGCTGTGGCGTGCGTGCAAGCCCTTCCCTTGCCCTTTCCTTCTCCGGCCCTGCCTGCGCTGCTAAAAGCTGCTCTTTTTCAGCATTCGTGGAAAAACCAAGCCTGCGGTTTACAAAGACCCACTCAGCTCCTCTTTTCCCATCAGTAAACGCATATAACCAGCACTTCGCACCATTACACCTCCTTAGAGATGCAGAAAACACATAGGTTGTTTGTTTTCACATATACCTACCTAATTGATGGGTTGAGAAAGGGGAGGCGGGAAGGGAACTTCAGCCCTATTAAACTGTTGGGAATTGCGTGCGTTAGATTAGGAGTGTTTGTATTATAAATACTGCGAGGAGCTGAGGAGGTGAGCGTGCTGGCTCTCGGCATCCGGGATAAAACCGCCGGTGATGGTGGAGCCCTTTATAAACATTTGCATTTTTCCAGATGCAGGGGATAGTTAATCCAAACTACACGCCTGGAATTTAGCTCCTGTGGCCGCCGGCAGCGTTGCCCCCACACTGGGATGGGGCCTTAGGCAGCAGGGACGGGATGTGCACGCATCCATCCCTGCCTTGCCTGCCCAGTCCTGTTTTCCAGAGGAGCTGCTGGCAAGCTGCTCCCGGGCTGTAAATACCCACAATATCTGCAGGTGGATTTTTAAATCTAGAATTCAGCTTTGCAGCTCTGATCTATTTATATACAGTCTGTGAGGCAGAAGTATATTCAGGTGAATTTTTCAGGGACCAGAGAGATTTGTGGCTTATTTATAGATGAGCATAAGAAAAAAACCCTCCAAAAGCCACCCAGAGTTGGTGGTTTGTTGTGGTTTTTTTCACTTCATGGCCACGCACCACGCTACTGCTTAACTAGGAGAGCGGCTGAAGCAGACCCAGACAAGCGTCTGAGAAGCCATGTTCATATTTCTCAGGTAACACTGACGGGTTTTTCTTTCTGGGAGCACGGCTGCATCCTGCGGGGTCATGGCACCTGCGGAGAAAAGCACAGTCATTACGGAAACCAGAACCAAACGGGTTCCACTCCGTCTTCTCCTCGTTTCAGGGAGTTGTGGTGAAATTCAGAAGGACAAAACCTCCTTTCGGAGCCTTTTGCTTTTATCCTGACGGATGGGCCGACACCAGGCGAGTGCTCCGAGGTTAAGACATTCCTCCCCGTGCTTCTCCCCGGACCCACGTCCTTAATTGTGGGCTGCTGTTCCCCACCCCCTGCCTCCAGCTCAGGCCAGCCGAGCAGTTGAGGGCATTTCGGAGAGTTGTCAGGTGGATTGGGCCGTGCTAAATGAAGTGTGCAGGGAGGAGAGGGGGGGAAAGAAAAATACCAGGGCTGCATGCCGGTTCTTCAACCTCTGGTAGGGTGACAACCTCGCAAGGGCGGCGGAGCTAAACGTGGCTAAAACGGATCCTCTGGGGTGGTGACTCTCCACTTGTCATCTCCAGCACAGAGCTGAACTCAGCCTGGCCGCCTGTAAAGCCAGAGGAGCGTATGCATGTATTAGCGGTTACCTTTCCCCTAATAAAAAAAAAGAAAAAAAAAAAAAGGGAGAGCGCGAGGTCCTTTAGCAAGTTATTGCTTTTATACGCCGCACCTCTGTGCGCTGAGCTGAGACAGCTTCCTCTGTGCATTCAACTGAAAACAAAGAGTGAGAAGGAGAATGAAAGAGCAGGATGCAGCCTTCCCCACCGCCGGCTCTCAAACCTGAGCCTCGCTCCGCTGCCTGCCTGCCTGCCTGCGTCGGGGGGACACGCTGCCCTGGGTGCGGGGGTCTGCAGGGGGGGACCCATCAACCTGCGCTCTCCTGCCAGCCCTCAGCACCTCCGAAAGAGGAAGGGGAAAGGATGACTGGGCGCAATTATGCAATAACTAAAAAACAACCCACCCCCCCCGCCCTCAAAAATAATAATAATTAAAAAAAATCCCACCCTACGCAGGATCGCTCGGGCAATGATTTCAATGTGCACAAACCGGTCTAAAATGGAGAGCATTGCAGAACCATGGTCTGGTGTCTCTTAGGTAAAATGGGTGCGTTATCTGCAGTAATATAGCGATCTGGCTCTTTCACCTCCACTGCTCCGCCGGCATGGAGGCGATTGCAGACAATGTGCCATCCCTCGCTCCCTCCACTTTTAATTCCTCCCCCCCTCCCCGTGAATCTATGCAATTTTCCGTTAATAAAAAAATAAGAAAGGAACTAAGCTCTTCCTCAGAAATCTAGACATTAGCATACTCGCCCTAATACTTTAATCCCCATCATTGTTTATAATCGGGCTACACACCAGGTTACGCACAGCGCCGACTGATTTATGAATGTATATATATATTTTTGTTTTAATTGAAACGGCAACATTTAGGTTCCACCTTAACAGTGCACCTTAAAAGATTATCTCGGTTATTTCACAGGCACCGAGCCGGCACTAATAGTCCAAGGCAGATATTGAAAAGCAGCACAGGGCCAGGCAGATCTATTAGAAATTCCCATCCACGCGCCTCATACATATTGATTTCTGACACCAAGCAGCAGTGAAAGCCCCCGTGGGAATAATATATTTAGCAGGGTTCGCTGCGAGGAGGTCACAGAGTGCATACAGATTAGCTACAGAGGACCAAGGCACTAGTGTTGGAGCCAAATGCTAGATTTTATATCATTTTAATCTGAACTTTTATAATCCTTTTAGTTCTTCTTTCTCTGGATGGCAGAGGAAAGGCTCCTCCGCACGTATCATGCATCTTTTTTTTTTTTTTCTTTTCTTTATTCCTCCTATAAATGTGCAAATGCTGTTGTAATGGGGAGGAACGTACCCTTAGCATTAGCAGGAAGAGGGACAAACAGATTTGGGGTTTATATATAGGTACGTGTGCGTGTGCGTATATGCATTATATACATATATGTGCCTGCTTGTGGATAATAATGGTCATTTCAGCTGGAGACATCTTTATTTGAAGGTTTCCTTCCATAGGGGGTGGGAGGGGGGCGTCTGTAAATCTCCGGCTCCAGTTTTAATGTGCAGAAATAAAGAACCGCCGTAAGACCTTCTTTTATTTTATTTTTATCCCAGAGCTTAATTGAGCAGAAGTTGCATTTATGCTGTTGAGCCTCGGAAAGCAACAACAACAACAACAAAAATACCTCAACAGTTTTAATTACCTTTCTGCATATGCTGATGGGGAGGAAATGCCTGCTCATTATGCGGCGAGGTGTTGTGGCTGGCTGAGCCCGCGGGGTCGCAGGGGGCCGGGCGGGGGTTTGGGGGCTGGAGGGGTGCCAGCATTGCGGAGGGAAAGGTTAGAGTTGACACACTTTGACACGAGAGTGAAATGCGCTCCGACAACAAAGAAAACCAGGAGGTTGCAGCTAAACAGACACAAAAGCTTCTTACGGGCGTCTTGCGGGCGACAGAAACACACTGGATCCCCCCACCCCTTTCTTTTTTTTCTTTTTTTTTTTTTTTTTTTTAGGAAAAGTTCTCCAATCTTCCCCGTAACTGGTCAGTATTCCCATACTGCTCCAACCCGCCTAGAGCGAGGGCTGGATTTTCACCCACCGCCTCAAAGAATTAAACCCTGAACCGCCACCACCTGCGCCGCACCGAAGCAGGGGCCGGTTCCCACCCGGGAGGCGAAAACTCATTTCAGGCTTGTTTTCTAATTTGCGACCTGAAAGGGAGGAGCAGCTTTCCCGGCTTCTGTTGTCCCTCAAGCCGGTAAGGTGCTGTACCTTGGGCTAGTAGAGGCTGCAAGCGCTGCTTTTTTTTTTTTTTTTTTTTTTTTTTTTTTTTAATTTTAGCTCTTTGGACGTTGTACCCCCCTGTACCTCAAGCGGTGGAGCGGCCATGGGGATGGGGTGTCATGCGGGAGAAAACCCAGAAGCCTGCAAGACGTGCTGGGGAAGGAAGCAAATGGATCAGAAAAGCCCTGGTGGGTGCTGTAATGCTCCCCAGCGCCTGGGGAAGGACCCCCACCTCCCTTTGCCCCCCCCAAACCTCCCCCCTGCAGCGTGGGGCAAGCGGGAGGCGGGCACGGTGGCCGGGTCTGGCTGTTTGTCAGAGGCGAGAAGGGACCCCCGGGGGTCCCCGGCCTGGGGTGGGGGGCAGCGCTGAGGGAGGACTGGGGCGGATGCTCCCAGGACCCACTGTATAAAATAAAATAAAATAAGATAAAATAAAATAAAATATGCCCGGACTCCCTTGCCCCCTCCCCGGGCTGTGCGTCCCAGCTGCGCCCTCGCCCCAACCGCCGATGTCCCCTGTGCATTTAAGGAAGAAACGGGCTTTTCTTCTGCTGGATGAGACGAACTAAGTCGGCAGCTCAGGGGAAACGAGGGGAAGAACCCGGCCCATCATGCCTGGGGAGGGGGGCCCTGCTGGGGCTGGCCCCGGGTCTCCCCAGACTCCCAGTTGCCTGTGGGGTACCCTGGGGGCTGCCCGGCAGTGAGCTGGGTGGCGTTGGGTGGGCAGGGGTGCCCGGGTCCCAGACCTCCAGCCGTGTGACGGCAGGCGTTGGGGGCTGCGACAGCCCAGCCGGGCTGTCCCCGGGACATTCCGGGTAAGGAGCGAGGTGTTTGGTGCCGTGCAGAGGGCCCACACGTGGGTTTGGTGCGGGGTCGGGTACCGCCTTTCCAGGGCGCGCGCTGTCCTCGTGTCCGCTGACTGCTGCCGGCGTCATCGTGCCTGACCAACTGGTCATGGCTCCGGTGCAGGTGGCCGGAGCTGGCTGGGGGTCCTCCCCTCCTCCAGCAGAAGCACAAAGAGCAGCTCAGTCCTTCCCATCCCGAAAACTGAATTTATATCCACTTCTGTCCTTCGTGTGCATCTTGAAGCTGTTGGCGAGGCATTTCTGCTTTGAATAGCAAGCTGCGGTGAAGTCATACGTGCCGTCGCTGTTGGCTGTTTGAACATAGGATTTATTTCCCAGAGTGGGTTGTCTGTTTCACTCTTGATACTTAAGAAGTCCCAGACCAGACCAACACAGGACGGGTGATGTTAATCACCGTTGCAGCCCACCTACATCTGTGCCATGGTATGAGGAGATATCTGTTCGGATAATCAGACAAAAAGAGGGTTCACTATCAGTTTGTTAATATTGTAGCTGGCCCTGCTCCTGCCTCAACCAAACCCACTTCTGAACAGCGTCAATGCGTTTATTCATGCTTCTTATGGTCAGCTTCAATGACTGCAACCACATCTGAGCTGCTAGG
Organism: Astur gentilis; assembly: GCF_929443795.1. NCBI lineage: Eukaryota > Metazoa > Chordata > Aves > Accipitriformes > Accipitridae > Astur > Astur gentilis. Next base: position 34,026,753 of record NC_064891.1, read on the forward strand.
CCTGCCCTAGAAGACCTAAAATGTGGTCACCACACAGTCTTCATCCAGTCTTCTACCTTCCAAACCTGATGTCTGCTCCACGGTATTATGAAGTGGAATGAAGCAGCCAACATGCTCTGTGCTTCTTAAAGGCTGAGCTATGATGGGAGCAACAGAACTGCTTAGTTTGAATCCCTTAGCCACCATCAGATCTTGCAGATGCTTTGCATTTTAATTAAGAATAATCTCTTTAAATGGTGACACTAGCAAAGAGGTCTCTTCATCAGATTTAACCTCCTGTACCATAAAACCCAGCATTTCTCGTGAGTTGTGCTTCATTGTGCCAAGTGCTGCTATTTTGCAGAAGAGTTTAGCGGGACCTGTCTGTGTGCAGCCCAGTCCTTTGACATTTGGAAATTACTAGGCCCATGTTATGTTTGCATTGCTAGTGAGGTTACTCAGTTGAGCGGCTGCCTGGAACCAAGTCCCACCTGCAAAATTTGTTCTTTGTGTGAGCTGGAAGTCAGCGCTTGGGCACAATGCAGGTGTTGCCAAGGACCTCACTTGTCAAATAAAATATTTATAAACCCTTAATTATCTTTGTCAAGATAAAAGATTGGGATTTCTCCTCTGTTGTTTAGTATTGGATACTTTAAATTACATCTGAAAACACCATATTCATTGATCTTAAAAAACTAGTGGAAGGGGTGCCTGGTGCAAAAGTACTTCGGAATGGGGGCCTTTACAGCAACCGCAGCTTGTTCTGTATCAATAAGGATACTGAATGGAAAACCACATTTTAGGTTTATACACCCCCTCAAATACCTGGCCACACGTTTTGGTTTACTCAGGACTCCAGCCCAGCACCAGTCCATCCACCCACCACTTAAAACAAGATTGCTACTGAGAACTTGGGACCTGATCTGCCTCAGATTTTGATTTTTTTTTTGTTTGTTCATATTTGAAGATCTCCATCTAAGTGGCAAACAGACCCAGAATACCGAGGTGAGGTCACGGCTGGCCCTCGGCCGGGCTCTTCTGCGGAAGAGCCCTGTTTCCTTCTGTGTCTGGAGGAAACAACTTCGCTCGTTCCTAAGTTGTGGTTGTCAAAATTCACCCTTCATCCCCTGGAGCACTCTTTGTTGCTCCTTAGCTAGAACCGTGCAAATCCTTGAAGGCTGCAGCTGTTTAATCTGAAAACTTTCTGTCTCTCTTACAGCACAAGCCCTGTGCGTGACTCCCCCGGCGCCACTCTTGAACTCGAAGCACACCCGGAGAGGTGCCGCCGCGGAGCGTAGGCTGATGGCGGTGGGTTCGGTCAGGAAGCTCCTGGTACTCTAGCGGGAAATGGGTCCTTGTCAGTAATGAGAAAAATCTGTATTCGGACCTGTTATGGGCTGCTGTGCAGGGACTGAAGTCTGTCGAGGCCAAGCGACCGCTGAGGTCAAAGTGAGGTGGGCAGGCTGAGGGCGTGCGGGGTGGTCTGGAGAGCGGAGGGGCAGCCTGGTTGGTGTTGGCGGTTGTGAGGTCCCATTGCCCGCGCAGCTGGTAGGCCGGTAGCGGCACTGGCTTCGGTACGTGCTTGTGAGGTCGCTTCTGCAGGAGGAGCTGAGAAGTCAGCAAAAGACCCAGACCCGGAGTATGAGGTCATTTCCGTCAGCAGCCTTCGCACGTGACATCAGCATGTGCTCGTGACATCACTTTTCCCTGAGAAGCTGATTGGCCAGCAGCAGACCCATGTGGTTTTGAGGTACCTCCTGCCCGAGCAGCTCACAGGGCAGCTGATGGCAGGGGGCTGAGGTATGAGGTCACTCTTCACCCAGCAACTGATTGGCTGACGGCAGGCACATTCCTGGAGTATGTGGTCGTGACGTTACTCCCGACAGGCCAGCAGCAGGACGATGGCCCTGCCCGGGGTCCACACCAGCTGCCTGCGGTTGTTGAGGGCCGTTTCTGGCCTTGGGGTGGCTCCTGACACCCTGGCCAGTTTGGGATGGGTTGCTGCCCATCCGCCCCTCTCACGGCTGTGGTGGCTGGTGCCTTGTTGTGAGCCCAGACATCCTCACGACAAAGAGGTCGCTCCAAAATTCTCATCTTGCATGTGCTTGGTGTGTATCCACGTGCCACAACGTGCCTTTTTTCCCCTCTCTCGTTTCCCCCTCCTTCCCCCAAATTGTTAAAACCTAGAGGTTTGCGGGCTGCGCTGAGTGAGGGATTACTTCTGGGTGACGCGCCAGGACGTACCTGGGCCCTGACTCTGTGACACAGTGACCAGATGTGGCGTTGCCCCTTGGAGAGCAAGGCCAAGGAAAAATAGGGGATGCAAACTAACTTCACGCTCTCGGAGGTCTCATTCCAGTGAGGCAGGAATCAATAAATTCTTCTTTGTCTTTTCTGACTTGGTGGGAGTTTGATGGCTGCTTCCTTAGACCAGTCCTTGGGTGACTGATTTTCACTCAGATGGACAAAATTCCCTCAACACTTGTACCCAGGCAACATTTATTTCCTCTACAGTACTGTAATGAATCTCAGATACAAGTGGCCTGAGCTTTTCTGGCATATAGATATGATCTCTTAAGCACCACGTTCCTGAAAGATGCTTTTGATTGTCAGGGATAGTCAACATCATCTAACAAAACTGGTCTAGTCACAGGTGCCCACAAGTATATTGCGGTCTTTGAGGGGCTGCATGTTTTTTGTAGGAGTTTTGGGGGGTTCAGGGTTTGGGGTTTTTTTTGTATTTTTGTATTTTTAATTTTTATAGTGCAGACCTGAATACTGCTTGCATCATTCCCAATTAAACATAGATCTTTTATTTTTTTAAGAAGTAGTCTCCACTCAGGATTTCTTCCTCTTGAAAAGGGAGTCCCCAGCAGATACCGTCAAAATCTCCCGAACTGATTTTTGGGGGTCTTGGGATAATCTAGAGATGTTCCTCCTCGATGGAGACCATTGTGTTGGTCAACACGAATGCAGCGGCCTGAGTTTCTGTGTGGAGGAGGAGAGCAGGCAGTGGGGCAGACAGGCCTGCATAAGTCCCTGCTCCTCAGACCCTGGCTTCGAAAGGGCTACACCATGGCTGGATTCACATCTGGCTTACGCTTAAATGCATCTACACACACGCCAGCTTCCTACTGTTTATACAGCTGGGTTTTTACACACCAAGCTTGTTCTGGGCTTTTGTCTCATCATGTGGTAAAAAGCTGAGGCTTCGTGGTATTTCTTTTGGCACGCTACCTCGCAGGCGGGGATATCTGAAAATGAGCAGCGTTGGTACTGGAGGAATACCCGGTCCACATGGGCATCCCACCCCTTCTGGTTTCAAAGTACCACCTTGTTTTATACCCATATATTTATATTTGTTATATATTTATGCATTTATATACATCCATAAATTTATATACATCCTTATATATATATATATATAATTTTATTGAGCAGTTCTAAGAGATGCAAAGGAAACGTCTTATTCTGATGCAGATATGCACATCATCTTGTCTGTATCAACTACAACTCTACCCTATGTGTAGTTTCAGCTCAGGTTAGGGCAAATAATGGAAAATGGTGAAAGTTAACAGCTAAAGTGTGTCCCTCTGCTTGTGTCAGAAAGGGAACGCAGTACGATGCAACCTGTCCAAGGTGGCCTTGGGCGTGCTGGAAAGAGGTGTTTGAGACAGCAAGTAAGGAAGACAAGCAGACTTTATCAACAGGAAGTACTTTGTTTAAAATGTGAAGCTAGAAGTTGGGTTAGGAGAGTCAATGCATAAAATTATGTTGTTCGTAACTCATAGAAAGAAAAAGAACAGTGATGGACATCAATAAACTGAAAGATTTGGTAGATGAAGCCCTATGAGAAGTAGGGCTGTAGTCAGTAAGTAGAAAAGAAATACCATGGCGCTGTGGGGGCAAAATGAGTAAGTCCAAAGCATAAAATGAGACACAACCTACAAATGACATAAAAAAAAAAGTTCCACATGTAATTCAGTTACTTCTCATGATGATCATGAAAAGGGTGGCCCACTGTTAAATGAGGTGGGAAAGCCAGTATTAGGTGATGTCAAGAAGACAAAAGCGCTCTGCAGTTTTGGGGTTTTTTTCTCCAGCTTTACCCATGTCATCACCAATGAACGTTTTTTAGGTTGACAGTGTTCATCTCAGCAACCAGGAGGTCAAATTTAGGGTGGAAGAAGAAGAGAGCAGGTTATTTTCCACTAGGCTGGATCTGAGGGAGCTCACAGAAACAGTTGTTGAGCTGTTGGCAATTTTTTTTTTTTTCCGAGAACTGGTGGAGACGAGGTGAGGTTCCGGAAGCCTGGGAGAGCATAACCAGAGTGCCCATATTTGAAAAAAAGGCAAACCAAGGGGGCCAAGGAGCTGTAGACCAGTCAGTCTACTTAGAGCATGAAAAAATGCTGGAACAAATAATCAAGCAAATTATTTATGAGCCTCTGGAATATAGCACGGAGATAAGTAACAGCCAACAGGGATTTGTCAAGAACAAATCATGTCAAACTCACCTTATTTCCTCCTATGACAGGGCAATAAGCCTTGTGGAGAGGCAATGAATATCATATATCTTCGCTCAGTGAGGCTTCTGACACCGTCTCATGCCACACTCTCCTGAAGATGCCACGGGGACGCGGACCAGGAAAGGGAGAAAGCCACTCACGATGAGCCATTACCCGTGTGCCCCACAGCGTTTTCGTGAATCCCTTTGGGATAGGCAAGGGGGGGCAGAGGCGTTGAGGGACGAGAGGCAGGGAGCCCACGGGAAGGCAGGTGTTCTACACGCTTGCAGGAGGCAGCGGGGAGAGCTGGAGAAAATACGATGTGGTTCGGTAAGGACAAGAGCAGAGGACTCATTTTAGGTAGGAATAAACGGCGCACGTCCTGGGTGAGGAACTGTTAGTGAAATAGTGGATCAACAGGACAAAAGGATCTGCTGGGTTTGGAGAGCATCCCAAGCTGAACACGAAGCACGGCTGTGGCAAAAGCAAACACCTCACCGGGTGACGTGAAGGGGGGAATCGCAGGCGAGTGAGGCTTTCTGCACCACTCAGTGCTAGCGAGGGCTCAGCTGGCATTGTCTGCCCTGGTTTGAGCACTGCTGTTCAGGAAAAATATGGATTAATTGGCAAGAGTTCAGCTGAGAGCACTGAGGGTGATGTGCAGTCCAGGGAGCATGGCCTGCACAGGAGGGTGGAAAGAACAGGGTTTGTTTAGGCTGAGGGTCCCCAAATGGTGGGTGCAGAAAGGTGGGGTGTGAGGCGATGTTCTCCCTGCTAAGGACAGCACCAGGAGCCGTGGCTGTGTGGCTGGAAGGGACCAGGAGGTTGGAATTGAGGGAGATGGACAGTAAAGGTGCAAAGCGTTGGAAGAAAGTGTGTGACCTGAGGGGGTGGTGGGCTGGCCACTGCAGGGAAGAGTTTAGGCACAGCTGATCCCACTGGGTGAGCAGACACGGTGGTCCCAGGGGCTCCTTCCAGCCCTCACTTCGGGGGGGGGGGGGGGCGGGGAGCGGAATTAGGGAGGGGAGTGTTTTTGTTGTCGTAAAGTTTTCCCTTCAGCCCGGGCTTTGTGCTGCGTGAAGATGCTCTCCTGAAATCAGAGCAGGCTGCTGCTGCCTTGTCAGCATTTGGGATACTCTTCTGTAGACATGCCGAAACGAGACCTGCGTTAATCAGCACAACGGGGAGATAATTAATTATTCTCAGCACCTTCTCAATGGAAATGTTAGAAAGGAGGGCTAAACCGTCCCCGCTGCCCCCCTGTAATCCTATGCCACGGCTGGCTTTATTGGCTCTAAGGGGAAAAGAGGCACATTTGCTTTCCCGCTGATACAGCGTTAAGCATGCTCACTTCACAGGCGCGTGCAGATGAAAGTGTAATTGCATGGAAGGTGAATTGATTGCAATTAACCTCGGGACTTGGCCTCGGGCTGGGGTGTCCCACCTTCCTCCCTGGGAAAGTGCCATCAGGGGCATAACGCTGATGAATACGTATATCATGGCATGAAACACATACGTTACGGGAGAAAGTACATAAATCATCTAGGAAAACACATATTATAACGAAATGATCAAATTATAAATGAAGCACATAAATCATGAGATTACACCATTGGATCGTATCAGGGACCATAAATTATACAGTGAAGCCCGAGGTTCACTGAGAGGTTCATGGAATAATGAAATGGGACTCGTATAACTTAAGGAAAATGCCGTTATCTCCATGAAATGCAAGCGCAAATATCGAGCCCGACCCGCATGTATTTTTGCAACATCTTCTGTCAGAAAGGCTCACAACAATAGGGCCAGTTAAGCACAATAAGCCCCAAGGAAGCCTCCCCTGCTGAAGCAAACAACGATTACACATTAAAAAGCATGTTCGAAAGATAAGTTTGTAAGGAAGATAAAAAGTCTCCAGCAGGGCTGATAGTTGGACGGCGAAGCTGCTCTGAAGGTTGGTGACACGCGAGCACGCTGAAAAAGCCTCGCTGCTAAGTGCGAAAAGTAGGAAGAGTTATTCTGTGAGCAGCCGCTTGATTTCCTATTGATGGAGAGCGCGGGGTGCTGGGGCTGGTGGGGCGCTCGGGATGGTAGCTGGAAATGGGCTCAGCAAGGCGCTGCCTTGCAGCTGCAGCTAGGCAATTAAAAGTTAACATGAAAAAAATTCAAATCGATACGCTCTACAATTGGAAGCCAGTGGAGTTCAGGGGCAAAAAAAAAAAAGGAAAGGGATATTGAGTGCAGTCATTTCGTACCTGATCTGCCGCTTTTTGCTTTTGTTGGTCTATTTTCCCTTCCTTGCTCACTCCCAAGAGTAATTTGCTTTTTAACCCCCTCCCCTAGCTTGGTTGTTCAAACAGATACAATTCAGCAGAAGAAAGGACAGCCCGATAAAATACAGGCTCCTCATTTATTTTTTCGAAATAGAGCTTTGTTGTTAATCAAACAAGCAGTTGTGAAAGAGCCCGGCTATCCTTCAGCTGCTGCCAGGATCCCATGTAACGGGACGAGTCAGGGTGTTGGTTTTTTTCCCAGTTGGTCACTGTGTGAATGATGCTGGTGCTACAACACGACTCCGGGATTTACGCCTGTTCCCAGCATAGCTGAGCTGGGGTTACGGTTGGCACGTGTGTACTAAGGGATTCCTTAGTCGTAAACAAAGTGTTTGACCCGTTTCATTCCTCAGGGCAAGCATGAGCTGGAGCCAGCTGAATTTATGTACTGGGAACAGCTGGTTTATGGCTGACCCTGGAGGGGCACTGACTCAACCTATTTCTGGCTGAAGATGCTAATAAGGATGCAGAAGATGTCTCAGGTGGGCAGCAAAACTAACATTTAAGGGAGAGTGCCTAAAATGTTTCGTAGCACATAGACATCATTTTTAATTAGCAAGCATACCAGATGCAGCACCTGCTCATACGCAGTAACAAAATCCATCTTCAATAGCAAAACCGGCTTCAACTTGGATGCTGAGCTCCTGCAAGAGAGGGCTCCCTGCTAATTTATTCTTGGTGAGCTTGGGATGGGAACCTGGGTTTGTATCATGGGAAAATAAATACACTTTCGAAGAAAGAATGTGTTTTGGACTGCTAATCCCTGGGAGGGGGAGGGCTGTGCTTAGCCTCCTAACCGAAATAAGTTGGTTAAAAATAAATAAATGGTTGAGCCTGCTAGGTACGAGCATAATCATTTTACTATATGATCTATGCGTTTCATTAGTTGAGGTACACATTTCGCTATAATAAATGTGCTTCAGCAAATGATCTATGCATTTCTTTCTGGAATGTATGTGTTTCACTGGAAAAGGTATGTGTTCATCAGCTATGAGTAATGCTCCTAACGGCACCGCATTATATTGCTCGGCTGGTATCAGCGCAGCATTACACATCCATTCCCTCATGGCCGCGGAGACGCCAATTCGGCAAGACAGCACATATCAGGCCCTGTCACTCCCGCACGGCGATGCTGCGTGGGCCGGAGGGCTCCGGTGCCGAGGGAGATGGCGTGAAGGAGGGGAAGCGGGAGGGCTCGTGTGCGATGCCTGCCTGCCGGGCGTGCATTAGAGGTGCAAAAAGCAGAGGAGGTGGTTTTGGCAGGCGGGCCGGGCTTTGGCAGCACACGCAAGGGGTGAGCCCGCTGGGGACGCGGCAGGGGACGGAGCCCGAGGTTCCCCCACACGCCCCGTCCTCGACCGCTCAGTGCTCCTTTCTGGTTGCCCGGCAAAGAGTAGGGGGATTTCTTTTGGTCCCCAAGCTCGCCCAATGCAGTAGCATCCCCCTGCAGCTCCAGTGGGCCGGACCCTGCCGGAGTCCTTGCAGAGGCGTCCCCATCACCGCTCCAAATTTGAATTTCCGCCTCGTGATCCTCAGCGTCGCCGCTGCCTTTTGGAAACGGCCTCTGCCAGCACCCGAGGTGACTAAAACTACGTGAATAATTGAGAAAAGGTTTCCTAACTGCTTGATAATCAATCCCCTCCCCCAGCAAGGCTCCTCGGCCGTTACAGCATTGTTATTCACTTGTAAGGACATCGCTTATTACAGCAGAATACATATTAGTCTTGGCCATAGGACTAATGATTTGTATCTGAGCCTTCATTTTAAAATCACTTTTCATCAATACATTCATTTTTATACATACAGCTTTATATAATTCATTACACATATTTCCCTTTACTGACCTATTTTGCTGTACCCTGCATCTATCACTGTAGATGCTATTCTGCTTTTCCGAAAAAATCCTGCCTTTTCTACTTTTCTGTTCATTAATATGCTCAGAAGCTGCGGTTACATGTATTTTTTGTATTATCTTATAGTTTTCTCCCCTCCATCTGAAAATGAATGTTGGTTCTGGAGAGGATTGTAAAATCTGAATGAATCTGAATTAATTAGGAGCTCTATTGATGTTACGTAATGCCCGTTTCGGTTTACCCAGTATATGTTTTCTGATTAGTTCCACTCGCTTTCTCTCTCTCTCTTTCTCAAAAAAAAATTTAAACATTTCATAGTGTGTCATTTGGTAGCAGCAGTTTTAAAGGAAACCATTTCTGATGGAACTAGTTCAGCACTGAAATGGGGCTGAGTGTAGCTCACGCTCCAAACTGGGTCAGCTGGGAACATGGGAGACCATTAGGAGACCTGGAGTGTCTGTTTTCCACGAGGGAATAAATATTTTGGGTCAGGTCCTCAGCAAGCACAAGTTGGAATAGGTCACCGATTTATAAGCAGCTCCGGATATATATTGTTATATGCACCTCTTGGAAATGCGCCAGTCACCGAGCAACAGGATCATCATTAAGGGCCTCGTTAAGAGTGGATAATGATAGTCCCTTTTGCCTGCGAGTTTGGGAAGCGGCAGCGTTATGGATGAGCCCGGTACTCTGGGTGCTTTCATCACCCCTTGGTGTCTGTGTCGGTGTGGTACCTGTGGGCTCAAGGGAGGGAGAGACTCCCCTGTGCTGGGCTCCGCATGCGGTCCTGGCCCAAAGGACCCAAACCAGCGAGCAGAAGGGGGCTAGGAGCGCACCCCAGGGCCGGAGTGATGAGCTCAGGCTCGCAGTGGGGGTCCCACGGGGTCTCCCATCACTTTTGCTCACCGCCTGGTGCTGACGCAGCTGCCCCCGGCGGGAGCTTCTCCGTGCTCTGCAGCTCCATGCCAGTCTCCCCAGTGGAGGGGGACCCGGCTGGAGGAGAGCCGGCTCCTTGAAGCCGAACCTCAGATCCCACCCTTGTATGGGAGGGTACAGCGTGGTCGTGCCTAAGGGTGTCTTCAGGTCCCGCACAACAGCTTTGGGTTGGGGGGTGTGAGGGGAGAGCGGGGCTGAAGGTGCTGTCGCTGGTGAACATTGCAGCCGCTGTCGTTGATGGACATACCGTGGATCCGCCACTGGTCTGCAGAGCCCTCCTTCTCTCTCAAAAAGATGATGGGAGATGCTCTTGCTTCTTTCCCAAACAGCACAGCTCCCGGCTTATCTCCTCCTTCAGCTTTTTTCCCCATCCTATTTCATTCTGTGCTTGCGGGGCACATCAGGATACCTGCCAAATATTTGCTGAATCAGGACTATGATTTGTGTACTGCCTTCTCCGTACTCATTTGCTGACTATAAATTTTTGCGTAGACTCTGGGACATGCTTTTTTAATTTGCTGCGAATTGCTGTATCCTTTTCAGATGTTTTTGCTACCATAGCATTATGGTTATGAAATGAAGTTCAAAGAACACTGGTGGGAAGAAGATAGGCTGAAGCATTCCTTTGGTTAGTAAAATGTCTGTAAGTTTTGAAAATAAAAAAATAAGGCGGGGGGGGGGGGGGATCAGATTATACAGATGACCACAAATCCTAAATTACTCTGGTGTTTTGGTCATCGTCTGCAACTCCAGTGGGGAGATAAATCTATTTGCAGCAGCTGCAGACAGCTGAGTCAGGGCCAGAACAGCCTGACTGGAGAGGCATGGTAAAAGTTAGGCGGCCGCTATCACAGGAGGTTTCCTGAAGGTGCAGAGGTTTGGGGGAAGGACAGGGAGGAAATGAATCCATAAAACAATATTCCAAGTTAGCCTGCCATTTTCATGAATTCAAACGTATATGCGGTGCCTGACGTTTGCCAACTTGATGTGCTCCCGCCTGTTTCCAATCTCTAAAAGTAATGCAAAGTGAAGGAGGTTGTAGTTGTCCGAATCCGCTTTGTTTGTTGCAGTCAGCTGCTTCTTATTAGAACGTGATTTAATGTGCATGGCAGCAGTAAAACTACTAGTTTTATGTTCTTTTAATCTCAAATGGAAGCTAAACTTGGTTTTCTAAAATGCTAAAACCAGCTGTGATCTAATACAAGATTCCTGAAGGCCGCAATGCTGGGCTTTTGTCAGGGTAGAAAATCATTAGTAATAGTGTCCCAGATTGCCGAGATGAAGTATTTACAAAGAGAAATTTTTTTTTTTTAAACCATGGAAAGAATAGTTTGTAAACTATAGTTGGTCTGTCTCTTGCTGCAGTTTCCTTTACTTTTTTACCTTATACGCAGTTAATTTTGGAATATATCTTCAGAGATTCTCAAAATAGCTTGAATTATTAGTGCGTTGCTCTTATCCTTTTTGCTTTGAATCTACAAGGAACAGCCTCGATTAGTTAATGATTGTCTAATATTTGTCACAGGCCATCTTTTCTGCAAATCCATTTTCCATGTGTGATAATCGCACCCAGTTGTAAACCTACGGCTGCAAAACGTTGAACAACATACTCGACGCATCCATGTAATGGGTGGCATTCTCATGCCAAATGATTTCAGAGTACTATCAGTGCCAAATATATTCCTGGCTTTAAATGCTGTTTTTCCCCTCATTGTGCATATAAGCTCTGCTTTCCTTGCCATAACTCAGTGTTTGGAGTAGCTAATGATGGTGTCTGATGATGCATTTTAATACGTCTAGCGGGCCAGTACATGCATAAGATGCTACTTGCCTCCTATACTTCCCCCCACGTCAAACAGCGGGCAGACAAAGGCAGAGGTAGATTTTCATTTTTTGTCTCAGGATTGGTGACGCAATACCAAATGTTGGTGGGGTTAAAGCAGAAACCCATCAGGAGATATCGGTTCTTGTGGAAATGTCTGCGGAAGTCCTGTCCCGGCACCTAGTCCAGGCACTCCCAGTGGGTTGAGATCTCCTGGCAGAATTTTAGATTTTGAAGCTCTTAAAGCATAAACCAAGAGAAAACCTTGGAAACGACATCAGCTGTATGTCAATTTCCAAGTGGTGTTTTTGAAACGTAAGTGCAAAGCTGGCCTTTGTACCCTTCGGGCATATGGGGGTGAGTGGATGGAGAAAGAGAGAGCAAGAGAGCACGGCACGATCGCCAGTCAAATCAACCATTTCCCTGCCGATACCACTGGTTTCTCTAATTTCTTTGACACTTAACGTTATGGAAAGGATGAAGTGTTTCAGACCTCCTTTGTGAACTACTCTAATACATCATTTATAAGGATTGCTTAGTAAAACCTTATTGATTGCACCTCAGATGTTGATAGACTAATATCACAGCTGAAAACTGTGACTTATGAAAATTTTTGAGTAGTAAGTAATAGTAAGAGGGCAGGGATTTTGTGGGACTAGCCCACAGAAGAATGAAAAAACCAGGGTTTTTCCCTATCTGAACCAAGAGTATGTAGGGAAAACATACCATTGAGATCTTTGTCACTAGAAAAGATTTGACAGAGCACAAGTATACTGTCTAGGACTTTTACAGGGGCTGGTATGGGCTTCTCCAGCACTATAGAAACAGCCTCCGTGTTCAAAGCTCTCCTTTTGCTGCCTGAGGAAGATGATGCATGACCATGGAAGCACCTGTAAGGGTGAACCGCACTGCTTCAAACTCCAGAGAGGGCACCTGTTGGGAAACCAGTCTGTGCCCTCTCCTGGTAGGTTGCTGGTTGTCTTCCCAAAGGAAAAATTGACAGAGAGTCACACATGTTTGGGGGTGAGTGTCTGAAAACAGGTTATACTGACAAAGAGATTTCCAGAAATTCAGGATCTCTCGAGGGTGGTGGTTATTCCAGAGGGGCAAAGTGGGGGAACTGAAGGGCTTCAGGGAGCAGCAGCTACGTCTTCACAGCTAGAAGTTTCACCATGATCCTAATTACCATCAGCGATGGATTACTTAAGCTAAACTTTATTACTACTATTATTATTATTATTATTATCATTGTCATCATCATCATTAATTTTGAGGCAGAACCTGTAGAGGTTACATGTATGTACCCCACAATTAAAATTTTAACAAAATTTAAGCCCTGAACAAGAGGACAAAGCAGATTTCATTGGGCTCCTCATCTATAAAGCCATTGGGGCCTCATATCAAAAGCTCTCTAGCATGAGATAACCAAGAATAGGGCTTCAATTCCATGGACCATTCGAAAGGTGGAAAAAAACCCCCCAACAGTCCTCAGGGTCTGGTCATAAGCTTTGGGCTGCATGTTCATGGCAAGACTGGAGACGTCTTATAAAACAGCACTTGGTGTCTGAAATACCATTTGGAGCATGAAGCTGCTCCAAAAACATATGGATACGTCACAGTAATCAAATACAATCAAATCCAAGCTCCCACCTGCAATTTGCAATTGCATTTGGATGGGGTTTTTGTATAAGCAACTGCGTTATACCAGTAATGCGGGTTGATTAATTCAGGGGATAACATGATGCTATGTTAGCCTTACAGCACAGTTGCTGCCTGGGTTTGCTCCAAGAGGAACCCCACATAATTAACATGACTCTCACCCTTTCACTTTTAACATGCTTCCTAATTAAGCTCTCCAGGATCTGAACTTCACTTTCTGGCTGCAGTAGCTGCAAAATGATTTATCCCCTGATGATGGTCACTAGCGCCAACCTTGCTGTCAGGGAAGCACACTGATGCATTTAACTCCTCGAATTATTTTATCCCTTCTCCTCTTGTGTTTAAGTATAGAGGTCTGGGGCAAAAACTTACATTTCAAAGCTAGAAGGTAAATGTGCAAATGTATCTATAGGCCGTCTCTTACCCATTTCTGTATAATGGCCGTGTAGATAAGAAACGATAAGGATGCATATAAAATGCCTTTGACCTGTAATTAGCCTATCTTGCCTTTTTTTTAAATCTTTATGTCACTGCATTAGCAGATTAATTAAACCTAATAGATGTAATGAAACGCAAAGAGAGCAGATCGCTGTGTAGAGATTTGGTATTGATTTGTATGCTAAACTGGCGTTAGTGGATTTTAAACAATTATTGTCAATAGGTAAATTTCTGCAATAACTGTTTTATGTATAAACAGGTCATATTGAGGTACAAAGTCTACCTATGTATATAGCGGATAATTGAAGACCCCCCACCTTATTTGTATTTACACAGCACCTCCAGATCTTTGGCCGAAAGCTGCTGTTTACACAATATCATTGTAATTTCACATGACAAATGTGCTACCACGAAGCTAAACATTCATCATTACCCGAGCGCGCTTTCTCCTTCTGTGGGGAGAAGCGCCGTCAACTACTGACACGGGCTCTCCACAGATAACACCGGCTGGGGAATAGCAGTTGCGTAGCGGAGAAATCCCATTTCCAAAAAAAGCTCGCCGCAGATGTGCCCAGAGGCCAGAGGGACCCCAGGTACCGTGGCCCCCGAATCGGGCTGGGCTGCCGCCTTCCAAAGCCGCGATTCCTTGGCTGGTTTGAATCGTGAAGGGCTGCGAGGGCAGGCAGCCCCGCCTGCCCGCATCCATCGCGGCTGCCGAAATGGGAAGGACGTGGAGCCGGCGATGATGAGGAGGGTTCGCATGAATCCCCCGAGCCAGCAAGCAGGGTTTCCTAATTGTCAGCTGCGCTGCGCTGGGCTTGTTTAAAATAATTAGAGTGCGGCGGCTTAAACAGACCTGGGAGGGGGGGGGGGGGGGGGGGAAGGCGGGTTGGGGTAGGCTTTTTTTTTTTTTTTAATCCCTCCGTATGGGTTTTTATCGGTTGCTATCAGCTCCCTGCTCATTTCTGACACCATCACTCTGCCAGGTGGGGGGATGGGGAGGGGGGAGGGGGAGCAGGAAGAAAGGTATTATATTTTAAGTACACGAACGCAGTCAGAAAGAAGCAGGATGAACCAGCCCCCATGTACGCGATGGATGGAAACAATACACCCAATACATCCAAACTATATTATTTTAAAAAAAGGGGGGAGGAGGAAGAGAAAAATCCGCTTGCTCCTCTTCCTCCTCTTTTTCCTCCAAGAGGGCTAGCTGAAATCTTTCTTAATTACCGCTTATTTCAATGACAGAATTGTAATTTATCATTTAGTTGTAATTTGACATATGTTCACACCTTTGCCATTTCCAATTTCCTCCTTCACTCTAATTGTCTGCCTGGCTCGCCTGTCACGCGCACCTCCTGGGATTAATTCGAGCTGTCTGTCTGCAGCGGGCTGTCGGCGCGCTCGGGGCTGCCGGGAGCATGACAGTGTCAATGCGCACACCGTTTAGCCAAGGCATTACCCGGCCGTCATGCTCCTGCCCCTCCTCGGCCCGCAGTGTTTATTGTTTAGCCCGTTTTTGCATTTGTGACTTTTCAGGGTTTTATTAGACTCTAATTACGCTTCCCGGCTGTCAGCTGAAAGGAGAGGAATCCTTGCCGTAATTAGTGGGAGGGGGCCCTGGCAGTGGGGATGCATGGACCGGTAGATGTCTCTCGCTCTGCCTTGAAAATACACACCGGCTTTAAATGCGTTGCCTTCATTTTCCTCCACGGCTGTTTATGCTCCTCTCTCCTGCTGACGTGGCCTCGATAGAGCTATCGCACCCTCCTTCCCCGCATTTTGGTCCCGCTAGCCCCGCTTTCCCTCTTTAACATGCTGCATCCTGCTTCAGCGTCCTCTTAAAACAACCTTTCCGTGGCCACGTCCTGCTCCACCCCAGTGCAACTCCATTCACCGGGGCGGAATTTGGCCCGGGGTATGTTTGCTTGCTGAGGATGGTAATATAGCAGGGAAGGGCACCATATGCCCAGCATGTGCGTATACGCCGTGGCTAAAAATTAACCTGCCAGAAGCTGCTTTTGTTGCCAAGGAGGTGCGCGGGCACTTTCCCCGTGGCCGGTCCCGCTGTGCTCACGCTGAGCCGATCTCCTCATCCGTGTAAATCTGCAACACGTGAGGCTGCTGCTGCCGATCCAGAGACGCTGCTTGTTTTCATCAAGGGAAGCGGTATTTCACCAAAGCGTTGCAAAGTAACACCAAAAATTAGGTTCTCAGCCACGCTTTTCATGGGCAACAGCTGAATTCACGCTGTGACTCATTACCGGGCCCCCTTTCCTCCGTCCCACCCAGGTTTCTCCCCGAGGCTCCCCTGAAGTACAGATGGATGCTCTACACCTCGCCCTGGCAGGGCGTCCGGCGCAGCGGCAAGCACCCCGCTTCACCCGTGGGGGACCACCCTCAGAGCTCCTCTTATGGACAGAGAAGACTGGAGAAAGCCGTTCGGTGTGGCTGCTGCTATGTTTTTTTGATTTATCTTTCAATCTTTGCCTGAAAGGACAGAAAACATCCATTCTTTTCCTAGTTTTCCTGGGGGATTTTTTCCGCGAGCGTAGGCGCGTGGGCCAGGGCTGTTTGCAGATGTTTCACAAGAGCAGGCCCAGCCCCAGCCACAAAAAAGGAACTTTTTTCCCTCGAGAGAAACTGGGCTCAACCAACCAGCTGAGCAGATACTTTGGACTGTTTGAAGGCAGAAAGCAGGCATCGCCCTCTAGCTTGATTATCAGCATCTTCTGTTGTGTGGTCCCCCAAAATCCCCACACCTTCCATTGTTTCCTCTACATTTCTTTTGATACCCAAGTAAAGAGATGCAAAGCAAGCAAAATTGATAAACTGCCTATTCCAGGCGTTAAGTGAAGCCGGAAAACGCTGAACAAAAAGGTAGGAAAAAAAAAAAAGTCAAATATTTATTAATTTTCCAGTGATTTTAAATGTCCCATCCATCAGTACCTGCAGGCACAAAAGAGAAACTCGCAGAAGCCAGAGTAAATTGGCCAGCATCGCCCCCCAGGCTGGGGATGTGGGTGCTGGGGAAGGTGAATTTTGGAGCAGGCTCATTTGCATACTGCATGCCCAGTCCCCGTGTATGACGTCTATGAACGGCGAGCTCTGACCATCACCTTTATTCTTCTCTGCTC
The DNA here is from genome assembly GCF_929443795.1 of Astur gentilis. Taxonomy (NCBI): domain Eukaryota; kingdom Metazoa; phylum Chordata; class Aves; order Accipitriformes; family Accipitridae; genus Astur; species Astur gentilis. The sequence continues at coordinate 34,043,418 of NC_064891.1, forward strand.
TTCTCAATTGGCGTCGCTTTAGGTAAAGTGCTTTAAGCCCAGTCTTGATGGCTCAGCGTGCCTTAATAGATGCCTTAAGTATATCAAATTAAGATAATACCCTGAAAACACAAACCCATCCAATTGGCACAATGCCACGCTCCCTAAAATTAGCCCAAACCCCTCGCTCTGGACCATCCTGAGCCTTTGGTGCCAGCAACTTGGCAACACACCATGAAGACAGTCCGACTGGAGAGTGCAAGCTAGAGGTCGGGGCATCTTGGTGCTTTCAAATCCCAGAGGAATTCATTTCAGAGCCAAGGGTCACTGGGGGAAAAAAGCAACCTAAACCACCACCCCAGTTTAGCTGGGGACAAAAAAGGAATAGCTGGCGGCACCATGAGAGGTCGGCAAGATGCTGCCTTTTGGAAACCCCTGGCTTGGGGCCGTTTGTTGTCCCATAGTGGCTGCCGTGCAAGCAGGCAGAAATGCCCCTTGGAGCCCAGGTACACAGAGCAGCTAACGCAGCGCTGCTAGAAAATATTATTAAATATTTTAGGAGGCAAAACTGAATGGATTTACATTTATTTAGGTTTTTTTCTCCTTTTCAGTGTCTGCTTCCTACACCACTGACCTTTTACAATTATTTCGGTACTTACTGACTTTGTTTTCTGCGTGTTGCTGTTGAGCAGGATTTTTTATCTTCCAGCATTCTCGCCTTTGCCATCTAGGATGGCCAGCCTTCTCACACAGTTTTGTCTGAACACCAGGATTTTTCTGAAATGTCTGCAAACTTTTAGGAGCCGGCATTTCTGGCCACCTTAGCTGCCAAATTATGAGCAACTTGTGAAAATGCAAAGTGCCTCAAGCTGAGTCCTAAAGAAGAAGGTTCTCCAAATACTTAGTCACATGGTCCAGCCTTGGTCTAAAGACTGGGGTATGAGGTGCTCATAATTTAGTATTAGATCTTCACTATATTTATGGCCTATTTCATATACTGGAGCTATTTCACTGGAAACAGTGTTGGAAATCAATGTGCTCATTAGAAGTCGATGCTAAGTGCTTTTGAAAATCACTTTCTTTTTTCATTTCTTCTAGCTATCAATTTTGTTTTTGTTTTAAACCTGACATCCTGAGGCCTTATTCATTAATAGATAAGCAGTAATAAGTAGGTTATGAGCATACAGTAGGCTCATCTTCCATGCCAGCCTACCCCGTGCACTTCCTACCTAGAAATAAATCTGATTTTTCAAGGATGGGGAACTCCTTCAGCTCACAGAGGGTCTCTGAAAATCACATGCTTTTGCTTTATCTGTGATGAGAATGACAAACTCCAAAAGGGAAGGAAAGAATCAGTCTGGACTGCAGCTGGAAAACAACCTTACGGGTAGTTGTACTCTACAGTACCAGCTGCAGTGCTCTGTACTGTCAATGGGGAGGGTAAAGGGGATAAAATAGATGGGCTGAAATCTGAAATTCTGGGGAAGCGGAAGAAGGTGCTGACTTTTGTAGAGGGTTTTTTTGTTTTTTTTTTTTAATTATTACCCTACTTTGGGGGCATTTATTTTCTCAGCAGTGCTATTCCTTCCCTCGTGTCACAGAATACATAGATGTTTCATAGTACTGTCTCACCCTAAATAGTCTGTAACATACATTGAGGAGGAAAAACCCTCTCGCAAGTAAGTCAAACATTGCTAGTCATTCACAGCTCCTGTATGACTGAATGGTCAGCGTGGTTACACCCGCTGTACCCCACAAACATGCCCAGATTTGCCAGAACAGTCCACCCTGAGCATATGGGACAGGGACGGCATCCCCGAGTCTCATGGGGAGAAGTTGAGGTGTGGATTGCTTGGCTTGCCCCAAACTCTGCAAGAAGATAGCGGTGGAGTGCTACTGAAGCAGTCATGGGTGGCTTTTCTTTGGTGTTCCCTTGATCCTCTCTTTAGATTTCAACAAAAACCTCTGTTAATCCTGTTGCTGCTCATGAAACAAAAGAAAGGGGAGGAGACCCCAATAATGCTTGACTGAGAGGTCTTACAAGCCCTTTGCTGTATGCTTTCTGAGCTCGTAGTAGTTTAGTATTGCTCTAGCTCCTACTTGAATGTGCTATAGTGCTCTTAGAGATGCTTGCTCAAGAACAGATGAAGAAAACTCCTTGGCTTATCCTCAGTATGCAAGTTTAATTTATTGCATCCCTATAAATCAAACCTGCTTTTGTTTCAAAATAAAAAGAAAAAAACAACCCAACCAAACACAGTAGTTCTCTGTACGAATATGAAACCCTTTTTATAAATAATGGAGGAAAAAGCCTCTTTCGTTCATGTATGGAAAAAGAGAGCTGAAATAATTTTGCTTTGAAGAAAGCACTCTCCTCTGTCCCTTAACCGTCACTTAGAGAACAAGCACCAACCTCTTAATCCCTAAACATAATGTTCTGGGAAACTATGAGAAGGCAAAATCAAGGCAGTGTCCTCATTGAAATCGTTTTTGTGCACTAAAATATAGTGGTTGCCACTGGTGCCCGCTATAAAATTTTTATATGTAGAAAGTGGCAGGCTATCACACTTTTTATATATGCATATATAAAAGTGACAGACAGAGGAATAGGATGCCTGAAGCTGTAGGATATGAGTGTTGTAGGCCACAGTCCTTTCATTTATTTATTTATTTATTTATTTTTCATCTCAATGGGAAAAGTTTCCTGTCATTAGCTCATTAGCTCAAAAATGCAATACAAATGTTTCCTTCTTTCAAGGACTGAACACACCAAGAGACCATCCTTGCTTTCATCCAGGCGTTTAGCACTGCTGCTCTCTGCTTGCTAGCATTTCAGGGTGAATTATGATGAGTTGTGGGGCTGATTCTGGCTGCTGGGACCATGGGTACCTGCTGTATGGCTCAAGCACCCTGGGCATGGCCAGGGCGAGCATGGGTGGGAGGGTGGCCACCAGAACCTGTCAGGTAAAGCCTCACAATATTTGAGAGCTGGCTGAAATGCTGTTTCTAGCCTTGTGGTGTCCGTCCCTCGGTGTCTTAAAAAACTTAGACCTGGAATACAGAAATAGAGGAGGTAAAGGAGGGGATATACCGAGGGATGTGGAAGCACCACCAGCCGTCCATCTAGTCCAGAGCATCGTCTCTGGCAGCAGTGGCGCTGGAGGCTTCAGGAGAATAAATGGGAATCCCTTGTGTAGAGAAACCTGCTGTATGAGCTCACCACCCATCTTCAAAGACAGGCATATTCCCAGCCACCTTAAATCCAGCATATGCCCATGGCTAGTGGGATTGTTGAAATCCCTGCAGTAGTCCTGGTATCCAGAAGGTCCTTGTTCCTTTTTGCCCCAGAGCATGCAAGTGGCTGTGACTGCTGCAACACATTACGCTGATGTGGCAGTGATGGTGCATGTTGGACTGTGACGTACCATCATGGTTTCACATCATGGTAAGAAGGCATTTGCAGGATGCAAACCTCCCCAGTTTTGTTAGACATGCCTTGTCTTTTGGACCTGGAAATTTTATTTGTACGGAGGTACCTCAGGGTACTCTGCCCCCTGAGCTGGAAGGCAAGGATGAAGAGCAGAATATATCCCCCTTAATCCAGGAGGAAATAGTTAGTGACCTACTGCGCCATCTGGACACTCACAAATCTGTGGGACCAGACAGGATCCATCCAAGAGTACTGAGGGAACTGTCGGAGGAGCTTGCCAAGACACTCTCCATCATCTATCAGTGATCCTGGTCAATGGGGGAGGTCCCAGAGGACTGGAGGCTTGCCAATGTGACTCCCATTTACAAGAAGGGTTGGAGGGAGGATCCGGGGAACTACGGGCCTGTCAGCCTGACCTTGGTACCTGGAAAGATTATAGAACAGTTCGTCTTGAGAACACTCACACGGCAAGTCCAGGACAAGCAGGGGATGAGGCCCGGTCAGCATGGGTTTACGAAAGGCAGGTCGTGCTTGACCAACCCGATCTCCTATGACCAGGTGACCTGCCTAGTGGATGAGGGAAAGGCTGTGGATGTTCTCTTTCTTGACCTCAGCAAGGCCTTTGACACTGTCTCTCACAGCATACTCCTTGAGAAGCTGGCATCTCATGGCTTGGACAAGTGTACTCTTCACTGGGTGAAAAACTGGCTGGATGGACGAGCCCAAAGGGTTTGTGGTGAATGGGGTGAAATCCAGTTGGCAGCAGGTCACAAGTGGTGTTCCACAGGGCTCAGTGTTGGGCTAGTTCTCTTTAATATCTTTATGAATGATCTGGATGAGGAGATCAAATGCACCCTCAGCAAGTTTGCAGGTGACACCAACTTGGGAGGCTGGGTTGATCTGCTTGAGGGTAGGAAGGCTCTACAGAGAGATCTGGACAGGCTGGATGGATTGGGCCGAGGCCAATTGCATGAGGTTCAACAAGGCCAAGTGCCGGGTCCTGCATTTCAGTCACAACAACCCCATGCAGCGCTACAGGCTTGGGGAAGAGTGGCTGGAGAGCTGCTTGGTGGAAAAGGACCTGGGGGTGCTGGTTGACAGCCGGCTGAATATGAGCCAGCAGTGTGCCCAGGTGGCCACGAAGGCCAACGGCATCCTGGCCTGTATCAGAAATAGTGTGGCCAGCAGGAGCAGAGAGGTGATTGTTCCCCTGTATTTGGCACTGGTGAGGCCGCACCTCGAGTCCTGTGTTCAGTTTTGGGCCCCTCACTACAGGAAAGACAGGGAGGTGCTGGAGCGTGTCCAGAGAAGGGCAGCCAAGGTGGTGAGGGGCCTGGAGCACAAGTCTTACGAGGAGCAGCTGAGGGAACTGGGGTTGTTTAGTCTGGAGAAAAGGAGGCTGAGATGAGACCTTATCACTCTCTTCAGCTACCTGAAGGGGGTTGTAGTGAGGTGGGTGCTGGTCTCTTCTGTCAGGTGGCTGGAGATAGGATGAGAGGAAATGGCCGCATGTTGCGGCAAGGGAGGTTTAGGTTTGCCTATTAGGAAAAATTTCTGTACTGAAAGGGTTGTCAGACATTGGAACAGGTTGCCCAAAGAAGTGGTTGTGTCACCATCCCTGGAGGTATTCCAAAAGCGCGTAGACGAGGTACTCCATAACATGGTTTAGTGGGCATGGATGATGGTTAGACTCGATGATCTTGAAGGTCTTTTCCACCCTAAATGATTCTATGATTCTAAGTTGAGTAATTCAGGCAGTGATGTCAGATGGAGAGCAGTTTGGGTAGGGGGACATATGGAAATCCCAAAGGACAGCACAGGTCCAGATGTTTTGCTGATGGTTTTGGGACTTGCTGGACTTGCCTTTGTGTGCTGTACATACATTTCCTTGTCTGGGATATCCCCAATGGAAGTATGTGAGGTCTACATGTGTGTCTGTGTCCATAAGCACATAGACACAGAAATATATATACTTTTGTGTGCATACTCAGATTGAAATGGTTTCCAGCCACCTGCAAATACTCCGAGCTGCGGCTCTGCTTCTTACCTTAGACAGCAGATCACGACTTGCATTAGTGTGTCCCACACCCGACAGGACCATGCCCCCAAGTCCGGCGTGGGACAACCTCTGTTGGGAAGCAAATGTCTGCCAGGTGTGGGGACAAGCAGGGAAAGAAACTCTGGAGTATCTGCAAGGAGCATTCAGTTCTTCTGACATCTGTCACTGTAAGTGCTGGATTTATAGTTTGCAATTTGAGGAAAAAAGTCGGGGAGCAATAAAATAATAAGCTGAGCAGAAAAAGAATTGTTATCAGAAAATTATTTGTAATGTAGCCTTTAAAATAAATATCCCAGCTATTCCTGTGCTTTACAGTGTCATTTCTAACTCTAAAAAGTCAGTGTATAAATCTAATGGAGTAGCTATTCATAAAAGTTCAGCTTGAGTAATAAAAGTAACAATTTTCTGTAATGATATTTTATAGATTTGAATAAGACATATAAAATATTTTTGCTTTTATAGCATATGTAAAGGGAGTAAGTATACTACGCCTATAAAACAGGGATTACTTTTAAATTCTTAAAATATTTCTAGAACAAAGTAAATAATACTCATAATTTTTTTCTGAAAGACCAATTGAAAGCCAACTTTTCAAATATTTTATATGAAAACAATTCTCCTGCAGCTTCAGAGAAGACAAAAGACACTTCCCTCTCAACTTTTAATAAAGGAAATTCACAGGCTCTCTTTCCCCTTCCTATTGCGTATTCCTCCCTCTGAGCCCTTCAGCCCCGTTCTTTGCTAGTGTGAGCGTGTTACACGTGAGAAGTTGGGCTTTTATCCCTTGTGATGTAATTTTCACAAATGCCAACTGAACATTGCAAAGAAAAGGCTTCTTCATCAAGTGCAGAGGAGGAGGGAAAACAAAAATCTGAAAGGTAAGAGGCCCGGGCTTCTGATTTATTTTGTACTGATTCTGGGGGAAAAAAATATCGAGTTTTCATGAGATCCTGTGGATTGTGCAGGAAGGTAAGCCAGATCAGAGCCTAGCTCTCAGACCCGACCCTCTGGCAGAGCAGTGCCTCACTCTGTGCCACCCTCCGAGTCGGAGGGACAGTAGTGGGTCATGCCACTGCTGCACCCTCCGGGCTCTGGCACAGGCACCTGGGGACCGCACTAACCAGCCCCTGCAGCACTGTCCCCTGGCAGTGCTGTTCCGTTCAATTACGGGGTCGCGGAGCACCGTCGCGCTCCCTGTCCGGTCGGTCGAGCCACGCATCCGGCAGTGGCACGGGGATGCTGGGAAGATGGGGTTTGCACAGCTAGGATGCCCACACGAGGGGAATGGGTGGGCAGCTGGGCACACCAGTGCTTTACAGGCACGGGGGAGCCAGCCCTCTGCAGAGAGCTGAGGGTGTAACCTGTAATCCTGTAGAAATGCAAAGCCTAGTTAATGTAAATAGCTCTACTTTGAAAAGTCGTATGAAAGAAACCAGCAAATGTGTGGCATGCATGTGATTATTTCTAAACCTATTTCTATAGGGTTTCTCTAAAGCACTGATGAACATTAAATTTTTCCCTTATCAGTAAAATATGTTTCAAAATTGCTTTGTCCAAATGTGATTTGAGCTCCCTTCAGTGAAAATCAGAGGAGTGCAATTTGATTAAGTGGTTAAAATAAGCCATAAAATAGATGATAGGAAGGATGGCCACGTGTGGGGCTGCAGCCTCCTGGCCTGGCTTTAGGCTGACACCCAGATGCTGCCCGGCATGCCGGTGTACGGCCAGCCACATCCCCTGCGGTTCAAGCCTTTCCGCAGTGAACCATGTCCTGAACCATTTGTTTCCAATCACAGCCCGGCAGGGGGAATTAGGAGCTGAGCAAGCCCATGCAACCCTTAGGCTTGGCCTCACCACCCACCAGCATCTACCCCAACGGCTTCTCTGCTGGCAATTATTTGCCTGTTCCCTGCCCACTTGCCACCTGCCTGCCTGTGGCTCGCCAAGCAACGCTGCTGCCTGCGTAGCAGCAACCGGGGCCGTGCACGGCTCAGTGTTTGTACCCAGGTGCAAGCATGCATGCACATGCCTGCTATAACATATATAATGTGTAATTGTATATTGTCTGCCACCCTGCTTGACATCCCTGTAGGCACAGTGGTGTGCGTGCAAGTGGGAATACACAAACACACCAGTGGGTTTATACACACACACACACACTCACATACATATTTACTCTCTACAATTACTTGTAGGGCATGTTAAAAAACAGAGTCTAAAGCAAAAATAAAACATATATATTTTCATTCATGTACTTACATATATATATATATATATATACACCCACTAGAGATGCTGTGCAGCTATCTCAATTTGCACATCCACTCGATAATAAATCTTTGGGTATGCAGCATATGGTACAGCCGTAAATACATATATCTATAGGAAAATGAAAACCAATATGGCTCGACACAGAGAGTTTACACATATTTCTCTTGACTTGTCTATGTATTTACATCTACAGCTTGGCTCCTGTACCTCACCCAGAAGGTATCGCCATCACTTTGCCTTCATGGAAGCACAAAGTACAGAATCCCTCATGATGGATATCTCTGTACATATGGCCAGGTCATTATACAACCAAAGTTATCGTTTTATAAAGCTTTTCAAATAAAAACCTTACACACGACACATTCAAGGGCTGCTGGCAGTGGATCAGCAGCTGGCTGGCGACAGACTAATAATTATAAGGAAACCATGTCTTGGGTCAAGCACCAGGTCACATTTTTGGGGTAAATCTTAAACAAAAAACATTGGGTGAGTTGCTGTGCTGTAAGAGAGGCTGCAGTTCAGAGTTGGTGCTATTGAGGACTTCAGAGTTTAAATATTGGCTAGGTCTGATTTTTTATTTTATTTTTTTATTTGACAGTTGGCATATTTCTAAAAAGTCAGTGCACATTTCTGAAATTTCATTGCACATCCATGCATCATTACCTGTTTTCTTAGAGCTCGAGGGAGACGATATTGTTGGGGGTTTTCTCTCATGTAGGGAGGTGAGGCAATGAGGCATAACAGAAGTGAAGGATGGCCTTTGGGAGAGCAGCATAGCTTTTCTGAAGCACAAGTCTTTGGTCCAACTGAAAGTCCAAAACAAAGGAGAATCTCTGTCTTTCTCCCTCTCTCTAGCTGTAACTTGGTAATGAAAAGGAAACAGCAAGGGAAGAAAAAAAAAAAAAAAAAAGAAGAAGAAAAGAAAAAAGTAGAAGCTTACTATTTTTAAAACCTGGTCCAAAGTTGAAGAGGCTGGTGAGCAGAACCAATACTCTTCAGAAATGCCTGACTGCAGTGCCAGGGTGAAATATTCCAGGAAAACAAGATAGAGGAATATTTTTACCAGTAAATATTGGAGTTGAACGAGACTGGCTCATCTCAAAGAAAATGATGGACAAATGCTGCAGGGCATGCTGAAGAAAATAAAATGCTTACCCTTTATCCCAAACCCATTCAGCTAGGGACCATTTTAGGAGTTGAATGAAGTTCTCTGAGGTTTTTTCCTTTGCCCTTGTTCTTTTTCTTTTCAGTAGCAAGACAAAAACATACTAGTGTCTCTGTTGTTGGGTCTTTCTTGGACTGAGAAGTCCTGGTCTGGAAGAGAGCAGCTTTTCTCTTGAAGGCTGAGCTTTGTTATTTAGTCAAGGAGTGGAGAAGTTACTGAGCCCACGGGTTACTCTGGAGCCAGATGAACAGTGGTGGGACTTAAAGGTGGAGAAGACAGGGGAACCCCCTCCATTTCAGTAAGCTGGAACCTGCAGGCAGCTCCCCCAGCTCCCTCTCCCAGGGCAGCTATTGCCCAAAATTTGTTCTAATTTATTTGGTATTTTGGCAATAGTCTTTTTCTTTAGGCATGACTGAGTTAGGTGTGGGAGGTCTGGGTGCAGCTTCAGTCTCTAAACTTGGATGGATTTTTTTTGGGGGGGGGGGGGGGTCACATTCTCCAGCTTTTCTCCAAGCTAGTTTCTTGTTCTGTGGTCTGGCCCCACAACCCCTACTACTGACCAGGACCAAAAGCACTGTGGTGGGAGAGAAAAGCCATCCTGCGGTATTTCGCAACTGGGAAATAACTTTTGCCGCATTCTTCTGAGTTCTCCAGATTTCAGGAAAGCTTAGGATAGCTTTTTTATTTTTTTATTTTTTTTCCCCCTCAATCTGGGCTGAACAGACACCATTAACCCTTCCAGATCTCCCCTTGCTGCCAGCCAAGGGGAAAACAAATGACTCCTTCCCACCCGCCAGACCCCTCCCTGCTCCCGGGTCCGGGCCTTTCCACTTGTGCATCGCAGGCAGAAAGCCGAGTGAGATGTCAGATGGCTCGTGGGGTGGTGCCCACCTTTCTTGCCGCTTCCCCGAGGACACGGCAGGCAGGCGGCAGATGCGCGGCAGCTTGGGAGGCTGCTGCCGCCGACCCGACAAGGGAGGCTCGCCAAACGAAAGCTCCACGTGCCCCTGCCTACGCAAAGGTCAACGCAAACCTGCGAGGTGCCCGATCGCATCTGGCCCTTGTGTACGTGCATCTGTCTTCCCACCCTCCCGTTTCCCTGCCCGTGCCGGGAGCAGCCGCCCCGCGGCCCCCGCGCTCCCCCCGGGCCGCGGAGGTGCTGCAGGAGTTATGTTACACACATGCCGAAAGCCATTAATTAAATTAGAGATCTCCGACAGGGGCTGCAGAAGCAGCTGTGTCATCAATCATCGCGCCGCAGGCTGACACGCAGGCCGCATCACACGGAGGGAAATTTTTTTCTTTCTAAAGCCAGCTGAGGGCCGTAACCAGGGGTCCTGTGCGGGAGGCTGGGGGCTGAGGCACCTGCCGGCCCAGAGAGCCCCCCCTCCGCGCTTGGCGGCGAGGAGCGGGTCTGTGGCCGAGGCGCCTGTGCGTTGCCGTGGTGCAAATTAATTGGCACCATCACACGTCGTCCCGTGGCTGCTCACGTCCCCCCGCATTAACGCGCTGAGGGGCGACGGAGCTGCCGCCCCCGGGGCCGAGCCTGCGTTCGGCAGTGGGTGAGCGTGCCGGGCTGCTGCCGGCCCACACGCCGAGCCCTGGCCTGCACGGATGGGGACCCCGCGGCCTGCACCCCGCGGCCCCCCGGGGCTCGGCACGGGACCCCTTTGGGCCCTCGCCAGCATGCTTGGGGTAGTGTGGCGTGAAGCGGAGGGGATCAGTGGATCCCAACCAGGCAGAGAAAAAGCGATTTTCTGTTATTTACAGGCTCTGGGCCGCTTGATAAGGAACTTTCCACCCGCTGCCAAAGAACTAGGGCTTTTAGACAGTTAATCAAATAAGAAAGGCTAAGGGTAGTCACTACGCCCTTTGCAAATAGCAATCCAGACACAAGAGCAAATAATTTGTGTCAGCATGACAAGAGAAAATGGAATGTAAACTTGCTAAACAGCCAACAGATACTGGCTTTTATATATATATGGTTTTCTGTCTCAGCCCAAGGAAAGAACACAGGCAGGTTTAAATTTGGGATCCATTTATGACGTCAAGTGCTCTCTCCACCTTGCCCCATATTGGTGGGGAGTCAGGGAGAAACAGTCTTGCACATCTTAATGTTCCCTGGGCCAGCTTCTCCAGGTCCACCTCTCAGTATGCTATGTATGGAAGACAAAGCTTCAGCAATTTTATTCAGGCCTGTTTTGCAGTGTAGGTCATCTCAGCAGAGTGTGGAAACAATAGCACGTGCCAATCTCTCTGCACAAATACTGACCCACAAATAATGAACGCTCCTAGCAACCATCGAGAGAAATCGCAAAACTTTTAACACATTTTTGTGAACAACAAAAAAAAAAGAAATAAAAAAAAATAAAATAGTTTTGCACTGGTGAAAAGTGGCCTGTGTGTAGACAATCTGCAAAGAGAGAATTGTCAGATAAATTATTTGTATTGAGTAATTTGATCGGCTCTCCTCGCAAGCCTAATGAATAGGTTATTTTCAGCAACAGCTGCTGTTCAAACTCTCAGGCATGAGTCCGTGTGGTCAGGCTGTTCAAAGGGAATTACTGTGCTGGCTTTTTTAATGTAACTTTTAAAAAAAGTAAAACTAGGCACACTCTATTTGTTGACAGCGAGGAAAGACGGAGCGGAGAAGATCTAAGCAGGTGGTAAAATTATCATGAAGCCTTAAAAATTAGCGGTAAAAAGGGTAATTGCGTGAAGGCACAAATAACTTGCCTGTCACTGGGACTGTAAGAGACCAGGCCACCGTGGCTGGGTGTGATGTAATTCAGATATGTCATCTGCATTTCACGTACGCTGCTATGGAGAGGAAACGCCTCCCAGGTGGACTACAAGTCTGTATAGCCCCAGAGACTCTGCTGTTGGGTAGGCCATAACCATGCAGGCACCTTGGTCCGGAGCTACTCCTCTCTGGTTGCCTACTTTGTTTATATAAGGCCAAATACCATCCATATGCGTGTGTCAGTGGAGGGGTTTAGGAAAAGCAAAAGATCTTGTAATGGCTTTCGGGGGGTGGGTGGAAGGGGTTAAATGCATTCTGCACTCCTGCAACAATTTGCCACTCCTGATATTTAGTCCATCGTCTGCATTTGTCCAGAGGGAGCCAGATTTCCTTCCGCATTTGTTAGCGCATACTTGCCTGCGGTAGGCAAAAGCTGACTTGAACCTCGTTTATGGATGGTATTTGCCTGCATTTTTCTCTGACTAAGTCTAAATAGGGTGAAGTGTGATCTGCCAACCATAAAAACCTGAAGTCTTCCACCAGCAGTGTGATATAAAGGCACAGCTCTGCGTGCCTGCCTTGCTCCCTCGCCCTGCCTGTGCGTTGCTTGCGTCTGCCCTGCAGATACTTCCTTCCTTCAGGTGCTTTGCTCAGGTCATTTTGCAGTTCAGCACTCAACTTCCACACAAGGGACCTTTTTGCACCTAGAAAGTTTGATATTGGGGGGTTTATTTCATTGTTCTCTGCATAATCTATTCAGAAACTTAGTGTTTTACTTCTCTTGCTCTTCTCCCTTCCTCTGCTTGTCAAGGTAATGAAGAGGAGACTTGCTGTATGAACAAGGTTAAGTATGGAGTACATACTGAGGTGAAGTGAAAGGTACCTCGGGTAGGAATTGGCCGTGAGCCGTCTTTGTCTTGTGTTTGTGCAGGAGTAGATTTAAGCTACTGCAACAGGAGGCACTGAGGGTGGATGCATGCAGGCATGCATGTGTAAGGGAAAGAAAACCACCCTGAAAAACCAGAGGTAGCAGCCAAATACACATTTTATAACGAAGGATTTGGTGGTTAGCTCTTCGAGGGGTGCTTACCACTGTGAGGACCAGCTCATTTAGGATGCTTTGGCACTGAGTCCAAGGTGGATACTGCCTTTTTGCGAGGCCATCTCAATTTCCGCAGGTGGTTAAAGGAGCTGGGTGGCATGAGGAGTGCGGCAAGGGAGCCTGGAGGAATGATGCAGCCTTCCCTCTTGTCCCAGGACCGTAATCCTAGACAGCAGTGTCACCTTTCTTTTGGGATGGAGGCCAGGTCCCCTGCACCATGCAAACCGAGGTGAACACACTGGCTTTGTGCCTGCTGCCGGTGAGCATCAGCTGTGGCCTCTCATGGTTTGGTCTGCTTGGATATTGCTCTTCTGCAGGACGCATTGCGTCCATCCCTCTTCTCATTTGGCTTGTGGGGAGCTGGTTGGCGAATGGAGGGAACTGTTTGCACCCATTTTGCTTTTGTGGCTTCTTGTGGCCGTTGGGTTGAGCTATGGAGAAAGCCGTGCTAACCCTACTAATCAACTGCTATCGTGGTTAAACCCCAGCCGGCAACTAAGCACCACGCAGCCGCTCACTCCCCCCCTGCAGTGTGATGGGGGAGAAAATTGGGAAAAGAAGTAAAACTCATGGGTTGAGATAAGTACGGTTTAATAGAAGAGAAAAGAAGAAACTAATAATGATAATGATAACACTAATAAAATGACAACAGCAATAATAAAAGGATTGGAATGTACAAATGATGCTCAGGGCAATCACTCACCACCCGCCGATTGACACCCAGTCAGTCCCTGAGCGGCGATCCCCTGCCCCCATTCCCCCCAGTTCCTATACTGGATGTGACGTCCCATGGTATGGAATACCCTGTTGGCCAGTTTGGGGCAGGTGCCCTGGCTGTGTCCTGTGCCAACTTCTTGTGCCCCTCCAGCTTTCTCGCTGGCTGGGGATGAGAAGCTGAAAAATCCTGGACTTTAGACTAAACACTACTGAGCAACAACTGAAAACGTCAGCGTTATCAACATTCTTCGCATACTGAACTCAAAACATTGTACCGTACCAGCTAGTAGGAGGACAGTTAACTCTATCACAGCTGAAACCAGGACAACTGCAAACTGAAACACCACACTCCTGTCATTTTTGGGGCAGAAACTACTTTGTTTTTCATGAAGGTCATCTGGCATATTGCAAGAGCGTACTGAATAGTTCACATTTCATCTGAATTAGTAAAGTGTGCCTATAGATTTCATGTATATTGCTACTGAAAGTTTTCTTAATTATGGAAAAACTATAGCTTTTTGGTTTTAAAACCCATGAATTTTAAGTTTGTTCTTGTGATGAATTTTGAGTGTCTTAATCTCAACAAAAACATAGTCTTTGATGTTGTTTGTGAAAATTGTCCCAGAGATAGGTAAACGTTAAGGCTGAAGAAGTGGGTGCCAACAATTTGGAGCAGAGCAGCATTGTGGCACTTGAGGGCAGATATTGCCACAGGCAGAGTCATCTTTGTCACCAACACCAGCTGATGTGTCCAGCTACGAAAAAGTGAGCTTCTGGGGGGTAAGTTTAAAGACAGGCCGCTGTAACAATGCCAGGACTTTGAATCAGAGAGGCATGCAGGGGACGCTCACACAGACAGTGGGTTACAGATATTTAGACTTGTACTTATAAATAGGCTTCAATGTGGATTTTGGAGTTACTATCCCCATTTGGTACCCACTAATACCTGCCCTCCTACTGTCTGCAAGTGCAACATGCTGAGTTTGACACTCACCTGACTAAGTCACCAGTTTGCAAACATCAGCCCTTGTGGGTTGAAACCATATGCAGATCCAGGGGTCATCTCCCCGAAATGAGGACCTGGATATTAAAGCAGCATTTGCATGTTATAATTATCAGTGTTGGTACATATGTGTGACATATAATAGCAAAAACAGGTTGTAACAGCAGGTGGCACCTGGCATTCTCAGTCACATCAGTCATGTTTTGTTTTTTCTGTGCATTTGGATTGATTTATATATTTTCTAGATAACCAGGATACTCTTTTTCAGAGAGGAAGCAATTTTTGCAATACCTTTCCTAGCCTGGTGTGTGTACAGTGCCATTTTTTATCTGGGCTGATTAAGATTCATGTTTCTTTCCTCCAAAAGTGCTCTCTAAGGTTCCTATTTACACATGATACAAGATCAATGGGCTAATAATTAAGGCAGTAGTGTGATGCTATTTCAGTCTGTTGCCTGTTTATTTGAAACAGCTGTCTACAAATGTGGGCTGCATGATACAGAGGTTGCCATGGTTAAAACCTGTGTTTACTGGGTGCTTGGTAAATAGTTGCACAACTTTCTGTTTAAATGCCAGATAGCACATTATAGTTCCTCTTGGGTAGTTTTACTTAGGCACAAGCCTTCTCCCCCGTTTCTGTAACCGTATTGATCTTCTTTGCTTGCACTTACCTGTACGGAGTGAGGTGAGAAGGAAATGTGCCACCAAGAAAGGACAGAATTTGTGTTTAGCCCGGAGAGGTGAGGACTGAGAGGAGGTCTGAAGCCAGTGCTCGCAGAGATGAAAGGCCACCGCAAGGGAGCTGGGAATAATCTCCTCCATCTCTGGTGGCTAGGAGAGGAGCAGTGGTCTTCAATCGCCACCAGGAAGAATCGAGTTAGGCGTCAAGGAGAGACTTTGTAATGGTAATGATGGTGAGGCAGCAGCCTGCGGAGGCTGTAAAATCTTCATTGCTGAGGATCTTGAAGAGCAGATTAGATCTAGCTTTGGCAGGAATGATATACTGTAACTAATCCAGCCTTAAATCAAGGAAACAGTCTAGATGACCTCTTGAAGTACTTCGTAGTCCATAAGTCTATTTATGCCGTTAATATTTGGAGGCAGAGTCTGATTAAACTGTGGTGTACACCAAGCGCTGGAGCAGCTGCTGTTTCTTCCATCCGTAACTTGGTGAGAAAGGACTTGGCAGAGCTCTGTGGGAAGCAGGTTGCTCCGAAGGAGGAGAGTACCAATGCGCCCGTGCTATGCAGGTCTCAGCTCGGCTCTTCAGAGATGGACATAAAGTCAGTGGGGGCTGCTGGGCTTTCCCAAAGCGGTTCCCAGTGCCCACCAGAAAATCCCTCTCCGTTCACCTACAGCAGGTCCAAACCCTTTTGCGGGGCACTGCGTACCCGGCCGGTGCCAGCAGCAGTGTGCTGGTGCTCTCGCCCTCCCATGGGGATGCGGGTGCCCTGCATCCCTCTTTGTGCTCCCCCGTCCCGCGCACCTCATCAAGGGGCAGGGAGATGCTGGCCTTTAGCATGGCCATTCTTTGTTTCCTGTGCTCCAACTGAAGAATTTACTTAAAAAAAAAAAGGAGTAATAACAAATGTAACAAAAGGCGTCTTTTTTTTTTCTCCCAAATGGCACGGGCTTTCATTTCCAGGCGTGTCTTATTTATGTTTGGTTCTCCAGATGTAAAACAGACCCATGGGGTCAGGCGGTACAGGTTTTCTATTTTTCACATCACTGCACCCGCAGAAGGACAGAATTTGGTATCGCTCACATTATATGGGGGGAAAGCCTTCTTATTCACGCCATTTTTGAGAACGTAGACTTTTCCTATGGTAATACTAAGAAAAAACCTCCTTTTCTGCTGCAAAGGGCTGCTGTAGGCCCAGGTAACACTGTGGGCCGTGAACGAACATGCTTCCCCATAACATGTTCTTCTCTGTAAAACAGGGGAAACCTGTGAAAGGCAAAAGCAACCAGTAAAGATTGCATGCTGTAGAATGGATTAGCAGATAGATGACTTCTTGAAATGGAAAGAGCTCGCTTCTCACAGGGCCCTGGATTTGCTTATCTGCCACGCAAGTACTTGCATAATAATAGGTAATCTGCATATGATAAATTAATAAAATAGATTTAAGTGTTGAGGAGGCAAAAAACCCCACAACTAGATATTTGGCGCTCTCTTCTTTACCTCAGTTGAAAACATTGGTGGGGGATCCGTGAGGAAATTAGTAACGTTTACTGGAAAATAAGTTTATGCATGTGTGATGGATTCCCAGATTCTTCCTGTGGCAGCTGCATTTTAGCCATATCTCTCCTGAAACGAGAGCCTGTCCTGTTCGCAGTGCTTTGCAGAGCTGGCTTTATATGCAGCCGCCTTCCTTTCAATATAATAATCCAAAGCTTACAGAGCTGCAAATAAAAACGCAACCTGTGTAAGCCAGCGTAGAAATTTTTCCTGAGTCCACAGATGATCAAAATGATATTGTCGGAGAGCATTATTTAAGCTCATTCTAGTCAGCAGTTACTCTAATGCTCAGTAGCTGCGGTGTAAAAGAGTTTGGGCCGATGTGCGGGCCGTGGCGTGGATGAGCTCATTTGGATGGTGGGAGAGGGAGCAGGGCAGGCGGACGAGGCTGGGCAAGCACCCATGCCCCTTCCTATCTCTGTGTTTCCCAGCCTCCCGTAGCAAGAGATTTTGATATTGCAGTCACTGCTGTGCTACGAGGTCCGGCATCTCAGCTGGCTAATGTGTGCCAATGCGGTTGCATTGATTATGGCAGGAACTAGAGGCTGGTGGTGGGCTATGTCCCCGGTTTTCCCTGATTCTCCGGTGGGTTTGGGAGTCTTTTTTGAGGTCCTTGCTGCGACGCGTGGCTGAGCTGCTGTCGGCATTGCAGCTACCTAGCTTGGATAGATCCATCTATAATGCTGCAGCCACTGCAGAGGCAGCTGAGCAGCAAAATACTGTGAGCTCATTTCTGTCGTGGCGAGAGCCACACCGCCGGCTGGCTGGCCATTTCTAATCATGCAGCAAACATGACAGTAAACATTTTCTGCTTTGCTTTGCTCCAGCTCTCAGACCATTAAGAAAACACCTTAAAATGTGGATCTTTCATCCACAGATCTCGAAAGATGTAGCATGAATTATGTAAACTTCACATCAGCCCTACATGGTGTTGGCTTTGTAGCAAAACAAAAGCACAAAGGAGAGAGTTGTTTTGTGGCGTTTTCTGGCCCCCCCCCCCCCGAGTTATATCGCTAGCCAATATCCCAGGCTGGCCTGGTGGCCCTGAATGAGGATGTGAGAGGCTGTGAATTTCTGCCTCTGGAGATTATAGTCTAGAAAGTAGAGCAGATAGAGGCAGACGAAGGGCAGAGGAGAAAGTCCTAGCAATTAACTCTTGTTGTAAATATCTGTACTTGAAAAAGCTGTGCTTATCCAGTCGGGGAACTGACAAATCAGGTGAGCTATAGGCCCAAGTTAAAAACAGCTCAATTTTTAACATCAAATACTCTAAGCAGTAATCACGGTGAGCAGCTTACCAGCAATTCAGTCTGGAATATGTTTGCATTGCTTGTCAGATAATTTTGAGCTGTGGACATATTCATGGAAATTGTGATCTGTTTCAGGACAATTCACAAGCAGGCAAAAGGACTAAATTAAAAAAATTGATTCTCTGCCACAAATAGTTCAACGAGAACTAGTTCCTCACGATAAGGTATTGTGCGTTTCTCATTTCTAACTCAAATAAACATGCAACTGTGCTACTGCGTTGTTTATCACCAAAAATTTCGACTTCATAAATACTGAATCATGAAACTGAGATTACAAAAAACTTTCTGCATCTGGAAAAAAAGAGTCCTGCATCACCTGGACCCCCTCCTCTACTGCTCTTCCAGGGTGCCACGCTGTTCCTTGGAAAGGGGACAAGACTAGGTGAGCTTGTTATATTTGAAACGATAACTTTTTCCACTTAGACGTCTTGCCATAAGGGTGGACGCTGACATTAGTTGTGTGTCCCTTGCTGTAATGCAATGACACAATTATTTTTTCAAATTCAGATTATTTTGAAAGATTGGAGGGAGGATTTTTGCCCCAGATGCCCACTGGACCCTGCTGTACCACTGTTGGCACCCAAGTGGTAATAGATACCAGTTATTAACCAAACACTTATTCTGGGTTCATTTTTCCACAAGTCTGTAAGGAAAGATGTGTTTTGCAGAAGGGGTTACATGTGTGGTGGCTCTTTGCATTGTAGCTCGCCTTGCCCATGGTGACTTGTGCCATGTTGAACCCCATGGGTTTTCCTGCTTATCAGGTAGATTTGTCTTCAAGATGTAAGGAGTAAGGCGATTTACTGGAGGGGACCTGGGTCATACTTGCCGGAGGTGAAAGCTTGTTTTGGGGTAACGCATTTGCTGGGCTCAAGTACTGTGGGCCAAAAGTGTGAAGAACTGTTGTTGCCAGCACCATCCTTCCCCACAGTGGAGAGAAACGAGCATTTAGAGCCTGAAGGGGACAAAAGATGCAGCCATTGAAGTCATATAATTGTGAACCTGGGAGAGTCAGCTCCAAGCTCAGGCGTCAAAAGAAATCGGTGTGTCCATGACTCGTCCTTTCTTCTCCTATAAAGCCAACGAACAAAACTTAAAAACCCCATTGGACAATTTCACGTTGATGGCAACTTACGGTCTGACTGCTGTAGGACTGGATTTTACCCAAGGAACATTTTGTTCAGATATAACACTGACAATAATTGTCTCGGATGGGTTAGTAATGACACATAAATGCTTTCTCTTATGCTCCTATAATATTTGCATGTTTCTGTTTGTACTGCTGGCTGCGTTCAAGGAGTCCTAAGGGGTGTAGTATTGTGGGGAGGGATACACTAGCTGGCTCTTATCCAAAGGTCAAACTTAAGTCATGAAGGACTATGATTTTCACTTACTTTTATCCCACTTGCTGTTCCCTTTTGGCAGCCCGTGCAGAGGACCAGGCTCGCTGATCTGCTGTGGGCCTGCTCTCATCCCCAGCGTCACTTTTGGAAACAGCTTGCATCCCTCCAGAATTGTTGCTTGCTGGGTTTTGTTTTTTTTTTTTTCCTTGGCTCTCCAAACATACTAAAGTGTCATTAAGACAAATGGCAAACATTTCTCCTTTTCTCACATCTGTCAAAACTTCAAAATCTACTTTCATGACATTTCACACAGCATTTTTTTACGTACCACTCAAAGGACATAGAATCCTAATGAGCCTTGCTTCCATGATTTTCATCTGCTGTGTGCTGCTGCCCCTGTATAATAAATTAACAAAACGGAAGCAGAGGGGGGGAACAAGTGATATAAACAGCTGTGGGGTGGGAGGAGAGGGAAAGAGAATTAAGCTGGTACCCACACAGGATTTGGAGACACTCTGAGTGAAATATCTATGTATTACTACCAAGAGGGCATGCTCCTGAGCACCTGAGCAGAGCGTTTGCTCAACCTGCACCCTACCAGCAAGGAGGCTGAGCTCCTCGATAATAAAGAAACCATAGCCACCAAAGGAAAACTCTGTAGACTTAGGAGCAGCTTTGCATTCCAGTGTCAGCAGAGTATCAGGAACTGAAAGGGGGTTTCATTTTTGGCCCTTAATTTGAAAAGTAATTAGTTGTTTCTGCAGTTGCATGCTTGGTCTGCAAATGTTAACTGATGTGCTTGCTTTTACTGTCTGTAAATGTACTATCTGCTGTATAATGGTTTCTAATGGGAGAATGATAACACTACTTTTTCTTATCAAAAACAGAAGGAAAAATGTACCAGAAATTGCTTAAGTACCTCCTTTATGGAGGAAAAAGGGGGGCAGCCATTTCTCTTAATTCAGTGCTGGGAAGCTAGTGGTGCTGCTAGCTCAGATTCTTCCCTGTTAATCACTGTGATACAAATAGTAGCAACCTCCTTCCCATCCTCCGGATACGGGAAGGACATCTTCAAATGGACTGGCTGGCCTGTAATAGCTTGAATAACAGCAATGTAGTTAACAAGATGCTGGGGAAGTCTCTGTTAGTTTGTTAAAGGCCACCCATGAGCAAAAGACCTACTTTCAATACGAGAGACACTGAGGAACGGCTCTGCTAGCAGCAGTCTGAAAGCACCCAGAAAATATGTAGGGCCTCTGCTACCAGGAAAGAGTATTTTACCTTGATTACAGGATACCAACAGCTATAGCTGGTGTAGGATGGTTGGTTTTCCATCTTCGGGATACAAACTATTGCATCTGGATATAGCCTGTACTGTTACTTTTGTAGAAAATGTGCAAGTTGGGGTTGGTACTACACAAATAAGCAGAAATACAATGATAATGTTTGTTGTCAGAATAGAGAACACAATCCTTGAAATGCCAAATGAATTGTCCCTAGGCATTGGTAGATCATGTAGTGTTTCTGGTTTAGACCACAAGTACTATTAGAAAAAAAATATCAGAAATACTAGTATTGTCCATGCTACCAAAGTAGCCAATAAAGAAAATTGCATCTTGTTATTTCCTTGTCAACCTGTTTCAGTTTTAGCCTGGTGTGTCTGGACCCATTTTTATATCTACATATACACATATACTACTATACACACACACACACACACACAGAGTGGTGCTGTACCTACATTTTTTTTTTATAGCCCTGACAGTCAAACCATGAACAGTGCCCCATGTCCATCTGAGCAGTGCAATGCGCTGGATGGCAACACGACAGTCACCCTTTATGCTCCTTCACAGTAGGGAAGGAGACCGTCGCCTCCGGGTGACTTCCAGCCTTGAGCGACTGCTGGTGCCTCCCGGCCCCTGCCTAAACCACCACAGCCCTCGTACGTGGCCTCACAGGTCTGAGCTAGATGAGACCTGCAGCATCCTTCCTGCCTGAGATATGATACACAGACCAAATTACCTTTTGCTGCCTCCCCCGAAGTCAAAGTTCAGCTTTCTCTACCAGCATCAGACAGTGGGAAGCCTAGATTATAGTTTGACATAGTAGGTGTCAGCATAGAGAAATGCACTTCTGCCTCGATACAGAGCCTTGTACAGGTTTTCTAATATATTTTCAGAAAGTTTCCAAATGAAGCAGATATGGCAGAAACTGATGAAAATTTTATTTCACTTGCAGTGAGGGAAAGGGAAGAGGAAGATGGGTTAATGTGGTGCAGAGAAGAAGATCCTCCAGGAGGAAGGTTTACAGGTAGTCATCTGCCCTACTTTTACCTTTCATGTTGGATGCCATCTTTTTAAATTGGCAAGATTTTCACTCACATCAATAGGAGCTTTGGAGCACTCAGGCTTCAGGAAATCAGTGTGTATTTGAGGGGCCTAAATCTGAACTTCGAAGAATAGTTTTGTGTTTTTTCATACCACTGGCAAAATGTAAATTTCGTTGGTGCAACGTTCACTCATTATCGCTGAATCAAAGAGAAGTCTCAGTTCCTGCTGGCATCCTATTTGACAGAAAAATAAAAATCTCTTCCGTTGCAGACATACATTGCTATGTGAATGGCTGCTGCTGCCTCGATCTTCGTGTCTCACATTCGTGTTGATTAGCTGCCCTATTTTAGGACTGTTTGCATTAGGCAATAGGCTAGTAAAATCATTAGTGTGCAAATAAAAGTAAGTCTTTACCTTAAGAATTAAACATATAAAACACACGATTAAAATGATGGAGGTTTATAGAAATGGAGAAAACCACATGAACTAGGTGAGACACCATGGTTTGAGGCAGATGAGCTTCACTGGGGATAAATGACAGGGCTGAAGTGCACAAGTGAAAATAATCAGAACTCCTGTGTAAAGTGACGCTGATATATTCTGAATGTCACATTACACTGCACAGTGTTATGCTTGCTCTGAAAAGGCTCTTTAATTATAGTTGCTCAAGCCTTAAAATCACAAAACTCAGATGCGGTAGAGGTGGGCACCATTTAAGCAACATAAATCATGTTACTGAAGATGCGGCACAAATGGGAAATTCATCTCATAAATAATTTAGCAAGACTTACCTGTGATATTTAATTATCTACGTGTCTATTTAAGGCTAACAGTGGGAAGGTTTAAAGGAGGGGAGTCTACAAATTTTTATTAAAACTATTATCCTTTTAAAACATTTCTTTCTGCTTTATCTTTCCTTTCTAATGCTTGTATAGTAAATTGGTTTTGGTTGGTTTTTTCTGCATATGAGCCAGTTGCCTGCTCTTCCCATGCTGTTGTCAAGGATGGCAACCTGTTCTGGAAATCTCTTCCTAATTATCAGCCCTTCCCAGGGATCTGCAAATGAGGGCAACACCTGCTAACTGACATCCGAGTTCAACAGTCCCAGGGGAGCGGGAGCACCTCGCATGGGTGCCGAGGAGGCAGGAGTGGGGGTACTTTGGAGGTTTTGCCGTAGGGGTTGGGATGGCGGCATGTCAGCCATCCATTGCAATTTGGCAGGCAAAAATGACTTTGGCAGTTTCGTCCTCTCCTTCCCGTTGCCTGTCAGAAAGGGGACCCATCCCCTCAGGCATCACTAGAGACATCCCACACTTGGATACGAATAAACAGGGGAAGTGTGCAAGCCAAAACTTAGCTCCTGAATTAAAAGAGAAAACCCTGCCCATGGTGGTTTGAGTGTCCTGGAGAGTGCAACCTGGGCCTTTGTTGGCTTTGTAAACCGCTGGCCTAGCTATTTAAGCTAAAAATAATTCTTTCCTTGAGAGCTTTTCTCCCACAGTTTTCCTTTCAGGAGTTGGCACTGTATAAAGTAGCTTAAGAAAAAAAAAAACAAATGGGGCAGAGTTTCAAGCGGAAAAACTGACAAGCCCTCTTGAGCTGCGGCCACACACAGTCGCACGCTCTCAGCTGTCCTGGAATCCCTCCCCTGCAAAGTGTGCTGCCTGCTTTACTCTAGATGTTTTCTTTCTTTTAGATGGTACCGGTGCATTCATTAGTAGACCTCTGAAGAATGTTTTTAGATCTGCTATCACCTCAGCCACCAGTTTTCTTTCATACCCTCCTATACTTTTCCTATGCCAGGTGTTCCCAAGGGAATCGAGTTTATTGGTGTAAGGCTGGAAGAGCTTCACTGTGCTGCCAAAAGTGCTTTGGTACTTCACAGCCAGGACCTCCAGGATTCATCTGGCCAGGCTGCCCTCCCAGGATGTCTCCTTGGTTGTCCTGCAACAGCCTTCCTTCCCCTGTTCTTCTTCGTAAAGGCAGAGTCGACTCATTTCTGTGCAGCCAAGCTCTAAAAATTCGTTGCCGTTTCAGGGAATAGCCAAATTACTGTTGTCTTCAGCAAAGCTCATCATCTGCTTAGGAAAGTTCAAGGGCTGGCTGTGTGGATTTAGAGGCATGTTGGCTTTGCAAAACATGTTTTGCAGTTACGAAGAAATTCATAAATATCACAAGTGATGATCTGGCAAGCAAAAAGAGCCGGGTTGCTAAAATAAACTATTAGCAACAAAAATCTGTGATCGGCTCAAATAGTCATTGAGAGAAAGGCAGAAATGAAAAAATGGAAGAATATTCATTCAAAACAAAAATGTTTTCTTGGCAGATCCACATGTAAAGATTAAAAAAACAATTGTAACGTTAGTGGCAAAGTATTAGAAATTAATAATTTTTCCTAAGCAAAAATAAGATATTGAAAAGTATTTGAAATGTGAGGAAAGAAATGCTATTTAGTATCATGGTGCCCTACCATGTTCCCCACAGAGGATGTGTTTGTTGAAGGTCTCTGGACATATGGTCTCAAGAACAGCTGGATGTATGTGCCATAATTTACTATTAATGAACAAGAATGTGGTATTTGAAGTGTATTATGTTACATGGAGGTAGATGTTTTGAAAATTGCATTGTAGCTGTTCAAAATTAAATGAATGTTCCCCCTGCCACCACTCAAAAGATAGACTAACTGAACTGCTTGCTCCTGTTTGCCTTTACAGTGATACCCACTTCTTTGTGGCTTCTGATTTTTAGATGAGGCACTTCTTGCACAGAGAGGGGAAAAAACAAACCTCTTTCCTGAATGTCCGCTTTCATAAAGCATCGGCTTTGCTTGTCACCCAGTGACAGGTGTTAAAAACTCAGGAGAACCATTCTGGATAATCAACATCCCAGGATGCACCTGCATGAGTGGCTCTGTGATCAATGCATGCTATTTTTAAAAATTATATTTATTTTATTTTATTTAGCTGTAAACCTTCTCTGCACCCACACTTGGAGTATTGTGCAGCAGAGTAATGCACAAGAAATGGCTTCTCTCCTGGAAAACCAATAGTTCATATTAGTTGAGAAACCTGGAGCTGTGCATAAGTGCTTATGCACACTCGGTCTCTCTCACTTCCCTTTTTTTTTTTTTTTTTTTTTTTTTTTTAATATCTTTCTGCTCTTATAGTGCCAAAGGAAAAATTCAGTCAGAGCTGAGTCTCTGCACAAAATACAAGAGGTTTGCTGGAGTCCCCTGCTGTGCAGGGAAGAAGCATCAGCTGATTGATCCACCATGTCATTTTACCTTCTCCCAAGATTTCACAGCCTTAAATGTCTTTGTCTGTAAAGATCCTAAAGCAGGTGTAAATATGATTGAAGTTTTACACTGGAAGAGAAAATCAAATGTAAGCTTTAAGGGAAAGAGGTGTGTGTGTGGAAGAAGCAGTAGCTGGATTCATAGGTGTCATTTCTGGATTGAGAACATACTTGCATTTTGTGATTTTGGAGACCTGGGAGCAAGAGGCTTTGAATGTCTTCCCCTCTCCTTCCTGTGAGTCTCAATTTACCACGTTTGTGTCCTTTTTGTTTGGAAAACGCTCACTGCTGCGTACGTCGCACATGCCACGCTGCATCCTTGCAGCCACAGCCCTTTGTGCTCGGTGTGTGTAGATGGATGGTTTTTTCCATCATACATCACGGCTGTGACAGCAGACTGATGATCTACAACTCTGAGCACTGTAGCTCTGATGATGTGGCTGTGGCTGTAGTAATAATGTGGGCCTACTCCAGGGACAGCAATGCTGCATGGGGGTTTTTTTAAAGGTGAAGGAAAAGGCTTAAATCCCCTCTTGTTTCCTACCTGCCTCCCTCCCCAAAGCTGTTTCAAGTCCCAGATCAATGGAAAAAAAAAAAAAAAAAGATTAATCTATCTTCTATGGAAATATCATCACTGGTGTGAGAGAGCTCACTGATTTAGATGCTGGACAGGATATCACAAAATCAAGCTTTGTAAATACAGAATTGGGCAGAAAAGCAGAGGAAAGTCTGACTTTCAGACCTTTTATCCTGACAAGTAAATATTGTCATATCAGAAGCAGAACAAACTTGTCTTCTGTGTAGCTGCAGTTTGATCGACTCTTGCAGTTTTTCCGTAGGCTCATATCTCTAGCCATCATTAAAACTCCAGCTCCTGGAGGCAAGTGAGTTTGTTAAATCACATCTTTCCTAAGTAAATAAACATTACTTTCTTTGAAAGGAGATGTAAACTCTTCAAATCGTGACATCAGTTACCCATGGAGATTCAGAAATAAAATGGTCGAGGAAAGAACTCGCATTTTATTATTATTGTATTTCCTGGGTTTTAAACCATTCAACTGATTTAGGGTTGAGTCATGATGCTTGATTGCTTGGGGGTAGCAACAATACTGAATTTAGATCCTCACCTGGCAGTCGCTCGCCGTCTTGCTGCAGGCTGGCAGCTGGTGGTGCCAAGCCAGAAGCCAAACTCCTTTCTCTCCATCTCCCAAGTGCCTAAACCAGAAATACACTGCCTGCTTTTAACAGGCTGGATGGCCCCAGCTCTGGGACTGCCTGTTTGCATGCAGACCCCAACCCCGCTGCTGTCCCCGCCAGTCAGGCTACACTTGCAGCCACGGGAAACTGTGCCTTCGTCCAAAGCCCAGATAAGCGAAAGAAGACATGTACTGACTTCAGCAAGACTTAACTCAAGCCTGAGCCTCATGCATCTCAGAAAAGTTGGGAGTACTGCCTGTGCACACAGATATAAAGAGTGCAACGTGCTTTTCTTGTGGTTTTTTATTGCTTTTTAAAGCACAGATTTCAGTTAAGGCCAAAGGGCTTTGAAAGGTGAACTCGAAATTGGTCTCTGAATTAGTGAAAGTAAAGTCATTCCATCTTTTCTCTGGGACATGAAACAAAGAACACACTGGCAGACATATCTGCTACCGTTAATTAAGCTACAACTGTTTGCAGAGGACCTTACGCGCCATGTGGCACTGGAAAGGAAAAAGCACCGCAGGTGACCTGACCCCGAGCTCTGGCTGAAGGAGAGAGGAGCTCCTTGCATGTCCTGTACACAAGCTCCTTCCTTTGCTAAGTTGCTGTCCTAATACTGTAGTAATAGTACAGCAAAAGTAAAGGATGGGGGATTTTTGCCCATATGAAGCAAACTGCATGTTGTGGAGCCTTACTTCAATAAACAGGGAGTATTCACCAAACACCATTGCATTGCTAGGTTGCATATGGTCAAGAAGAAACATGTCGTGTTGTCTGCTGGCTCCAGAGGGGTCAGCTTTCTTCCGATCCAGCTGTTTTGCAGCCCCAAGGCTGCTTCCCTGTTGCCCACAGCTGGCAGAGGTCAAGCCTTGTCCAAAATATCCATGCACACCCTCAGAGAGTAATTTGGGATTTATAGCAGCCATATCGTTTACCTGTGCCGTCTGAGGACAGGACAGAAAGAGCAGGAACTGCCTGAGTCTGGCAGAAGTCTCCAAGTGCCTGTCGCAGCCAGGCACAAGGGGCACCAATTTCAGGGCTGTCTCTCTCCATCCTTGGTGAAAAAAACCCAGTCGGGAACCAAGGGCAGAGTGGCTTGACAATCCCCATCACTACAGACCCTGCTGTAGTAAAAACTCTGTCCCATTGCTGAGATGCTCTTACCTGAATAATTTCTAGCCCTCCCACATAGGCTGCTCTTTCTGGGGTGTCTTGTCGCACTCACGAACCTTTCAGGTGAGAGGAGATCCTCAGTGGGCTGGCTACGATCTCCAGCCTGTCTGCTAGAGGATTGCTCAGATGGTTTCCCCACTGCCTTTGGGGACCTGATGACTGGTACCTCCTGGGATCTCTGCAGTGGTGGCCACTGTCCAGGCTCCCTTGGCAGATTGCTCCATTACCTGTTTGATCTTGGGGAGTTTTCCCTGATATTTAACCTAATTATTGCCTACCGGAGTTAAAACCCATTACTCCCCATTCCATCCTCACTGACTAATGTGAATTGGTCCCAATCCTCTTTACAATGTCTCTTAACATGCTTGTAGACAGTTAAGTGTCCCTTCAGCCTTCTCTTCTCCAGTCTGAACATGCCTTTCTCTCACAGGTCTTGTTTTCCAAATCCTTTATCACCTTTGTTGCTTTCCTGTGAGCTCTTCCCAATTAATCTTCAAAAAAAATGTGCCCCGCACCAAACGCAGTGTGCCATTGCCTCTGTTGCTGAAGGAGAGCAGCATAATTAGCATAATTATCTTGCCTGGTTTTCCCACAGCTCTGCTATTAACCGTTTTATTGCCGGGACACCTTGTCCAGCTGGCAGCATGCAAATCCAGTTTTCTGCCGAGTGCAGGTCGATGTAGGGTTTGACCGGCTGGCTGTTCAGCTAGGATTCATTTTTACGAGTTCCTGCAAAGGCAGATACCGCTTTGCAGGCAGAGTCCAGTCCCTGCCTTCAAGCAGACTTCAGCTTCCGAGGGTGATGTGGAAAGTATTGTAGCCTGGGAAAAGCCCTGCCCCAAAGAGGCTCAGGGCAGCGGGTGGCTCCAGGAGGAGCTGGTGGCCCTGCTCCTGCCAGGGGGACACTGGCCACGTGGGATGCCAGCCTGGACAATCCCGGCCGCTGCTCAGATGCTTCCCTGGCGTGCCTCCAGGGCAGCAGAGCTGCATGGTGCGACGGCTGCGAAAAACTTGCCGCCTCTGGCTGCTGGCAGAGAAGTCGGCTTTGAAACGGCAATGTCTGCGAGGAGAGTTCGCACGCTTCACAAAGTGCTGCCTCCCGGTCACGGCTGTGGTGCCCAGCAAAGCCCATCTCCGGCTGGGTGTTGCATCTGGCAAAGAGCAGTGCCGCTGGCTTGCGTTGCTTTTAGGGTTTTAACGTTAGATCCTATAGCGAAACAATATTCTTCCCAGCATTTTCTATTGCCATGCTACAGCGATGCCTTTCATTATTCTCCATGCAGAACATTGACTTTGTTGAATCTCAGTACATTTCTTCAATTTGTCTCCCAAACACCATGTTATACTTTAATCCCGTCCTTGTCGATATTTGCATATCTTCCTTGGTTGGAATGGTACCTAAACAGGGGCTTGCTCTTAAAGGCATGGACAGATTTGCACGTCTGACTGTGCCAAGAGCTGCTAATGAAAATACCAACGAGCATGGGGGAATAAACTTGCCACCTGTGGAGTCTTGTTTGGCATCCTCATTCAGCCTAATAAAGAATCATTCATGTTTAATTGCTACATTTGATTGTTTAATTACAGTTATTTTACATGCCATCTTGTAGTTTTGTCTTGGCTTTAGACACTATCTGCTACCTTACTCTTTTTGAATAGTGAATTATACTATAATGGAAAATTGTTTTAATCAAAGAATTAGAACTAGGCCTTTAAATTGTAATCAGGATTTTTTTAAAAAATCTGTTCATAAAATCCTTTCTATTTGATGTTGCTGTATATATTCAAATCCGGGCTTCTTTCTGTGCAACAAGAATTATACGAATAACTCTCTCAAATGCTCTTGCAAGGCCACAATATGAGTAGCCTCATCTTCTCACTGAAGTTTTATCAATTTAAGTTTACTTTGTTTAAATGCCAATTCACGTTAACCACTGCAAGATTTTTTTGTACAGGCTTAACTTGGCATAAAATTAGTTTATTGCAGGTTCACTTAGTTGGGCAATGTTCTGACTTCAAATCAATACAAATCTGTCCTAAACTTCAGTAAGATGGTCTGCTTGCAAACCTGACACCTGTTTAACTAAATGAATGGAAGGGAAACCAGGAAAATTCCTCTGCTACTTCGGCTGTGCCTTTTTGATGCTCCCATCCTGTAATTAAACGGTGAGGAGGTATCTACCAGCTCAGAGCCCTGGGGTAGCCCTTGCCTTGGTACCTGGTGGGTTTCTCTCTGCAAGAAGGTCTCCCTGAACCTAATTCCCAGGGCACGTGTTGATGGCCTCTCTGGGTTAATGACAGACCTGTCCTGGGCGAAGACCTTTGTCAGGCGCTTCCCAGCCGCAGGCTGGCCACGAACCGCCTGCCCCTGCCTTTCACTTGCCTTCCAATAGGGCAAACTCCCTTTGAACTAAAGTGCTTCAGGACTTCTTCCAGAAGCAATGAAACGCCTCCAAGTCATCTGACAATCTTTTCTTTCTGTTTCTGTAAACCGTACTGTGTCCCCCGCAGGGCAGACATGGCCATACAGCGAGCGGTCCCTAGCTCCGCTCTTTGCTTTCCGAGCAGGGCGAGGTGTCGCTGCCTTGCTCTGAGCCCCCTGCTTTTGCTTCTGATATCGTGCCTCGGTGCATGGAAGCTCCCTGCCCCCAGACTCCCGTCCATGGGACCATGCTAACCCCTATCTTGCTGGCACGTGCACGTTTGTCCTTTCTGATCTTTGTAAGCTAAATCGCCCAGCATTTGGTCAGTCGCTGCTCCTGAGGTGCTGGTCTCTTACAAATTTATGTAGAAGGAGCTGGAGAGATAGATGCCCAGGCCATTTAAGATCTACACCAAAACCATCTACCCTTTCTATCATCTTTTCCTTCAACCTTATGGTCTTCCCAAGTCTTCATCCCAACAACCAATGTCCTCGGGCATTTTCCAGCATGGCACTGCCTTCTCTGCCACAGAAACACGTAACCACACAGTGCTCCTCCCCTCCACATCCAGAAATAAAACACCAGGTGACTGCAAGTACCACACATAGTGTCTTACTTTGCCTCTGGCTTGCTCACCAAGGAGCAAATTTCTTGATGCTTAAACTCCCCTCTTAGACAAGTAAAGACAAGCTGATCTTTGTATGCTCAGACGGCCGCAATGGCAAAGGCCGCACCGATCCTCCTCGGATCGCGCTGCAACGAAACACGGCAACACGGGGAAATGTGCCCGTCACAGACGGTGCTCTGCCTTTCGGTGCTCATGTCTCCTAATTTTAGGCACTGGAGTAATTCTTTACTTGAGCCATTTCTGTGTGACTAATATAGGTACAGGAGGAGGAAGGTCTCCCTTTTATCCCTGATTTTATTCCTGCTTCTCTGATGCCTAAATCTCTCTTTGAGCTGGTAGTCCAGGTGCTCTACCCATCCAGAGGGGAGGTAACTTTCTCAGGCTAGTCTTTAACTATATTGCTTAATAGGAGAAAACTTTAGAGTGTTGGCAACTGGTGTCCAGAATTTAGAGGAAAAATATGGAAAAGACATCTATCAAATCAAATAAATGAATACATTAAGGGCACTGCACTGAGTGAGGGTTCTCCAAAAGAAAGAAAGAAAGAAAGAAAGAAAGAAGGAAAGAAAGAAAGTTAAAAAAAAGAAGGTAAGTGAGCTGCAGGACAGTTTAATGCTAGTTATTTACCTGCTTGGAGGTCCTAAGGGATTTCCCTTTGGATACACCTTGAGCTCATTCCCAGGAAATTCTTCTCTTGCTTTTACTGCTGCCTTGCCTTTCCCCTTCTCACCTCGTACAGCTAAGAAATGACATGCTACCTGAGTGCTTTTTTTCAGGATAATTTCAGCTACTTCTTGCTCAGTTAAGATTTTTGAAACGATCAGGCTCATGTACTCAAATCAGTTTAAAGTGCTTTACAAGAATGTGGCACAGGAATACTAAATCATTATTCAACATTTGACCAGACATGAAAATAATCCACACTCATAACTAGTTTCTTAAAATGGCCAGTGTAATTACTGATAGGCGGAATAAGAAGGTAGGAAACAACTACCATTTCTGCAGACAAGGAGCATCTTATTGAGACAAAGCTACAGCGAAGCAGGCAATTTTCAGTTCTTTTTCAGCAAGCTTTCTATATCCTTTCTTGCCTTTGCACTCATAGAAAGCCAATTTTCCGTGTCCCTACTACATGCAAAATGGGGCAAGATTTTAAAGATACAGCTCCACTCCATTTGACTGCAGCAGACTAAAAGAAAAATGAAGTTCAGCACTTAACTGATCCCTCTGCAATATTTCAGGGTAAATTAAAAATCAAAATGTCAAGAGGTTCAATATGTCAGTGGGCCTTTTGACAGAGCAGCCACTTTGAAGCCTAAATGGGAACTGTGCTCTTTTTAAAAACTAAAACCAAATGTGTGCAGCTGCTGCTCTGTTTCAAAATTCAGGCCCTTCATCTTTGTATTCCTTTTGTAATAAAATTAGTAAAATATTCTGGCTGCTGTTCTACTTACTCTCAGAGCAGAAAGCCTCCATTTCATAGAACAGCTACCTATTTATTAGGATGGCTATTCTGCATTGTCTGCATTAAAGTAATGCCTGGGAATCTCACAGTCTGCCTTCTTCCACCGAGCAAAACTGTATTTACTGCCCACAACGTGTTTATCTTGCCCGGCCCTCAGCAAATCATTTTTTGTTTTGCCATCTCAGTTTGTGTTTGTAAAACAGCAAAAATAATAAATGGCAATACTTACCTTCTTCACAAAGATGTGGTGAAGATTAATTAGTTCTTGTTTATACAAAGATTGGCAATAGTGATCTGCAGGTTTGCAAAACACTGGAGTGATTGCTATCGCTGCTGCGCTTGACAAAGAAGCACAGTCAAGGACAGGAGCTGGTGCCACTGCAATCATTTACAGGCCTGATGATATATGTGGCCTTGAAGAAAACTCCCCCAAACCATCTGCATTTGCACCTAAAGCCAGGAGGAAATGCATATCAGGACACTCAGAAGTTGAGTTTGCAGAGCGGCGTTTGCAGGACAGCACCATGGCAGCCCCATTCCTTTGCATGTCAGCAAAAGCGGTGTTACCGATGA
This sequence comes from Astur gentilis, assembly GCF_929443795.1. Lineage (NCBI taxonomy): Eukaryota > Metazoa > Chordata > Aves > Accipitriformes > Accipitridae > Astur > Astur gentilis. The sequence continues at coordinate 34,075,864 of NC_064891.1, forward strand.
GTTGTAAGGGGATGATTTTCTCTCCCTGGAGCCTGCAAGTGCAATCATGTGCCGTTAGCACGTGACAGGAGGAAGGGTGTCCGGGTATCGTGAAGAGGCTTGCCACCTTGCAGGGCCCGTGCTGCCCCTGCCCCATTGCAGGGGCCATGGACACGGGGCTCAGCCCAGCATAGGACTGGTGCTCTGAACGTGGGCCTGAAGCAGAATTTGGTGAAGTTCAACGCCAGGAGCAGCCAACCAACTCTGAAGGTGCTTTCCGCTGCTCAACAGGCTGCTCCTCACCCGGCCACACCTCCTCTACTCTCGGCCAGGCAGCGTGGGCTGGCATGGACCTCGCATTGGAGTCCACCTCAAGCAAGGTGCTCCTTTGCCACTTTGGCCATGGCAACCCTGGGGGCTCCATTACCCATCAGCGGGCACCCCCTGCCCCTCACCGCAAACCCTTTAATGTGCTGGAAGAGGCACATGGCTAAGTAATCTGAACTGCTTATTCAGTAACGTCCTAGATAGTATTAAACTTCTTCCTCCTGAACTTTGCTATGGATGCGGTGATGGACTAAACCTCTCCCACTCACTTACGCCTTCCCTGCCAGTCTCTGTGTACATGTATTGTGCTACGGCAAATTGACACCTTTGGCTCTCAGCCTGCTGTGTTAGATACTTGCAGGCTGTCCAGTCAGCAGGTTAGGCTATTTTCATAGCAATGCATCCACAGTGAAATGTGTTTTTCCCCACAGCTGCCCAATTTGTTCTCGTAGGTGCTTTTGAGCGTTGCCGGCTTTCAGCCTGATTTTGCCGCAGGCAGGGCTATCTCTGCACAAAATGACGGGAGGCTGTGCCAGCCTGCGCGCCTTGTCCTCCACCTTCCCCCCATTCCCTACAGCTTTCCATAGGCTCCAGCTGTCGCTTTTCACCTTCCTCAGCAGCTCCTTGCCACCCTGAGAGCCGGCCCTGCCCTCCTGTGCTGCCGCACCATGTCCAAACACAGTGATGCAGCAAACGGCGAACTCCCCCTGGGCAAAGCGGGGTCTGCGGCTGGTGGCGGCAGTGACCAGCAGCCGGCGACGGCCAGGTCTGGGCACTGCAGGTTGCTAACACAGCAGATGGGATTTTTGTGGCTGAAGCTTCGTTCCACCTGCAGCTGAAGCGGTGCGGGCGATCAGCTGGAGTCGGCTGTGGGAGATGCTGGTCCCTGCATAACTCGTGACTGCTTTTGTCAGATCGTCTGGTGGCACCTGGATAAGATTTAGGGGTGATTTTTCTGCTTTGGCAGAGACCAAAACACTCCGTTGAGGAGAGGTGAATTTAGCAGAACAGGGGTGAGATCTGGGACATTGATACCACAGGTACCGTATTGACCAGCAGGTCCCCAGATGGCACGGTTGGTCCATCCTTGAGTGACTGGGTATTACAGGGTCCCTTGAATCCCAAGATCTTACTTTGTGCTTCTTTACTTACAGCCCTTACTGCATAGCTACGTATTTGTGCTGGTCCTCTTCAGCAGTCCGATTGCTCCTCTGTTAGCCTTGTTTCTGCTGCACACTTCCCTAGGTACAGACTACAGCCATCTGAATAAAAACCGCAGCCAACACTGACTGTTCAGTAACTCCTTTCGCACTGTAACAAAAGCAGCACTGATAAAACGTCCCTGTTTTGTAAAGACATAATTTCTCAGCAAGGTTTTTTTAACAGCAGAAGTCCAGTTACTATGGTGGACAGTTATGCCATTAAGGTCAAAGTCTACAGGTTAGATTGTGCGAGCCCAAAAATGCATGCCGTGTGTTTTCAGCCTATAGATACCCATTTAGTGGTATGAGCTTAAAGGAAGGATGTATTTTGGGGCAATTTGCATTGCAAGGTATGTGCAGGTGACAGTGCAGTATGATGGGAGATGTTATTACTGAGATTAGAATTCACACTTATAGACTAAATTGGGATGGTGTTTGTCTGAGAAATGATGGTACCCTGGGAAAAAATACTAAACATCTGATAATTTAATATTGACTGTGTCCAGTAAATATGCCTTTAGTTTCCTATTTCCAGCTAAGATTAATTTTCTGATCAAAGAAAATTTGATCAGAACTGCATAGACAGTGCAATAGCAGTAATATTACATGGCTTGAGGATATGTGTTGTACCTTTGAATCTCTACAGGAAAGCCAGCCAGGAGGGGATGATGATGGCTTGTGGTAGAAGCTCTGCAAGAAATAATAACTACTCTTTGGTTTTGGAAAGGAGTTATTTTTATGTATTCCTTTCCCGCTGTCAATCAGAGAAGTCCTTTCCTCACTTTGAAAGTACAGACAGTCTTTGTTTTATGCCTGTAAAACTCTTCGAATGCTTTTGGTTGAACCCTGTGCTAATTACAGTTATTGCTATTCTGATTTCTTTTAAGAAGTCCAGAAGTAGAGATGAATGCTGCTGCACCATTTGTTCTGGTGTTATAAACTATGCTAACAAGATTAATCTCCGTCCTCCCATGTTTCTGCCCTGTCCGGTGTGACAGATAGCCCCCTTCTCCTTCCCCTCCCACTTCCATCCATTCCTGCTAGATCAGCTTTTCCCATCACAGGTGGAGCGTGCCACCCACACAAGCTCGGAATGGTTTCTGGTTAGCCCTTCACCAGTCATTTTGCAATATTGCTTTCCTTGCTCTTCTACTACCATCACATTAAATATTCGCTGCTTCACAGTGCCTGTTAACTGGATGGTTTACTACTAATAACTGGCTCTGAATGGAGACATCTTACTCAGAGTATTCCCAGCACCATCTGCTGCCTTTCTTTATTTCCATTTCTAGAAAGGGTTTCACTGATGTCTGAGAAGCAGGGGAGGACTCTGGATACGGTTGACACAAATCCCAGAAAATATTTGTCTCTTTGTCTTACGTGCTAATTAGCGCAGACTTGGTCAAAAGTGTTCTGAACTTTTATTTATTTATTTTATTCATTTCTATAGCATCTATCACCATGACAGCAATGCGCTTCAACGGCAGGAAATTAAAACACATAACGCAGGCAGCTAATCAAATGCAGAAGCAAACAGAAGAATTTTGCGCAGAGCCCTCGGTGTCGCTATGGTCCCGCTTTGACAGGCAGTTGAGTTTCTCTTTCTGCAGGAAAAAAAAAAGGTGGTTTGTTTGTTTCAAATTCCCTTTTCCCTTGGAAGCGTAAACGTGAAATTACTCTATCTTCCTCTGTTGGGATGTCTTATTTATTTTCCTGCTAGTGGCTGTTAAAGTAGATGATGTTTAATTACTTCCTGGGTTTAATTCATGGCTTGCACACTTCAACACGGGGATTATGGTAGGACTGGTGCGGACTAAGCTGTGCTGTTGAGGCGCAGCCTGGTCTCAGCAGCTCCATCGCTTCCGTGGCCAGGATCCGTCGCCCCGTAGCTGTCCAGGCTCCGCCGGCCCTCCCTTCTGTGGCGTGCTGTCTCTTGTTAACAGAGTCTTATTTCACCCTTTGTCCTTCAGGGGCTGCGCAGGGGTCAGCAGGTCTGAACGCCGTCTCGAGGCTCCCGGGGTGCAGCACACTTTTCTGGCAGGAGCAGGTGAAAGGGCAGCCGTCCAGCTTGGTCCCGCGTACCGAGCTGTCCTCTCAGCCGGGCAGCGGGGCTGGTAAGAGGTTTCAGCAGCTGGGAAGACCTGCTGAGCAGAGAAGAGAGGTTAAACCTGCCTGGGTAAAAAGGGGGCCACCAAGCCAGCCAGGCTGTGCCTTATTGCTTTGCCTTCGAGGCAGCAGGTACCAGCAGGGAGGGAGCTCGTTGCGCTGGTTAGGAGTTGCTGAGCTAGTGAGTTGTTCAGATTAAATCATTCACTTAATGAAGAAAGACGGAGGGACTGAGCCAGGACGAAGGCAGGAGGGCTGTGCGATGGGGCCGCAGGAGCCGCAGTCGCGTGGAGTCGCGTGGATGGCTGGCCCACCGGCTTGCCCTCTCCTCTCCTCGTGGGGCGAGGACAGGGGCAAAGGAAAACCCGGCAGGAAAACAATTCCCTGCAAATCTCTTAAATAATTGGAAAATGTTTGTTTTGCAGGATCCAGACTAGATCTCTTGTCTGGGCTTTGTGAAGCTTTTTATTTTAGCAGTATTTGGACAAAAGAGTTACTGCAGTTCCCAGTGCGTCACGTTCTTTCGCCAGTTTTCCCTTTCTGGGCGGCAGCCGGTTCCTGTCTCTGCATGTTGCACCCTCTGCCATGGGCATCGCTCACACATAAACCCGAATCCCTCCAACCCCAGTGCGTGGCAGCACCGAGTGCCTACTTGTCCGGCCAGCTGGTTGACAGCCATGTGTGAGGAGCAGAGTTAGGGCTAAAGCTCTGCTCGTCTGATGCCCTTCACCTTAGACACCAGGCCGTGCGGTGCGATGCTCACCTCCCACTTCAGCACGCGAGGTTTTCCTGGCGTGAAGTGGCTAGCCTATAGTTAGGGCATATGTTTTTGACTGCATCTACATCTTTGGGTGTGCAGTACAGTTGTGTGATGGGAACAGTGTTTTGGACTTCAAGTGTTTAGATAACTGCTATGTTTAAAATTACTGTTTAAAAAGAAAGATCTTTTAGAAAAATATTAAGAAGAATGAATTTCAAATCAGCCACTGAGAAAGCCTAGTAAAAGGGTAACAGAATCATTTTGGGATCTTTTTAACCTTGACAGGGACCCTTTGAGCTCTTTACGTAAGGTTTTGCATATGTCAATCACAGTCTCGACCCTGTTAGAGACTTCAATCAGAAGTCTGCTAACTTCTCTCGAACAATTTCATCAACTCATCATCTTATACTGTTATCTTCAGGTGAGTTCTTCTGGGGGCAACAGAATTTTACCCAAACCAGTCTTTGTATTCCTTGCACCTAAATTAGTTTTTATTTGTATTCTTTTGAGTCAACAGTTCAAACAGCTAAGTATACCTACCAAGGAGCATCCTAACAGACTGCTTTCCTATTAAGCTTTAGTATCGAAAACTGAAATGCATTTTTCTTGATTAGTGCTGATAAACTGACACGTGAGTAATAAATCATGCAAAGCTTGAGTCCTTCCCTGCACCCAGTGAGCCTATGGAGGTGGGTAGAGTTTTTCTGCTTTGTTCCTGCAAGCTAAGGCTGGATTTCATAGAGTCATTGAGTAACTCGTCTCATAAATCCATGTACGAACATTAGCAGTCTAACTCCTCTCAAAATAATTACATTGCTTCTACCTCAGGTTGTAAACTTGGGTGTGTTGTCAAACAGCTGTTGTGTTTCACTCTCCAAATGACCAGAATGATTCAAGGTGCAAAGCAACTGGGTCTTCTCCCAGGTGAGAGATTCTCCATAAATCTAAGAGACTCATTATTTTCCTGTCCATCCAGATACATATAGGATAAAGTAATATACCAGTGGGGTTTTTTCATCAGTGAATTACACTAATGAATGCATTAGTCTCTTTTTTAGTTCTCTAGCCAGCTTTTTGAGTTATTTACTTGATATTAATTACTGGAAAGCCCTCACTATTTTGTGGAGCCCTTGTACCCAAGTAGCATTATTTCTTGCCATAAGGGCACAGCAAGGTTAAATACCAAACGCCACTTGATGTGATTTTGCAGAGATTTGGGGCATATGGAGCCACGAAAGTGCCTGAGGCCGTCATCAGATCCACTTGGCATCCGTAATCAAGAGAAGCGAGCTGATTGTCTTTGCTTTTCATATCTCTGCATTTGAGTAGGAACTCTCCAAACTATTTCATCTGATAACGTCTTGGCGAAACTTTCATTTTGTGTATGTAGCCAGGCAGTCTCTCCTTGCTTTGGAAACTGGTTTTATATCATGGCATTTTTTTCTTGTCTTTTTTTTTATGTTCGTAGGTGCCAATCTAGAGGCTGCTATTTGAAAGTTTTTATTTTTTGTTGCGTGCTTGCTTTAAAACTATTTGTTGGTATTGAATATGATGTATTTTAAATGGCTAAAATAGAGCACATCATTGATGTAGATGCAATAGAAATTGATTTGAGACTGCAGCAACCATGGTACCTTCACATGCTAAAATTGGAAGCTATCATAGTTTCTGAAGTTGCAAATGTTAGCGTCTGAATGGTACTCACTATCGGTCAGGTTCAGACTAAAGCCTATTTCTTTTCTTTTTTTTTTTTAAATAGGTGTAAGTTATTCTCTGGGCTGCAGATACATAAGAGTTTTCTGTACTTGGAAACAAATCAAAGTTTGTTTTCCAGTCATCCAAGGAGAATAACTTTACAAATGCTACAGGGAACATTGCTTTGGAAACTTGTATGGACATAATCATGCAGCACTTTTTAAAAATGAAAGTACCCCCAAAAAGCCTTTTGCTGCATGGGGAATGGGTGGAGCTCACAAGTGCCTACTAAGGGTAATGGGCTCTAAATTTCAGCTCTGTTCTCTGAGCCACAGGGGCAATTCCTCTCAACCTGATCCCAAAGTCTGCAGCAAACTGTTGTATTTAAGAGCCCTTGGGAGAGTATTTCATGGAATGGAGATTAGAAAGCAAGAACTGAAAACTGGAAAGTGCTTCTTGGTGTCTCTTTAACAGCTTAGGATTGATTCATTTTAGTATTTGTGTCTGGGTCGTATTCACTGCTGCCTCATAGATCAATGGCACGACGGAGTCCCAGCTCTTGTTGATGCAGCATATGGGAACGGGATCCATTATCTTTAGTTCCCAGGACTATAAAATGTCTAATAAACTCAGCAGCCAGAGTGCCAGATTTGTGCGGCACTGCCAGCTGCTCTAGCCTTGTTGTCAATATATTAAGCTATGTTTTTAGTTTCATTATTGATGGGGAATGCTGATAGTCGGGCAAATGATGTTGCTTGCAGATTTCAGGCACTTTTCTAAAGCATCAATGACATTAGAGGGTTGAAAGAGGCTAAAAATAAAAGAAAACAAGTCAGAAAACAGCCCCTGGCACCCACAGAGTGAATTCATGGTTCACCTGGCTCATTTCTCCTTTGGAAACTAGGAGGCCTCCAGAGTTGTGCCTATGGGATTTGTAAGTGAACACTCATTGCAGGAGACAGGGGAAAACAAAAATCGTGTGTACCAGCGCAAGAAGGAGACCCAGCTGCGGGAGATCACGGCTCACAGTAGGAGCAAAGCCGTTTGGTGGAAATCCCGTTTGCTGCAGCGCTCTCCTAGCCCATCCTTGTCCTGCCTCCTCCTTCTCCTTTCGCTTCTGCCAGACAGGATCTGGATCAGAAAACAGGGGAAATCCTCAGTTCACCACCTAATTAAAAAATATTTGCTCATTATCTCATAAGCCTCTTTCTCTCATGTCAGCATGACTTGTAAAGGTGACTTCAGCTGCTGTGCCTTCTCTTGCAGGGAGGGAGGGAGGGAGGGAGAGAGGGAGGGAGGGAAGGAAGGATTCAGCTGCAATGAGAAATCAATTTAAATTCACATGGGCACAGTCAATCCTTAATCATGTCAGCAAACTCAGGCTGGCTGCAGGAATCTGAGTAGGAAGTTCAAATGCCTCAGTCCCAAATGTTCATCTCCTATCGCAGAACCCAAGGCAGTGTGTCCCTGAGCATTAGTTTGCTGCTCCGGCACTTTTATCAGTCTCTTCCCCAGCTGTTATAATTTGTCTTTCCCGTGTTTTTCCCACCCAGCACTCTGTGGCTTCTGCTACGCCTTCAGAATAAATTCCATAATTGCTCTGAAAATGGCGCAAAACGTGTTCTTGCATATGGGTGTTGTTATGGTGGGATGGGGGAACAGCTTCCTACTCTGCTTTGCTTGCTCCCTGTGCATTGTCACCAGGGGCGTGTTGCAGTTCCTGACCAGTATTAGTTGTTATTGCTCTCTTTACTCCTCTGGGACATGGAGATCAAGCACAGCTAGAGGCAGTTAAGCAACATTTTCAGTCTCTAGTGTCGTCAGTTTAGGCACTTCAAAATCAGTAGCAGGCACTCAAATGGAAGTAAGTTAATATAAGCCAGCATCCACAGTTCCCATTTAATCCACTGACTATTGATGACTTTGATCAATCTCTAGGTATTATTTCCTGAAAAGAGAATCTTGTATCCCACAGGCAGGATCAGCTTCTGTATCTTCAACATCTTGGACAAGGGAAAACAAAATTTGTAGCATTAATGCTGGCATAAATGCAGGAAGAAATGTTCCCTTGAGTCTTACCTGGGCTAGGGTCTGTATGGATGGTGTGTTAGAGTAGCTATCGCCCATGCTTGTAGGTAGGCTGCTCTTGGTTTGTAAGTCTGCTGTTACTGCCTGGTGCCCACTAGCTCTTGACAGCCTTCCTAGGGCATTTGAATCTCGCAGTCTTTGCCATCAATAGATGCAGCACTGGGAAAAACCTGTTAAATGTTCATGTGTTTCTGCCAACTTTTCTGCAAGTAAAAGAAAGGAAGAAGCCTGCAAGCTGGGAGTTTCTTTGAAAGAATGCAGATCAGAGGTTTTGTGCAAACTACTTTCTTCAAATATTTAAAATCTGCTGCAATTACTAGGTATTTAAAAACATTCTGGGCAATAATTTCTGGGCCCTTCTGTTTTTCCCTTCTCTTTACTGTCACATAGTCTCAGCCATTAGTAAGGCTAAAGGATGACTTCCATGAAAATGAGGGAGATGGCAACGGCGTGTTTGACAAAAACATGACTTCTGCTTGGTGAGGCTGTATAACCTGATCAGAAGACACCACGAGGTGGAGGATTCATTACGTCCATCAATACCTTGTTCAGAGCTTTTCACCCTGCTTAAAAATGCATTCCTACTATCTCAGATTTGTCTGTCTCAAGCTTCCAGCTGCTGAATCTTGTTATTTCCTACATTAAAGAACTTCACGGTTCCCACTGTTTCATGAAGGTAATATAGTACATTGTAATCAAGCCACCTCTTGGTCTTCTTTTCCATAAGCTAAACAGATAGTGCTCTCTACATTTCTCACTCTAAAGCACTTTCTTCAGCTCTTAAACCATTTTTGTGGCACTTGCTATGGCTTTTTTTTCTGTGCAGCCACCAATCTTGCTACACCTTTATTAAAAAAGATGAACGCTGGAGCTGAGCACGTTGTCAGGAACTGGCCTCATCTAGACTACATGCAACCTAAAAAGCCTGTGCCTAAATCTGCTCACATTGCCCTCTTTGTATATAGGAATTATTTTTCCTCTTTTTAGTGTGGCTTTACCCTGGCAATCTGTCTTCGGTTGCTTGTCCACTGTGACCTTAAACCCTTTGCCGTTACTGTGGGATTACCCTGCTGCCCACTTCCAGGAGTGGCTTCCACTCCACTGCCTAGCCTTCATACCTGCCTGTATTTAGATGCAATTTGTTTGAGTAAGCCTATCTTGCCAAATGTTGCACCACCTTCCAGATGATATTACAGTTTCTCTGAGGGACTTTCAGAGAGATGGTTAGCATCTAGGATAGGATGCTGTCCTGGTTTCAGCTGGGATAGAGTTAACTGTCCTCCTAGTAGCTGGTACAGTGCTGTGTTTTGAGTTCAGTATGCGAAGAATGTTGATAACACTGATGTTTTCAGTTGTTGCTCAGTAGTGTTTATTCTAAAGTCCAGGATTTTTCAGCTTCTCATCCCCAGCCAGCGAGAAAGCTGGAGGGGCACAAGAAGTTGGCCAGGACACAGCCAGGGCACCTGCCCCAAACTGGCCAAAGGGGTATTCCATACCATGGGACGTCAAATCCAGTATAGGAACTGGGGGGAGTGGGGGCGGGGGATCGCCGCTCGGGGACTGACTGGGTGTCGGTCGGTGGGTGGTGAGCAGTTGCCCTGCGCATCATTTGGACATTCCAATCCTTTCATTATTGCTGTTGTCTTTTTATTAGTGTTATCATTATCATTACTAGTTTCTTCTTTTCTCTTCTATTAAACCGTACTTATCTCAACCCACGAGTTTTACTTCTTTTCCCAATTTTCTCCCCCATCCCACTGGGTGGGAGGGTGGAGTGAGTGAGCGGCTGCGTGGTGCTTAGTTGCTGGCTGGGGTTAAACCACGACAGTCCATTTTGCTGGCTGGGGTTAAAGCACAACAGATGCTGATCTAGTGCCTCCTGTCCCAGCTCCACAGCAGATTTGCCCTGGGAAAGGACTGTGGTCCATGGAAGAGCATAGAATTACCTTCTCCCCCCCAGGCCTATCTCCTTCAGGCAATTAAATAGGAAAAATTAACTCCTTGGCTCCACCAACTTATATGGTGCTTTTGGCTCCATCCTTGTGACAGAACTGTTGCTACCTGTCACATCTTTCAGATTTCATGAACAGTTTTGTGTGGAAAATTACTTCAACGTCTTGGTCACTTCTGACCTGCTGTGGAAACATCTCCGTTTGAATTCCACTCAAAAATACCTCAGTTCTTCATCCATTTAATGCAATCTTTACTGATATTGTGGAGTGCTGATTTTTTTAATCACCATGCTGTATGGTACAAAGTGAAGCACCTGACAACGGAAGGAAGATAGCTGTATCACCAAATCCATCGTCAAAAAGAGAAACATTTTTTGAGACAGGGTTTCTATTTATAATAATGCTGACTGACATTAATTATCACTTCAAATCTGTATCAGCACTTCCATTTGGCATAAGAATGGTGCCAGGAAGCTCCTCCAGCAGTAAGAAAAACGTAATGCCTCCACATTAGGTCCCCAGAGGTTGCTCTGGTGTTGTCCTCAGCCACACACTGGTGTTGCTCTGTGACAGAAATGGAAGGTATTGCCCTCCCCTTTTAAAATCTCTTGTTTTTCCAATTGGGTTTGCATGCTCAGGCCTTTGCTTTGATGCTCAACTCCACTTTATAAGCGTGGCAGGGTGATTTATTAAGGACTTCAAGAGGGAGACACGAGGGTCGGAGCCGCACCGCCCTCGCAGGGCTGGCCGAGCCCCCCTCCCCATCTGCCTCTGAAGCCACGAAGCAGCTATTTGTATAACACGTGGTGGCGGCGCAGTAAGGCACTCACCCATTAAAATGCTTTCAGTGCTTGTCCTTATGACTTTAATAAAGGCTTTTGGTTTTCCAGGCAAGGGTTTTAGAGATGTCCGTCTCTTCATTCGTTTTTTTGTCCTTTGCGTGTTGTTATCGCTTACGTTTCTTAAAGCCCCACAAATTGTAAGCCTGTGGCTTGCAGTGAAGGCATGCTGGTAAATGATTTATAGAGGGTCCTACAAATCATGTTGCACAGAGTGCAACCCCTTCCCCCACAGCAACAGTCATCATTTCAGAGCAGCATGGTCTTCAAGGGAGCTAAGCTGTCCTTCCCCTGCTGAGATTTAGGGAGCCAAACAGTAAAATGCAGCTAGAAGTGAGAGTAAACATGCCACAATAACAACCTGGCATTTAAGTTTCAGCAGGGCTTAAGGTGGCCTCAGAGTAGCTCTTGCTTATCAATGGTATTATATTATAAAATTAACAGGCACCTGTATATTGTTTTAATGCTTCTACAGAGAGAGAGAGAGAGAGAGATAAAAAACCCCAATATGTAAATATGTCAGCAAGGAGTTAAAATTACTTCAAGGATTAAAAGGCAAGCAGAAATTTCTAACAGTTCAATGAATTGCAGAAATCTCCATTATTAATTGTGGTCTCAGCTATACCAATCTGGTCAAACCTCAGAGTGGTTGCAGCAGACCTGAGAGCACAATTTGGCTCTGTGACACTAACCTCAGGACTTTTCAGCCAAAGAGCCCTCAGCACCACACCGGAAAGACATCCCATACGATGCTCCATAGGGCATGTGGCAATGCGCATGTGTACAACAAATGCTTAAAAACCTCTCAGCCCTCCCAAGCTCCCAAACGTGGAGAAGGGATGCTTTTACCCAGCCCCCCTCCCAGTGGCTGGTGTGGCTCCCAGGCATGGATACACACTTCGGTAGAGGCTATCAGTGTAGGAAATTTGGGGATCCAACTTGGTCTTGGCTGGCTCTGGCATATGGTGAATATGAGGAGCTTGTAAATTTGCCTATGCCGCCTTCCCACTTCTCTTAATCTCTGTGCTGATCACAGAGTTGCAGAATAATTTAGGCTAGGAGAAACCTCGGGGGTCACGTAGGGCAACCCCCGTGCAAAGCAGCGCCAATTAAATCAGGTTGTGCAAAGCCTTGTCCAGATGGAGTTTCAGTTTTGCTGAGGATAGAGGCCACAGCCTCTGTGGGCTCCTGCTCCAGTGTTTTGACTGTCCTTCTTGTGGAAATTTTTTTTGCTAATATCTAATCTGAATATCCTGTATGCCAGCTTGCATCCATTGCCACTTCCCCTATCCTGCTGCACCTCTGGGAAGAGTCTGGTTCAGTCTTTTCTTTGCCCAACCTTCAGGTAGTTGCTCCAAGTCAAAAAAGTGGAGCCCCATACTTTGCCAGCTCTGTTGATTTTAGTGGCTCCAAAGAGTCAATGCAATAAAACATCACAAAGAAAAGAGTTCTGGTACCTAGAAAGGAACAACTTGCTGTGCAGTGAAACAACTGGATTAACAGATTGCAATTTAGACAAGATATTTTACCAAGGAAGTTCCCAAATAGTAGAAATAAAAAGATTTTTGGTTTTTACTAAGTTAAAACTTCCTCTGGGGCTGGGAGGGGAGTTGTTTATCTGCTAGTTATACCCTGTTAAAAATAATCAAAGTATTGCTGGAGATATAGACTAATGTCTTAGCAAGATGCACAATCTCCTTAATGGAAAAGTGAATTCTAGCCACTGTGATACTCCATCTGATGAGGACACTTAGCTGTGATGGGGTGGAATAAAGTGCTTTATTATACTAAAGTGAACCACACTGCGAGTGTTGGGGATATGGTTAATGCAAGTATAGAGAAATTACACAGTGTCTGTTTTGACTTTCTGATTTCCTCTAATGGACACACAGCCTCCAGGCCAAGTGCTTGGAGAGTTTTGTGCCATGCCATTTTCTCCAATTATTAGCTAGGCTTTTCCTCCAAAGTACCTGGCAGCAGTGGCTTATTCACAAACCCGGCATTTACAGCTGGGAATTTAAAGGGCTCGCCTCCCGCATCCAGCATCCTTCATTTTGATCCCATTTTTCTTTAATGACGCATTAGCCATTTTAACACGTTAACCGATGTCACCTCGACGGTGTGGGAAACACAGCAAAAGCGACACCTCCCCATGGGGTTTTGCCCATAGATTTTGTTAGTTCAGCGTTCATCCTCCAACTGTGGCTATTTTTCTCTCTTTAAGATCCACCTTAGTTCCCTGTTTAGGTGCTTTGCCGGTGAAGGCAGTGCACGGTGCCGCTGATGGGGAGTCGGTGGGTCAGCATAGGCAAGGCCGTGCTGCTCCTGCTGGGAAACTGCTTTCCTGGTGTCAAAGGCTGCTGGGGGGGGGGGGGGGGGGGAGGGGGGAGGCAAATCCCCCAGGGGAAGCACACACCATACCCCTGTGCATTCAATGAGAGGGCCCTTGAATGGTGCTTTATAAGAAAGCCTTTCTGTACTGCTTTTGCTGATTTGGGCTTGGTTTTCTTTTTTGTTAGTTTGTTTTTCCAGTTGGACTGCCTGGCACAAACATATCTGGGGGAGAAGAGGGACTGTTGGAGGTAGTCTTGGGTTCAAGTGAAACACTTGTGCATTTAACATATTGGATAAGAGGGGGTTTTAATCTAAGTATTCAACATACGTTCATATATACAAATACTTATACCTATACAAAGGGACTGCTTTGTGCCACAGCCTCTTTTCTTGCTGTCGCCTCCATTTCCCCCACCTGCCTTCCAGTCTCTGCCAGTTTATATTGAAAACCCACTGAATCCCCAGCCAGTGTAAGATACTCTACTTCACCATTTAAATCTCTCTTCTCATCAATCCCCGGACTGTTTGTTTTCCCCACTGCTACTGAACCAGGCTTGTTGTGTGGAGCTGAGTTATTGCAATGGTCTGGCTTCAAATTTGTCTTGGTCTTGTCCAGGCGACGAGGAAATGCATGCAAAAATAGTCTCCTAGGAAAACTGACCGTGGAAAATTCAGCTTAAGGAGCAATAAAAGAATTTACTGCCGTCACACAGAAACCAACAGGAGAATTTACGTCTCCCACAGCAAGCCCCCTCTGGGGGCAATTCAGTCCTTGGGAAGGGAGGGAGCGGTCCTCAGCGAGGCCACCTCGGAGGCCAGCAGCTCTCTGCAGCGTCTGGCCATCCTCGCCCATCAACCAAGGACTCCCCTCGCCGGGCCCACTTGAGCGCGGCACCATCCCCTGTTGAGGCTTTGCCCTCCAGCTTCAGAAAAGGCGGCGGCAGCTCTTTGTCGAGAGCTGTCGCATCCCAATCCGTGTGAGGGGCAAAGGGGATTTTATTTCCCTGGCAGGCAAGGTGGTTCCCCCTGACCGCCCTCGCCCGCTGTGCTTCCCGCAGCCGCACCGCTCCCTGTCTTGAGGGTTTCTCAGTGTCCCCTCTGTCCCCTGGTAATTTTCCGGTTGTTGCCTTTTGTCAGGCAGAGCGCAGGATTCGCACTCCTCATTGACCTGGAGGAGGTCTCAGAGCGCTTTTTTTGTCTTCTTTCATCAGCTTCTGCTGTTTCCTAGCTCCCAGCCCAAAACTCAAGGATAAACCAACATTCAAGCCCACCGGCTTCGGGAACTGCCTGAAAGACCCAAACTGGCCTGCCTTATGTTGGTGCGGGGTCTGGGCAGGAGGGCGGGTGGACAGCCCCTGCCAGTTGCAGCCCCTCGTGGCTGTATCTGCACTTTTTGGGCTGCAGGGAGGCAGGGAGGTGTCCCTGCACGGGTTTTTTGGGGAAGGGCTTTCCTAAGAAGGTTACTCCTGTGTGCACGGCTCCCGGAGGGTGCACTGCTCCTTGCAGAGCTGGGCGAGGGCAGAGAGTGGTGCACAGCCCTAAATGCTTATTGTTCCCTGTGGCTGGCACTCAGGCACCCTGAAGACTTGACAAGTTTATATACAGGCATCTTTTCCTGCGAGCCGTTTCTACAAAGTCTTTGTAATTTTTGTTTCGGGTTTTTTCAGTCTCGAGCTCTTTTTCCTGCTTTACGTCATGCTTTCCATTTTAGAGATGTCAGATGATCTGTGATAAACTGACAGTATGTGCAGGAGCAGCGAGGAGACGAGGTCCATTTTAATGAGACTAACTCTACTGGGTAGTGAAAACTGTGCCTCGACAAGCCCCTAGATCTTGTTTCTCTTTGCAAAGCGTCTTAATGGCATAAAAGGATTTTTACACAAATAAGGAAAGGCAATTCCCAAAACAGATTTCTTTCAGTAGCCATTGAAATGGAAAGTTACCGCTGAGAATTGCGTGCTCCCCTTTAAGAGGTAAGCACGATCAGAAATCAGTATTCTCTTGGCTCCTGAAAACAGCCTGAAATATTTCTGAATAAACAGTGCGTTTGCTTGGGGTTCACCATTCACCAAGCAGATCCTGCAAACGCCCTGCATTTCCTCTGTGGTCGTCTGTAGGAGACTGAATAACCAAAAGCAGAGGGGTGGGGAGAGAGCAAGAGCGTGTGAGGGAGGACTGAGCTGTGGTTGGACCTCAGTAAAGGCAACCGTGCACATATATATGGAACTAAACGCTCATTATTATCACTCGTGTGCCCTGGCTTTGCTACTATGGCTTTTACCGTCTCTTGAGAAGGCTGCTGGTACAACCCTTGCCCACTGGCAGAGAGATTTAATCACACATATGGATGGCCAGTGTTACCCAGTGCTGGCTCAATATGAACCAATCCTTCAGTGGCACGGGCAGAGTTCGGATGCTTGTGAGGTAGGATGAATGGAGACATACAGCAAAGCTCAAGGTAAACATGAGGAGGCACGACAGTGCTCTGCGGTCCTTTGTCATTTCAGGAAAGGACTTGGGTGCCCTTCATCACCTATGTAGCATCCCTGTGGATGAAGAAGTCAAGCCAATACAAAAACCTTTGGTGCTGTTACCATCTTATAACTAGCATGTTGGTAGGCAACTAAATACAAAGGCAATTTGGTGTGCATTTCAGAGCTGTATTAATTTTCTGACTCCCTGTGGAAATTACGGCTCATTCTTACCTGCAAGGCAGACTCTAGTAACACGGCACATGAAGCCGATCTTCATGGCTAAGTTATTAGTCTTTCGGGCAGACCGGGCTCATACTTCATGCTGGTTGCCAATACAATCTGGGTGAATTTTGGAGGGGTAATCATAGTTCAAACAGGGTCAGCTGTACAAGGCCAAGGCTATTGATGGCTATTTTCTGAGGCTTGCTGTGGTCAGGAATGCCTGTGACATCTATTTCAATTCAGATTCCTGCAGAAACCAGAAAGACATCTTCGCTTAAGCCCTTACTTAAGGAATTCCTTACCATAGGATAGAGGCTTGAACTGCGATGCGATTACGTACAAACCTTCAGCAATTAAGTGATGCTGCAACGTGATTATGTACAAACCTTCAGCAATTAAGTGACACACAAAATAATTTATGCATACTGGCACTAGCTAAATACAAAAAGACAGCTAGTCCTGCTCCAAGTTGCAAATAAAAGCTCTCTTTCAACGGTTTATTTTTAACCTAGACACCACTAGCTTAATATGTTCTGGAGCATCTACAGAGAATAATTTTTATGGAATATATTTTTTAAATCCTGCTTTCCAGGGAAGTACTTTTTTATCTAGTACTCCTTCCTATTTTTGGACCCCGGTGCGTGAATTCTAGCATTTTCTGGCCAACATTGTGAAAAAGTGAATAGATGAATAGATGTAAAATACTCCAGACTGCATAAGAGTTATCCAGACCAGTTTGCCTGCTCTCTATTGAGATGTGGATTTAGTGATGATTTGTTCAAGCCTGCGGGAAATCTTATTTAGCTATGTATTAAAAAAAAATCAAATGTTCTGATCTTAACTTGTATTTCTGACTACAAATGACTCCTGTATTTCTTCAGCTAGGTCTGGAATATCGCTCCAAGGTAACTAGGGTCTATTCTTGAGTTTGCCTTTTGTTTGTAAAAGTCAGATTTATTTAAATAGATGTAGGAAATTCCATATAACCAGTGATGAGAGAAAATTAACCAATTTTTAAAGGCCTGATCAGAACAACTGCGGAAAAGTGGTCAACATTAACTTCATGGTCATTTCAAGTGTTAATTTTGACTTCAGCAATAACAGATACTGAAATGGGTTCCCAGATAAGAATTGTAAATCTTGCATTTAAGAAAAAAGAAAGTGTGATTTGAGAAAATAGATGCAGATTTCTCCATATCTCCGCGAGCGTCCAGTCTTTACACATCTGATCGATAGCTTTAGCAGTGGGACATGTGTGTCATTTATTCACTTTCAGCTCTTTCTGAGGAAGGCAACAAAACATATTAGAATCTCCTGTTGCTAGTCAGTGAGTAGATGGTACTCGCCATGGGAAGAGCAGTAAGGCTGGCTTGTGAAGGCAGACAGCCGTAGCTACAGGTACTGTTTTAGATGAAGGTGAATGGAGTAAGGTGACCAAGAAAGCTTTGCTATCCATCCATCAGGATGGCAAAGCGAACAAAACAAACAGAGCAGGTGGGCATGCACAGTGACACCAAGATGGGCCAGGGCAGTATCAGCTCAGCGCAGCGTAGCTGCGTGCATCACCAAAGCGATACCGGGACAGTGGCAGTGGGATGGACGCATTGCTGCGGCGCTCCGACTCGGCCGACAGACCTTGCAATCCTCCCTTCGGACGGCTAGCATAGATAGCTGCGACGAAGGCTTTTTCTGCACTAAAGGCCCTCTTATTGCTCCTTTAGGGACCTTAACTGTTGCTAGCAGCAGCTTGGGGGCAAAAAAGCCCAGGGCCTTTGGGTGCCACAGATCTCATCTCCAGCCATGAAACAGCAGGGAAATGCCAGAGGCCATATGGAGTACAGCCGGCGGCAGTTACTGCCCAGGCCCCTAAAAACAGCTCTGTAAATGAATTAACAGCATCACAGCAAACACCTGCTTGTGCTTTCTGTGCCTCATTGCGAGGGCGCTGCATTGAAGTTTGTGCCACCTTGTACAATTAGGCACCAGAGACTGCAGTAAACCCAGCTACTTGTCACCCCCCCGGCCCCCCGAGCAAAGCGGCAGGTTCCCTGCCTCACCAAAGCGGCACGGCAGCCTGGACTGGCTCCCCAGCCCCCATCTCCCGGGGGGAGCCTCTGCCAGGTGCCCCCACACCCGCAGCCAAACGAGATATGCAAAAAGCGCTAGCAGCATAGAGATTACAAAGATGCATCAAAAAAGCTTCCCTGTCTTGTGTCCCCGCACAGTGGACCCGGCAGATCTTTGATGGGTTTGAAGCCCTAAAAGGAGATCTCTGTGTTCTGGTACTGCTTGAGCCTCCACAAAGGAGATGAAAAGGAGGAATAAAACATCTGAACAGCCCAATCTGGTCTGAACTGCATGCATTCATTACGACAAAGACGGATTTCTTCTGGTTCCTCCTCCGTATCCTCCTCCTCAGTGGTGGCAGCAAGAAGCTTGACACTCCAATTACAGGATATTCGTGTTAAACAGAGAAGAGGGACAGCTAGTCAGTGGCAGGCGTTTAGGATACGGCATCCAAGGCTCCATGCAGCCAGCAGAAACCTGGAGGAACAGATTGAAACTACTTCAACGGCCCAGCTCCTCACAACTCTTCGGTATAGACTTAAATTAGCTCCTAGCAGTCAGCATTACCCATGACTTAAATCAGGGTCCAAATATACTCATTTCACCAAAGCTACTGTGAAACGGGACTGGTGTCCCGGAGGCTGGAAGGGGCCCTGTCGTGTGGGGCTGCTGTTGCGGCATACCGTAGTGAAGTGCCTTTTCCGTGCCTTTTCCATGCCTCCCCCCGCCCTCCCCAGGTTTGCCACTTGGCTGTGCCTTGCCTCTGAGCCCCCCCAGCACAGGGTGTCAGGCCAGGAGCGCTGCTCACTCTATCCATTTACAAAACCGTGCAGATGAAATCCATTCAAAAAGGTTTGTGAAAAAAGCATTTGATGTTCATGGCTCTGAAACCGCTTTGTCCTTTCAAACTTGAGAAAAGTTTTTGGGTTTTTTTTCCCCTCAGATGGAAATGGTAATGCAGGCTAAGAAAAATGTCATTAATAATACAAACTGAGGGCCTTTGGGAGAAAATTTTAGTTTTGAAAAGTGACTATTCTGCATGAATATGCCACGCCATCAGAAGTTTATCTGGATTGTCTTGACTCTTCGCAGATGCATATATTTCTCTTTTGCCACACATGACCCTTGTTCCATATTTAATTAGGATATAGTTAGAAGTGCATACTTAGAATAAATAAATAGAGATTCATCCATTCAATAGGAATTTTTCTATTTCCTTCAGATATTGGTTTTCTTCAGTTTTTTTGTCTCTATTTTTAATTTAAAGGTACTTCTTTTGTGTTTTATTCACTTGTTTTCATTAGGTAAAGGAATGCCTTGGCATGAAAACCTGTCCTGAATCCACTGCCTGCTTGACGGATAGATACAAAGACTTGAAACATGAGAGGAAAAGCGGATGGTTGCAAGAAAAAAAAAAAGCCTAAACGAAAGAAAGGAATTAAATCCAGCACAGGGGCATGTATTGATACTGTGTGAGTGCCATCACATGCATTGGTTCCCAGGAGCGATGCACAGCATCTTGCTTGACAGGCTAAGACTGACAGACGTCGACGATGAATCTCTACTGCCTTCTGTAAAGGTAGGGCCCTCCTTTTTATCTCTAGATTGATCCTGACCAGTTTGCTGCAAGTGGATACTGCTTGAATTTCAAATATTGAGTGCTGGTATCTGCGATTGGTCCCACGCTGTAAATCACATGCTAATGTTTCTCTGTCTTGACTGGATGAGAATAAACATAATAATCAGGAAGAGGCCTTGAAGAAGCCACTGCGGCTTTAAATCTCTCAGGGAGCAGCAGCAGTTTAGGGAGAAGCGGCTGATAAAGCGGATTAGGGAATTCTAGAAAATTTAAAACCCGCTCCTCTCTGGGCCACACAGGCTCTGCCCAAGGCGTCATTCCTAGGAAAATTAGGCTCCTGTGAAATTTATTGCCAGGGTGCAGAATTTACATTTCAATTTCTCTTGTCACAGTCTGGGCTGCGGTGGTCAGATCCCCTCTGCCCGCCTCAACTCGCCCTGCCAGAGCCCTGCACAGCCCCCAGCCTGCTCCCCCGCTTCACCCACGCTCTTTGGGGGATGCTGAAGACAACCGCGAACCCCAGGCTCTAGAAGCCTAAGGAGAGCAAGGCTGGCCGGGGGGGTGTCGCAGAGGTTGGTTGCTGTTGCTTTTCACTATACTGCTGCCCTCACGGCCAAGCAAGGGCTTATATTCTTGACCCTGCAGAAATTCAATGGAGTTCAATTTTTTCCATTGCCAATAAATTACACGCAGGGGTTTACGTGAGAAGGGGTAGGCTCAAGCCAAGGCAGGTGACGACCATCTCTAGATTTGCAGGAAAGGACCCGTCATCCTCTTCAAGGAGTCAGTGGGGCTCTGCTGGGCTCCACAGCCAGATACACCCTGATGGCCCAGGTGATGCCAAAGTGTTTCCGCCTCAGGGGGAAGGACAGGAGGGTGGTCAGTTCTGAAGACGTTGTCTTCAACTGGAGGAATTGAAGAAGAGGAAGAAGAAAAGGAAGTAGAATGTTTCGATGAGACAAATTTGGAGGGAGAGGAAAAGAAACAGTGAGAAATGGCAAAGAGTGTAAAATAATGAGATTGCTGATGATAAAGCAATTCTGGAGAGTTATTTGGTTGAAATTTTTAACAGGGCCATCCCTGCCCCTTTGTGCTCTATGTAGCTCTCCTTGTCAAACAGGTCACTAGCAGGAAGGTTTGCAGAAATGATGATCATTACGTGGACATTCATAAGCATCCAGCACCCTGCCAGTCACAGGACAGGAACAGGCTGTATTACCTCTGGGCCTGACCAGACTTAGCCAAAAAAGTTTGAAATTAGCAAGGCCTTCCTTTGTGGAGGAGTCTAAGTCCTAAGACTGATGTCACGACTAGCTGAAATTATGTCTAAGTTTGAAAAGAAAAAAAAAAAACCTACCTCAGAGGTGTTTTGCAACTGTAAATGATGCATAACGTGCATCATCTATGAACTGTGATGAACTGTTATTAGCATTTGAGTTACATTTCCCTTAGAAAGCCAAGAGGGGTTCTGACCCTGGATTAAGGGTCCCTCCTGACACTTAAATAGGAAGTGCATATGGAAACGGAGTAGTCCAGGGTGTCACCACCTTGAGGTGAACTACAGCTTGAGGTGGAAGGGTGGAGAATAAATGTTACTGCAAGAAAAGCTGCTGAATTTCCTTTTGAGAGACTGATAATCCCACAGGCTTCTGCAGAAGCAGCTTTTGATTATCATTGCTGATGATATTAGAAGACATCTCTGGAGTCTGTCCTTTAAAAAATGTTTCCCTAGTGCTACTTGAAAACAT
The DNA here is from genome assembly GCF_929443795.1 of Astur gentilis. Classification (NCBI taxonomy): domain Eukaryota; kingdom Metazoa; phylum Chordata; class Aves; order Accipitriformes; family Accipitridae; genus Astur; species Astur gentilis. Next base: position 34,097,236 of record NC_064891.1, read on the forward strand.
ATGGGTTGGGAACTGAAGTGAAAAACTGATGTTTTACTAACTCTCTTGGCATGATGGAGGCTTAGAAAATGATGTGCCTGATACCGGAGATGCATTTTTAACAGTAAATGAAACCAGACTGCATAAAAATTCAAAATACTAGACTGGTAAATGTAGATGAGAAAAGAAGTTGGAACAAGAAAAAGGGGCTGGTTAAAGAACCAAATGAGAAAAGATGGATCAGACCTACATTTAGGGTGAACTGGAGCAGCTCCACTAACTTTAGCAGATCTATTTTGAGTTGCATGAACTCACTGAAGATCTAGACATATACTAGAAACTTATACACAGGGTTTGAGTAAACCAGGTCTAACAGCATTTTCAAATGCAGCAGCTTCCTGAGGGCTTTATCAAGTAATAGGATGGGCAAGCAATTTGGAAGGTAACAGTTTTGAGGGGAAAGGAACAGAGAGATGGAGCCAGCGTCAGTGTATTTTGCCAGCTCCAGTTATCGCACCAGCAATGCCTAGCGAAGAAGTGACCTCCTGGTTTCGAAGGAGGCACATCTGCATGGGCTACTGAAAGGAAACAGGAAGGGGAAAAAAAGGGAAGAAAAAGGAAAGAGGAAGGCTCCACCGCCTGATTGTCCCAGGCTTCTTCAGTCTAGTGTCTTGGGAAACTGGGCCATAGTTACAGTATCTAACACAGACATAACACCTGGAGACAAGTTCATGCCCCAGTTCCAGCGGCTTTTACGCATACAACTTCAACCTCTTTCCAAACAATGTACACTAACACCCAGAAGATCTTTTATAGCAGAACAAGTGTGCCCTATGCTGGAGCTGGATCAGATTAGTTTTGCTGTTAAAAACTAAAATTAAAAAGCATTATGCTGGTACCGCTTCAGTGTATTCATTGGGCAAAACGCTAGCCTTCAACAAAGGAGAAAGCTGGGCAGACTTCATCCCACCAACTCCACCACCTGTGGAAAAGTTAATACATTTTGATTGCTGCAGAACTTTTGAGAAAAAGCTACTTTGGCAAAGTGCAGAATCATTGCATCTCTTGACTGGGCATGCAGTTTTGAGCCCCCACCAGCAATTACTGATTTTGTAAACTTACTGAGGTTAAAAAGCATTCCCTTTCAGTGGCTTTCTACTCTAACTCTTTGTCTCTTTTATACCTGTTAGTCATCACACGCATACCCACAGCAAGAATCAGATGACCAGCAGATTTTTTGCCAGCCAGGGGCTATAAAATTCCTTCCTCTTCCAAATTGCTAGATGTTGAACTTCAGGAGGTTTTTGTGTGCTCTTAAGAAAAAAAGCAAACTGCTGCTGTGGTTGGCATCCTTCCGCACCAGCATGGACAGGTTCTCAATCTGCTCCACTTCTGTAAACAGGTCAGATATTCCCCCCACCCCATGCCTCCCTGGAAATGATTTTTAAAATGGCAGAACTTACATTTTTGCTGTGCGGTGGTTACAGTGTCTGTTGAAAACATAAGGTTCTCCAGCAACCTAAAGAAATAGTAGATCCTAAAGACAGCTTTCATCTTTAGCCACAATCAATTAACATAATCTATTTTTCAATTTTCCCAGGCCCTCCTTACACTCTCTAGCTACGAGCTTAACCTCTTTTCCAAAAACCAACATAGCTAAAAAACACTTAATATCACTCTCAGTTCTTACAGAAATCAGAACAGGTTTTGTATTTGACTACACAAAGAAGTTTTATTTCAGTGACTTGAGGTGCTAGGTTTTTTCCCAGATGTGACTCAAGCCACTATTTCCCACTGAAATCCTTTAACCAAGAGATAGATCGTGTTATGAGAAAATGCAAATTATTTTATCCTAGACAATGTCTAATTAAATTGAACAATAAAAATTGTTATCCTTCATGACCGCCAAGCAATTAAGTGACCTGGTGATAGGGAATTAAGTCAGTCTTCTTCCTTTGAAATGACAGCTGGAATAACAGAGGCACTGTTCTTTGTCTACTGTATCTGTGCTGCAGAGGAGGCAGAGGAGGAAGGATAGGAACAGGACAATACTCAGTCAGAAAAATCCTACCCCTGTTGCAACTGCTGAATTGTTTCCCATTAACTTTCCTAAGGGCAGAATTTACCCCACTGTGTCACACCTTCTAGGATGGCTTCATAAACAAACAAACAAACAAACAAGCAAAAAACCCCACCTTGCTTCTACTGTGATTTATAATATTTCACAAATTGTTAATCTAAAAAGCTCTTTGAGTATGTTTTGCTGCCTTTCTTTTTCTGTGACGTCCTTCAGTGCAAATGACAGCGGAGCAGGAAGAGTGCATGCTAGCTCATTGAAGGTGTGTGCCAATGAACGTGTAATTTAAACATGACACAGTGGGAACTAGATTAGGGACATTTGGGTATAAAACCAGGAGCATCTAATGTGCTAGGGCTGTGGCAAATTCACCAGCATTGTAGATCGCAGCCTTTCCATCAAAGATGGGAGATACAGCCTCAGGGCCAGGTGGCAGCAGGGCTGCGTAGAAAGTTTTTCCTTTTGCATCACTACAGTTATCTTTATTATAGCAACTTAATTAAATTGGCATACGGTTTCATTCAGTGAGAAGAGTGTCCAAGGTGACACAATCCAAGACAAAAAAGGCATATGTATATGGAAAGAAGTCAGTCTGTTTGGGACATTATATTGGCATAACTATTTTTTTTTAAATCGTGCCTCATCTAGTGCTTTTTCCAGGGCATCCAATCTTTGGCTGTTGATTATACAGCACTGTGTGTTAGGGCCATCACGTACAAGCACCAATGGGTGTTTGCCTATCCAATAAAACCATATACAAAAATCAATTCTGTACAAATGATCTCAATAAATTGGCTGAAAGCTCGTAAGACAGTAACAAATGGACAAAAATTTATGCATCTATTTTGGTGTCACTTGCCAGTTAGTGTTAGTTATTTGTCACCAGACATCTGACTTGCGTGGATGAAAGATTGGTTTGTTTCCTTCTTCCCAAACTGCCATAACCGTGATCTACCATTGGACTCCCCTTGAAAAGGAAAAAGTCACTATCAACTCTCCCTCATTATGTGGCAGAGTCCATCTGGAACAAAGTTTCTGTTTGCCTGTATAGATTTGGTCTAATTGTTAATTACTGTAATTAATTAACTTCCATGGATGGAAAAAGATGAAAGCAAAAGCTAAAGAGCAAGACAGTTTCATGCAGAAGGTGCTTCCACAGCAGCTGAATACTCCCTGCTTTCACACCACAGTTGTAAATGTTCCTGTTTTGGGCTTGTAGTGTTCCTTGACGATGGTGGCATTAATAATTTCTAACAGTGGCAGACTTCAGAGTGTCAAAAAAATTAGGGCTCTAGTGTCAGAAAATAGGAACGTAAGCCACGCAGAGCGAATGTGGAGTTTTTTTAATGTGTTTAGATTTTAAATCCTTTTAAGGGATAGAATTGCAGGCTTCAAGCGCCCTAGCAAATCATTAATGATAATATGAAATCCCAGCAGAATTATAGCAGCTATTTCCACCACGAACTTGGCCATCCAACTGTGTAAAGAGAGTCCTTTCCATCTCTGAGTCATTACAAAAAACCCATCACCTTTCCACCAGTCTAGCGGGGTAGCCTGATCAGAGACTAAAACTAGAAGAGTGACCCATATACTGGCTTTATTTCTTACTCAATATAGAGTTAACAAAAAGAATGACCAGACAAATTCATACAGGAAAATTTCTTCAAGGACTAAATATCTCAAGAAGCTGGTGAGCTGCAAAAAGTTGCAGGCTGGAAAAGTCCTTGGAGGGGGCATCCTTACCTGCTTGGCCTGTTCTCACGCTTCCTGGGCACCCACTGCTGGCTGCTGTCAGCTGCTTCTGGACTTGTGTTCAAGATGGCAACTTCGAAGGCAGATCGTAATCACTGCTCTATTTTTAGATGCCGTAATTTTGGCAGAAGGCCAAAAGTTGTAATAAAACTGCTTTGGTATTATCTGTCATCTCCAGACATGGAAAAGGGCCATGAATTCAGTATAGGGGTAGATAATGTAGATATATTAGAATGCATTATTATCTGCAGCGTTGCCTGTTGCCAGTTTCATTTTTATTGCATGGCAAAGGTCAGCACCTTTAGGTAGTTCAGAGATCCCAAAGGGTGACAAACTACCAAGAATTCATCTATTCGGCATAAATATGAAGCCATCAAAAAAGACTGTTGGCATGGTGCTAATGCTCTCCGATCTACATTATACGTTAGTTTTGGCAAAGAAGATTGTCTGCCATTGATGGTGGGCAGATACTGAGGGCTGATATAAGGTGGCACTTTATTGTTCTTCAGCTGAAATGTAGCTCATAGTAACAAGATTCACGAGTCTCTGATTCCTACTGGAAACTGAGCTGCATTTGGTTTTGGGAAGCCGCAAGAATATTTTTATTTCAGAATGTCTTAGTGTTATTCCTAGGAGAAAAAAGAGATCTATCCAGACTTTTTTTTTTTTTTTTTTTTTTTATTCATTTAAAAAGAGGAAGGAAATGGAATGAAAATAGCAATTAATATGGAGGAAAAAATGGGACATTCTTCCACAGCTTGCTCTTACGGGCATCAGACTTGACAGTCTTTGTTGGATCCTTCAGGATAACTTAATCTCAGCTAGAGGAAATTGCACCTAGCCACTTACTTAGTGATGCTTAAGTGAGCAAACTATTATACTACTGCTGCAGTGCATTGGGTTTTGATTGGTCTCCAGTCTTAATTAAAGCATTTTGGATATGCTGTAGAAGAACCTGTGTGCTCTAGATCCTAGATAATTTTGGCATCTGTCACATGATGGGGAAAAGAGGAAAAGATATACCACATTGGACAAAGAGTTTGAATACTGTGAGTTTTCCGAGAAAGGTGCAAAACTCCTGTTGTTTTGGCCCTAAAGTTTTATTCTGACTAGACTGATGTTATATCATCTCGTTATATCATCTCACGTTGTATCACCTCATTACTGTTGAGTCTTACTCCTCATAAGGTTATGGCCTGAGTGGTAGCCTGTCCAAGCCCATTCCCCACATTGGTCCTCAACTCTGTAAAAGAGGTTTTAAAGCTTGCCACCTTCTAAATATATTGAAGTTTCCTTCTTGTTGTGGGATGAGAAGTGGTGGCTAGAAATGTCCAGCTGACCTTCTCTTTTGCCTCTCTTGCTTCCTCTCTAATTCATTTTCCACATTGCCCTGACAGAGCCTGAGATGGTTGCACTTCAGGCCACATTGCAAGACCCGTCTATTATTCTGACTTTTGCCAAAGAGGCTGATTTGAAGGGGTGTGAATTTTTGTGAGGCTTTGGAAGTGTCAAATTGACTTTTCTGTCACTTTCGCTACATTTTACTTTCCGTGGGTTACAGCACTGATCGAAATATCCTTATAGTCTATGATAGGAACATCCTATAAATAGCATGTTAAAGAAATTGAAACATTTTTAAAAATTAAGAATCATCCAGAAGTTTCAAAAATACAGGCACTGTATCTAATCAACCAAAAATAACCACTGCATTTTTATTTTTGGCAAAAGATACGTAGTAAGAAGGAAAACTCTGCAGTTTAATTTGCTCCTTGGTATTAGTTCACATAGTATTTGCCAGTAATGGCAACATTATAATTTGTAGAATTAATTAATGATCTGGCATCTGATTTTGATTCATTAATGCTTAAGCCAGCTAAGTCTCAATTATCCTCTGGACTATTTATTCCTTAACAAGCTTTCAGCTAATGTGATTTTAAAAATATGAAAATAGGCCTTAACTTGCCTTTAAGAAGTGGCAATATTTTAACACTCTTCTATAAAATAAAGGAATCTTCATATTTTTTTTGTTCTATTATAGTTACATTCAAAATTAGACTTGGGGATTTGCAATGTATTCACTAAATATATATTATATTTATATGTACCTGGAACCTGACTTCAATTTAGCCTTGATTAAAAAATGTACTGAATTGGAAACTGTGTAATAAAGGATGCCTAAATCATACTGACCCAGAATAGCTCACTCAGTCAGACAGTTAGCAAATAAGTGCACAAGCAAGCAGATGATACGAGAATTCAAAATTAATTCTATTCTCAGAGGATGCATAGACTAGGAGATAGCATCTGATTCTATCTGTAGAGGTGTAAATCCAGAGTAACACCTTGGCTAAAGCCTCGTTACCCTGAGTTTGATTGCTTATCCTGCCAATGATCAGAATTGGACTCTTCTGTGCCCAAGGCTAGGTTAAAGTAGCTGAAATACCCAGTATTACTTCATGACATTTTTGTGATGCAACTGAAAGTCTCTACCGATTTCCAGGTATTTATTATTTATAACTAATCCATTTACCAAAGTAATTTAAAGACTCCTGAACTTTTCTCCAAATGACTGGTATTTTTAAAAGTTCAATCACCACATCCTTTAGGAAAATCTGTCCGACGGAGTTCTCTCTTGTGCTGCAATTGTGTTATGATAGGGGGCATTCAGAAACTGCATACCTTTGTTTGGGATTGTCAGGCACCAGTTTCAGAGCTGATCCGAACTGATCTCGGGAGGAGGCTTCTACTGCTGGGCTCTGATGTGATGTTCCTGCCTGCCATCATTGTATTTTGTCCCAGCTCACATCAAAACTGAAATGCATAATTACGAAGATGCATCAACAAATGAATCACGGATGTTTGGACCAAATAATCTAGTTATTCACTTTAGTTATTGAGATTTGCTTTGAAAGTGCCTTCTAAAAGCTTTCAGGCATTATGTAAATGGTAGAAAATACAAAACCAAGCCATCAGTGTTGCAGCACATGCGATAACTCATCTTCTCCTGAAATCATGCTTCCTACTCCTAAGAAGTCATTCAGCAGCCTCCCCATACCTGCATTTCAATGTAATACCATCGGCATCGATGTAGTTATTCTTAGTTCATACTGCTGTGACACCAGCTAGAGCTCTCCCCACCCTTCCCATCAAGAAAACCCTGAGATGAACATCTGAGAGTATCTTCCTTCCCATTTATAGATCAGTAAGTATAGGTCTTTTCAGTTCAAGCTGGGAAGTCGGTCCACAGCAGGAGGACATTCAATGGAGTGAGCCCTAACGCCAGCTTCTCCTGAAACCCAAGGAGCCGTTAGCTCAGCCAGCTCCCAAATGGCTACCCCAAAACTACTGAGTGGGGGAGTGCCAAAGCTCCAAGCCGTCTACGGTTTTAAAAATGAAAACCCATTTGCTGAGCCAGATCCTCTGGCCTACTGAATCCACTCTGCGATGCTCTGGGGACAAAAGGCAGCTCTAAATCCAGCTTATGTGGCCGGCGCAGAAGTCCTGGGTGGCCACAAAACCAGCTACCGGAGACATATCAGGGGCAACAAACAAAGGAAGCAATCTCCAGTTACTGAAGCATGAGGAAAAGTCTAAGGTACCTGCGTTGTTATGGCAGGAGTTCATTTTGGACTAAGGTAAATAGAGACGGCTGAGCTCGATCTCTAAAGCTAGGGCTGGACTGCTGGAAGCACAAGCTTTCTCAATTGCTTAGAGAAAAGGATTGAGTTGAGAAATCAGAGCAGCCCTGATCGCTTTTAATCAACTGAATGAGGAGGAAGGAGGGGAAGTGGAGGCTTGGGAAGAAAAATATGTAAAGCTTAAAAAGTTCCAGCTGCTGTTCTCTAATGGAGCCTTGGTTCCTCATGAACGGTGGAATAGTTAGGCCACCTGGTGGTAAACAGCAAACCAACAACCTTTGCAATTTCCGAGCCACAATAAATATCCTGAGGATCAGAGAGCTCTGGGAATTGTCACAGGCAGGGGAGTCTTTCATTCCCAGGTGGCTGGTGTGCAGCCACTGCTGGGAGATAGCAGCCAGCAAGGGCTTCCATAAGTCGCTATTCAGGTGCGATGCAGCATAGACAGGTTGATCTGGTGTCTGGCCGTTTCTGCCAGCCAGCTGGCTCCATCACAAAATCTTCCACCACAGCCAGCCTCTCCTTTGCCTCAGGAGAAAGCGGTCCAGGGACAGCTGAACTGAGGTAAGCTTGTGACATAGGAGCTTGACACGATGTTTGTGAAGCGGCTGAATGAGGACCTCTGTCCCTAAATGCAGCATCAGGTCTGTGCAGGTAAATCAAGCGAGGCTCCTGTGAATGGTCGTGATTACATATTTGGGATTCATATTTTAATGAATATTCTACAATATAGTTTTCATTTCTGTGTCTGCAATTGGGTTCTTCCAGTGAACCTACTCACCAGAAGTATTGCAAAGTATCGAACATAAACGGAGAGCACATGGAACGTGTCAAACCTGTTGGTGAAGGCCTTCTTCAGAAGCACTTCTAAGTACTCATCTTCAATATCTAAGAATTTAGCCGAGATGGACAGTGGTATATTGCCAGAGGGCGTTCACAGATGGGTTCAGGACAAGCAAATGAATATAAATGGAAATTTTGTTTGAAAACGTAATTCTTCTTAAATAAAGAACTGTCAGTTGTTTTGCCCAATTCCGTCTGCTGGACCTTTGGTCTGATCCTAGTGAAAACAAGTAGCCGTGTCCAGCAGTTGCTGTTCAGCTCAGCATCGCTCCTAGCTGCTCTCTCTGTGCTGTTCTTGCCTGATTCCCTCACCGCATTCCCTAACACTTGAAAACTCACCAGACTTGTGACTCACATTTTAATCTTACCCAAGTCACAATGTTTATTTCACAGGATGCCCAATTAAACGGTAATTCAATCTGCTCTGGAGTTGTTTCCTTCCCCTCTGGTGATTAGTATAACCTGAATAATGTAGGAAGCACAGGGAAAAAAAGGCAGTAAACAACTTCAGTGACATCAGGAGACCAAGCTGCAACTTTTCCCACTGAAGAAGAGGAAAAAAGGGCATGCACAAAAATGTTAACATGGGTCATAATTTCTAACGTTCTCTGAAGAACAGAAGGGAAAATTATGCTACCTTAGTATGTCTTATGGACTCCCTTTAAGCCTGGGAAACATGAGTAGGTGTGGGGCTGTGCAAGCCGCACAAAGTGAAAGAAAATCTCTGGCCCCATTTTCCCTGTCCTTTCAAGTGCCCGCTGTTGCCCTTCATCGAAGCTAGTGCCGAGGATGCCAGTTCCTTTCGTTCTGCCTCCAATGCAAGTGCTGGAGCGCCGCGCTCTCAAAGTGAAGGAGCAGACTCCTTCCTATCACTTGCTGCATGCTAGTGCCCAGAAGCCCTAAAACCCCACTGGCTATCAGCTCGCTGATTGACTGAAGGGGATTTTTATCGTGGCACCGACTTGGATGCTTTCTCGGTGCTTTCTTTTCATCTTCACAGAGGCATGTCAAGTGCCATGTGATGCACATAGATGTAACTCTGCTTGTTATCTGCTCCGCAAGAGCTCCACAAGTGGCCTTCTGCAGCACCCCAGGCTTACATTGAAGGCATGGAAATAGCGGTAGGGCTCCACGTAAAAAGAAGGGGCTGGTTTTCAAAACAAGAAAGAAAATTTAACTAGACTGTTAAATGTTAGCTGGTCTTTAAAAAGCAAGCAAACGGAAACCTCTTGGGAAATGCCAAACGTGAGAAGCTGTGCAGGAACACAGCTCGCAGCTACCTTTCTTCCCAACTCGTACAACTGCTAAGACAAAGCCAGCCGGGAGTCAAATATTGCCAGTTACTCAGGAAGAATACCCTGGTTTCAGAATGGCCCTTTGCTCAGTGGAGCAAACTCAACATTAATGTTGATAATGCAAGCACAGGCAACGCTACTGAAGACATCTCCTCTTTACGCAAGTGCTTCAACCAAAATGTGCCACTGGTTCCTTATTCTACTGAAGCATCACATGCTAGTTACTGAGTAGAGGCTACGTCGTGCCTCTGGGCTTTTCTGTGGGTGCACTGAGACAGACTGTGAGCAGGGGCTCACGGGGGGCAGCTGTGGGGTGCCGGGAGTTCTGCGGAGCCGGGCAAGGCTGCGGCAAGGACCCCGAGTCCATGGGCGCGTTGTAGGGCAGCTCTCTCAAAAAGTGAGGTGTTCTCTCCAGCTTGCAAAGGGAGCAATTTTGCGACTTAGGAAGAAATATTTCCATTTGAGCTCCCGCTGCGACGGTGCTCGTTACTCTCGGCTGTGCCTAAGTGGCGTTACGAGGAGCCGCTCGCACAAGGTGCCCTGTGCCTGCCTGCCTTTTTTTTTTTCCCTCTGAGGGGGAGAAGTTTGGCGCTTGCCTTTTTTTGGTGATAACGTTGTAAAATTCTTCCCAAAGAAATTTTCAATGTGCTTTGCTAAGGCTTTCTAAAAAAATATAGATTAATTGTGATAATTAAATTTCCCTCTGAGTGATTTCTTTGATAAATGGGTCTAGTTAGGACTTTCAATTAAGCACCAGGCCCTGCTGTGAAGTCAGACTGAGCTTCGTGTTGCAGGCATTTATTGCCTCATTTACACAGAGACAATCTGAATTATTTTACATTACACTGTTTTCTTTATCTGTCTTTTTTTTACACAGGTATTAGAATTCCTATTAACCCTTCTATCAGGGAGCCAATTAAAAAGGTATGGTCAAGCAATTTTTAATTATTTTGTTATGGTTTAAATAAGCCTCCTGGAAGCACGGTACTTGAAATCTTTCTCTTGTCCATACTGCAGTCCTTTGCCGCATAAACTCACTGGTTTGTTATTGTGCAGATTCTCACGGACTCCAAGTTGGTGATAAAAGAATATGAAAATAATATAAAGTGGGGAAGAAAAGACATTGACCAGAAAGACAACATTTTGATGAACGGTGGTAATATGCAACAATTCTGGGAGCAGCAGCTTTTATGTTTTTGCGTTGTCTGAAATTGTGAGTAAATGGTAACTACTGGTTGGAGAATTTCAGTTATCAGGGGTGCACTCCAGCTTTAAGGCTGCTATGCTTTAAAGTTATATCCATGCACTCAAGCATGGTTACATGGTCATTTTGAGTGTGGATTGAAGTATTTAAGATTCACAATTTCTACCTTTTATTATGAAATTGGGACTATTTTCTTGTTTCTCTAGTTGCTGGTATCAATGGTTACAGAAAAATATCCATGTGACTGTCAATCACTGCTGTTATCCATGAAGAATGAGAGGTCCACTAATCTAATAAAAAAAGCAAAACTCATTCAAAAGAGGGTCTTTTTTTTAAATACAAAATCCACACCTAGAATTCACTGTCATTGATAACAGAGCAGAAAAAGTCTACTAGACTTAGAAAATGGGTTTAAATTTTTATGAGTTTTCTGTAAAGCCATCCACAGCTACACTAGCTAAGATGAAATTGTAAGGTTTACCAACTGATGTGCTTTGAGATATAAATCAGAAACTAATTGTCTGACATTAGGGAAAAACACGTTTTTCTCTCCTCCCACACTACCCAACAAAAAATATTTCTCTTTCCTTTATACTATGTAGTGTGTTTGAATCTATGTAACTAGAGTATATAAATTTCTGATTATATTTTTGAGCTTGATTTTGAAGCAACCAATGAAATTGATATGCTTCCCAAATGAGAGTTAGTCAGAGGCATACTTTAATTCATATTATACTGAACCTTTTTCAGGAGGCAGAAGGATTTCAAGGGAATCTCTGCCATGCGAAGAAATCATGCTGTCTGTCCATATATGAATCTAAGCACAGTCAGACCTCAGATTGTCTGCACAGAGCAAGAGATATTAAATGAGTTATGACTACTGAAAGTTTGAATAATTGACGGAAATTTCAATGCAATTAATGTAAAGCAAAGGACATGAACTCATTGCTGAGAAATTAGGGTTTGTGGATTATTGAGGTATGACAGTAAATCCAAATGTCAGCCCCCCTCCCCCCTTTTTTTTTCTCCAACATAAAACAGCAAGCCCCATGCTTCTAGTGCAGATTTGTTATGCTCTGGCATATCTAATTTCTTAAACTGGTAAGACAAAGATGACTGATACCAAATAATATAAGTGTACATTTTAAAAATCCAAATGCTATTTGAAAGGCAAGTTAAAATGAGAACATTGTGTGGTTAATATTTATCTAGCATCCTCTCTCTCTGAGGCACATCTTGTCATATAGGACTACGCTGTTAAAGGGGTTCATGGGAATGATGTGCATGACTCCTTCTTTTGCTAATGGGAGCTGGGTGCATAGAACAATTTAGCTGTTAGTGCTCTGAGGAGAAGAGAACTTGAATAGCAGCGGCTTGGAGAGCAAAATAAAAAGAAAGCTGCTAAGGGCATTTGAAAATACACTCGCTATTCTTTTTCTTCCTAAGCATTGCTGCAGTAAACAACTGCTTCAAGATTCCTCTTTAAATAAGTGACATGAATAGGAAAAGAGCATGACTTTGTATCAACAGCCATTCAAAATGTACGCAGGGTCCCAAACTAACCTTGGGGGTAGAAAAGACTTGCGGGGGGAGGGTGCTGCCGGGGCGGTTGTTCAGGTTGGTTTCTTTCTTTGCTGGCCAGTGGTTTAAAGAAATTATCCCTAGTGGGAGCATTCTGACCCAAATATCAGGGACGCTGTGTTTCCTATGGGGAGCGTATTTAGGCCTGGCTTTTAAAAATACAACTGCCTAAAATTAGACTCTGAAATCCATGTAAAGCGCTAAAGAAATGGCCTGGTTTTCAAAAGAATCAAATATCCACAGACTCCGGGTCAGGGTCCTGACCCAGCAAAGCAGATGAATATTCTCCCCAACCCCCCACCCCGAGGCAACGTGATTGCTCATGCGTTTAAGGCTAAAGTGCTTAAGTGCTCCCTTAGGTAGGGGTTAGAGAACTTAAACATGGGTGTAGAATCGACTGAGCACCACCCACTCTTTTAGATCTTGGCCGGAGGGAGGTTTTTTTCATTTGATTGTTTTTTTATCACTTTGCTTGTGTAGAATTTTCCCAGCCAAGCCACATGCAGCAAAGGGCTTTTAAACACATTGCAAACCTTGGGCCCGAACCCTGCCGGGCCAATTTCCTTTGAGGGGGGTGGGCTGCAAATATACAAATTGTTGTAGGGCTGCGTACAACTCCTGAGGTCAGGGCAAATGTATACCACACTGGAGAGCAGCTTCCTTTAAAGGCTAAGGTAGTAGCAAACTCTTCCTGATGATCAGAAAGGACTGGAAGAACCTGGGATATTAAAAAAGGCCAAAGAGCATTATGCATCGAACAGCCCTTTCCTAAATGTTACGATGCAGAGCTGTTAGTGGGTTAAAAGATGGCTTGAGGTATGGGACCGGGACACAGAAACCCTGACTCTAAGCCCTACTTCCACCAAAAGATTTACATATGACCCTGGGCAACTCACTGACTATTCACTTCTAAATCTGTAAAAGTGCAATATACTTTTCTGCCTTTGGAGTGAAGGGAGACTAAAAGCCATTAGTGATTGTGAGGTGCTCAGATATTAAATTCTTAAGTGCTTAGATACATCAGTAGAGGAATTTTCCAAAGAGACATTATTGAACAGATCCGTGCACGCTTTTTGGTATATTTGTCATAATGTGTTGTTGTATGTCTTTATTCCTGATGTTTTATTTATTATAAAGTATTAAAGGTTGGCTTTCCTTACGGGGGTAGATTCACTTGGAGGAGTTCCACAGGGAAAGAAAATGTTTTCCATGTTATAAAACTAATAACATAACAGGGAAAAGAAAAAGCTTATGTTGCCATTTGATTGAGACAATAAATAAATGCCTTCACTTTGGCCCATAGTGTACCATCTAACTACTCTATTCTTATGCCTGTTCAGTCTCATTAACTGCCTTGCTTTTTACCTGTTGTGTTTTCTTCTACTTCTAGAACAGATGTACTAAATGTTGAAAAAACCCCAACCAACCAACCAACCAAAAGCCCAAACAAACTCTCAAAAAAATCATGCAGTCCATAACAAATATCATTCCATATTTCCCAAATTGAACGTCACTGTGGGATGGTCCCTGTGACATCAACAAAAATGCCATATTACCGTTCAGTTGTCAAGTCCTGCCTAAGTCTGCCCATTAGTGACAGTAATCAGGACAGAAAAGGACCCAGTTTACAGATACCAGGGTTAGCTTAAAGCTGAGGAAATATGGGCATATGACAGGAAAAAGGATTTAAAAAAGTGACTTAGGGGAAGCTGAATGTTTCTGATACTTAAACCCAAGGCTGTATCTAAACGTTACGCTTAAGTTCTCACAGAAAGATTTTTTGCTGTATTTTCTGTTTTCTCATGCATTTGTGTTCTTTCAGGCATGTAACATTTGGTCATATTTTGGCAATCAACATAAACCTGATGATCCTCCTAAGCTTTAGTTCAGAATAGTTGACAGAGGCTGCATTGCTTTAAAGTCTTTAGTAATTTGTGTTCTCTTTCTCAGGATGAAATCTTCCTTGGACTGCTGGCTCTACAGGGGATCAGTAGCAATGAGCAAAGCAATTCTCACTGAGGATGAGCCTGACTTTACAATCCAGTATCTTGTGTTACAGCCGTGTACTGCATCATGCTATCTGTCCCATTACTCATCCCGGCTTCTCTTACGCTCATTGGTGGTTGTTTCCTGTGGTCTTCTTTTGGGGCTCTTTTTGTCTTTTATTAAGAATCCCTTCGGGAAAATAAATTCAACAAGTTGTACTATATCTAGCTTTTACAAAAGTGATAATCATGTGTTTATATTTTAATATTATCACTATGTTCTGTAACACAATAGAATGTCTTCATTTTCTTAATCACTATTCTGAAAGTGTTTTGGGAGCTTTCAGTTTAAAAGGCACTAAATAAAACACAGGGCTCTACTATCACCCTAAGCATGGCTCAGACTAAAACTTCAACTTTCTGTGGTTTTCATACAGTTGCTTTATATCCCACTTGATACTTGTCCTACTTATCCAATACTTTGATACAGAATTTGTAACGCTGCACTCCGCTTTATTACTGTCAGTAATTCCTTTCTGTCTGCTCTTGGCTGCTACTGTAAACCACACAGGCTGAGGTTCTGTATTGTATTGGTATTGCTAAGGTACTTTAACTCACTTTTGCGTAATTTGGATTCTGATCTGATCCCAAAGATTGCTCACTTTATGAGTTATATCAGCCTAAAGAGAGCTCTCTATGGGTAACTGTGCAATTCAGAGCCACAGAGAATCCTTGTTGAGTGTTTAGTGATACAGCCGTATCCCCTTTTCTCTCCAGCAAGCACTGGACATTTCTGGAGGTTGGAGCAGGCAGCAGAATTAAATAAGCTTTAAACCCATTTTGCTAATAAAACTGAACTCAAGTTATCACAGAATAATAACAATTCATGACATATCCCTGTCAATCTTCAAATGACTTACAAAAAAAGGGTTACAGCCCCTTTGTTAGTTAAAGCATGAGACGCTCAATTTACAGATTAGGAAACTAAGGCAAAGACTCAGTTTACTTACTGGCTACAAAAATAGCTGAGGATTAGGATTTTAAAGTAGTTTTCTACCAACTACAAAGGGAAAAAGGTGAGGTCTAAGGATCTTCCAATGTCTGGTTTTTTTCTTCCTCCTGCTGTTTATATCTCTTCTGTTGGATTTTTCAGAAAGAAACAAAAGCCCATAAACTTCTGCCTTCTTTCCCGCCCTCCCCTTTTTTAGAAGAAAATGACATGAAGCTAAAAGGTTGCCCCTGGATCTGCTCTACACTGCTTGACAAAAAAGAAAAAAAGGAAAAAAAGAAAGGGTGTGTGTGTGTGTTGATTAAAGGCGTTTTGGCCAACATTTAGCATGGAACACACAGCACTGCTCTTCTGTTTCTGCCCTTTGCTCAGTTACCCACAAGACCCAAGCCACATTCATGCAATTTACTCAGCCCACAGCCTGAAATCAATGAGGTCTATGCAAGAAGAGAGCACCTGCCACAGGCTGTTACTGTTTTTATTTATTGTCTGTATTATTAGACCACGCAGGAACCCTAACAACAAATATTGTCTGAAGCACTGTGTAAACATCGAACAAAATGATGGCTCTGTCCCAAAGTGATTACAAACTAAACAGAGGACAAGAGACCACAGATGGATACAAACAGGCAGAGGGAGAATAAAGGAAATGAGAACGCTCAGTGTGGCTGACAGCAGTATTACCTCACTAGCAGTCTAAGGGTTGTCAAAGCTTTTGTAGACGTCATGGCAAAGGAGAGCTTTAAGGAGATTCTAGAGAGCTACCAACATAAATCTGGGGGCATTTGTGCAGGGTACCCTCCAAGTCCGAGAGAGACCACAGAGGAGAAAATAGGAAAGGGCTTGCTTTGAGATGAACGCAAGAGGATGGTAACTCTGAACAAAAGGAGATAGTCCATTTTAAGGTTTTAACAGCACTTAAATGTCACAGCTGCCTGCGTTCCTGACTGTCTTTAACAGTGACCCCCTTTTTTTGCTCCTGACCAATCCTGTTCACCCACATCCTCCTCTAAAAAGGCATATAAGGACCAAGCACGGCAGAGCTGGAAGTCTGCTCAGGCAGGGCAGTTACTGGAGCTGCTCTGTTCCCTGTTCCTGCCTCCTGACAATGAGAGATGATAGACAGGGTCCCAGGGGGCCTTGAAAATGAAGATAGGCAGCTTATGTTGATGCGAGATAGGGGAGGGGGGAGGTAGCGCAGGGATGCCAAGAGAGGAGTGACATGTTCAAAGAGACAGGCTAGGAAAACGATCTTTGAAGCAACAGCAGCCGCATGCAAGATGATTAGGGCAAAGGCAAGCCTGCATGTGTCAAGGCCGGAGAAAAGGATGTTGCAGCAACTGAGCTGTTAAATAATGAGAACTTAGGCAAGAATTTTAGCTGCATGGAAGAGTGGGAACAGATGCATCTTAAAAGCTGGAAGATTTAAGAATTGGAGGTGGGGTGGTATAAGCAGCTGAAAGATGGAGGCTTTACCTGTATGTAACAGGGGTCAGAACTGATGCTCCAATACAGTCGTGAGTGACAGAGAGCATGGTATGCTGTCCACAAGGAAAACAAGGTGGTAGAGGGCTTGGGGGCACAGAGAATAGTAGCAAGCAAGAAGTCGAGGCATTTTCTCCCTCTCATCTCCTGTTCCGCTCTTCTCTCTGCAGCTGTTACAGACAACTATAGAGTAGCTGCCTAGGATAAGCCAACAATTCAGCAAAGAATTCAAGTGCAGTGCCATTAATAGTTCTTTCCTCATGTGGTCTAGATCCTGTTCAATATACCCATGAGGCTGTGTCTCTCATCTAACTCGGAAAATACAAATCCTTTCCTCCATGCTCAGTAATAAACTGCACAGACCTTGTGCAGTTTTCTGCTGTATTCCTGGAATAAGATTACCAGCAAGATTAAGGCCTCTGGTTGCGAGAAGGGAGATTTCACAGGATTAAATGTTATCCAGTCTACTTCTGAAACAGAGGATAACACACAAGAAAGGACAATGAATTATACTACCGAAAATATCACAGACCATGGTGGTGGTAAAAGGGATAAAGAAAGACCGAAAATTTAAATTATATACAGAAATAAAAATCAACAGGGAAAAGTACTGCAGGGCCTACAGTTATCATTTGTTGCCAGAAGAGGGCACTCGTGGCCTTTTTTTACGACTTGAGAGATTTAAATCAAGATTTCCCTTGGTAGCGTTTCCCAGGCATAAATCAAGCACAAATGAATAACCTTTGATTTATCATTCCTAATGGAGATGTACATCATATTGGCGTGTCATCACATTTCAACATTGGCCATTATGATGCCAATCATATAGTAATTTTCTTCCGTGTCATAATCAGCGATGAAGATGTACATTTCCATTCAGTACAATTAGATTTTCATGTTTCTTAATGGTAGCTGAGGGCATTAGGCAGAATACCTGCTTTTGCTGCCTCTAACTCTTTTGTGCTCATATTTTTCTGAAATTGTATCCAAACCATTACCCAATCACCACTTTCCTGTAGTTAAACGCCACCTCTGCTCATATGGGAGAAGGTGACAAAGATTTATACTATTATTCCAAGCTGCAGAGGAACAGGCATCAAAATCCTAGGCAAATACACGCTGTTGGAAAATACCTGACCTTAACTATTTGAGAGCTTTTTGGTTTGTTTCATGAAATCAGTTCGGGCTCGTCACTAGTGACCTAACCCACGGCACAAACGCCAGCGAAGGTGTCCGGCTGGGCCTGACGTCCGACTTGGCCAAGCTCAGCGACACTGTTAGAAGCAACCACCCAGAGAAAAACCCAAGCTACTGCAGGTGGTAACGAAACTCTTCCGCGAGCAGAGGCCTTCTGCCGGATGGATGAATGGATAACGTGTTGCCGGCATTTAGACCAACTCCTGGCTCTTCTACGCAACCGCTGTCCAGGGCCAGCGTACCACGGGTTCGTACAAGCTAAACGAGCGAAACGCAAGGAAGTAGCAGCGTTTTCAAAAGCGCCTGAGCCTGCCTGGAAAAAAATCCCGTCGTGCATCCCTAGCGGATATCTCGGTGGTCAAACGCTTCCTTTCCTAAGGGGACGCCTCAGTTTTTCGGCACCTTCCTTCTCCGTCCAACCGGACGGAGCGTGCTTGCTCGCGGGGATGGCGGCAAGGCAAACCGACGCGCCAGGACGGCAGGATGGGGAAACAGAGCAACGTTACCTCAGCCCTAAAGCCCCTCGACGCTCACAAGCTTACGGAACGAGCAAGCAAAGCACGACGCGACCCGCGGGAACGACTGCGTGCCTTCGGAGCCAACCGATCCCCGGGAAACACCGGCGGCAGGGCCCGAGCTGCCGCTGCCCGGCCGCCGGGCCCTCCCCGCCACGGAGCCTCGGCGGGAGGGTGACAGCGGGGCCGGTCACCGCGCTGCGCTCGGGTCGGCGGCATCCCCCGCTAAGGACACGACGGGCGGCTTAAAGGTCACCCGCCGCCGCCTCCTCCCGTCTCGGGCTGCAAAGCGAAGGGGTCGCCAGCCTCGAGGAGAACCGGGGGCTGCCGGAGAGCGCCGTGAGCTGCCGCACCTGGCCGGGCGGAGAAGATGGCTCCCGCGGGGGCCGCCGGGGGGGGGAGCCCGCCGGCTGCAGGGGCACTGCGGCAGGCGGCGAGCGCTCCCCGTGGCGCAGCCGGTAGGGGCGGGGGGGTGAGGTGCCCCGGGAGCCGCCCCCGCCTGCGGGATTTCCGTGCGAACGCCACAAGAAAGCGCCCCCCCCGCCGGTTCTCACGCCGGCTTCCCCTTCCCATCCGAAGCGCCCCCGCTCCCCACCCCGGCCCTGTACGGGGCGGCCTTCCCGCGGGGGCGCTCCCCGCCGCCGGGCCTGCCCGGGGCGGAGGGGCCGGCGCCGCGCCCGAGGGACGAGGCCCCGCAGCCGTCAGTCAGCCCCTGCCGAGGCGAGCGGCGCCCCGGGGCGGGAGCGGCGGCGGGGCCTGGCGGCGGCGGCGGCGCCCTCTAGCGGCCCTGGGTGCCGCCGCCTCGGGCAGCGGGCCGTGCGCCCAGAGCCAACCGAGAAAGCCCCCAGCGAGGAAGGGCTGAAGAGCAGGTTCGGGTCGGTAAAATAAAAGACACCCGCGGCAGCGAATTGCGCTTTTTCTGTCCCGTTTCTCCTCAAAATGGAAGGCCTACCGCAGGCCCTCTTGGCTCCGAGGTCTCGCCATATTACCAGGCCTACTCAAAAGAGGAATCGGGTGACGAACCCGAGCGTCGTACCCTGAACGGGTGCCCCGGTCCCTCCTGTGGGCAGGACTTACTCTTTCTCCTAAAGGCTGAGGGCAGATCGTTTTCCGTGGTCAGCCTCAGTCAGCAACGACTCTAAATGGGGGCTGCGGAAAGACCAAGCGGCCCCTTTCAGCGCCCACCGAAGCCAGCCCGCGCCCCTGAGGGCCACTCGGCCTTGCCGGGAGGGACCTTGAGCGTGGCGCTCCGCAGGGCGAGGGCAACGTGCAGCGTGCCGCGCGGGGACGGCGGCAGCCCTGCCGTCGGACTGGCAGCAACAGTGGTCTTCTAAACGTACAAAGGCGGAATTCCTGTCGAGGAAACAAGTTTGCATCTTAGCGAGGGAAAATGTGAGTTTTCGGCTTGATCTGGGAAAAACTTCCCAAGGGCGTTGTTGTCAAGCAAGCCTGGAAGTTTTATCTGTTTATAAAGTCAGAGAACTGCTTTCTTCCCAAGTGTAGCAGAACTAAGCTGCAAACTCGGGTTGAACCGAAAAGTTACCGGTTTGCGCCTGGATTTAAATTACTGTTTTAAAATGTATCTGTTGATGTTGATATGGCAAATGGCTTGACCTTTCCTACCACTCTGTCCGTAAGCTGTGAAGGCTTGTAGCCTGCCCTCTCGCAGCGGGCAGACCAAGGCATCCCGGCTGTAAATCCACTTACCCGAGTCAGATGGCCTCGAGAATTGATGTGGCCCTTTTAACTGCCCGTGTGCCGTGGCTGGCTGCAGAGTCACATTTGACCTGTTTGCTGATGAAAGAAGCTTTATTCAGTGAACTTGAAAATGCGCTCAGGTTCAAACTGAATCAAGGCAATGCCTAAAAAGTCTGATGGCAATCCCAATCCTTTTCCTGGTAAAACACGTTCTACAAAACCAGGATGCCTCATGACAGTACATACAAACCAGAAAATGTACTCAGCAGCCAAAAACCCAGTCCTGCGCTGGCGATGACTTAGGTGATTGATTACTTAAAACTTGGGAAGAAATAAAAAACTGCCCTTTTGTCAGAGAACAGAGAGCAAATGCAAATTAATGCTGCCTGCATAAGGCCATGTTGGTTCCCGTTTTGAAGATGGAAGCTTTTTCCATTTACGCTAGGGTGAGTTAGGGATAACCACTGAAATTAGTAGTCACAACAGTGCAGAAGCAGACTGAGAGAAAAATGAGGTTCTTTCAATGCCTACTTGATACAAAATGTGTTACTAATGAATGGCAGTAGCTGCAAATGTCACTCTCAGCTTCCTATTTTCACTTTCAAATTTGTCAGTAGTGTCCTGATTAAAATTGCACAGTTCTGTAGCTGAGGCTTGGATTAAGTTAAAATTATTAAGATTAGAAATGGTGCAAAACCAGAACCTCAGATCTGATCCTCTTTGAATTCCTATGGGAAGGAGTTTGGCTTCAAATCCCCAGTTGTGAACCCGCTTGCACGGTTTAATTCAGGGACAGTAGGAGCCTAAATTCCTGGTCTGGTTTTGTGTGGGTGTAATCCTGCAAGAGCATTTGATTGTAGGAATTTGTGGGTTTTATGAGTGATAGAAAGGAGGCATTTCACAACTGTTGATGAGACTAGCTTCCAATTCATAGAACATGAAGGAACAAAGACAGTTATTACGCTAGTTTTTATAAATCGTTGGGAATACAAGACGTGGGAGGAAAAGTGCTAAAGATAGTTCAGAGGTTCAGAACAAAGACCATTTCTATACCGTGTCGGCACAATGGAACTTAATTTTTGGTTCGTTTTTAGGCATTATTATAACAAATGTGACTAATAGTGAAAAAGGAAGTGAGAGTTTTGCAGGTTGACTGCTTTAGTTGTCGCCATTTAAATCTAAACAAAAATATCAACATAAATTAATTTACACTCTGTTACTTTACCTAAACCCAGGATTTGGCCTACTGCGGAAGCTGGATTGAATTCAGCTGGAGAAAATAAAGAGTGCAGAGACACAGCTGGTGTTTTGAGGACTGAGAGCAAGTAGAGGAACGAAGATGTGTTATCAGGCTAAACATAAAAACCACACCGGGTGAGAGAGTCTCAGACAAGAAGGCTGAGGATGAAGAGAGAAGTCAGAGAGTTTAAGATGAGTTCCTGAAGTGTAAACCACAACTTACTGGTGCTAATAGATCTATAACTGTTTTGGTTTGCTGTAGTTCAGTGAAAGTCCAGGCTGTTTCATCTGTTTACACTAGAAGAGCATCTGGTCTGCAGTTACTAACCTAGGAGAAGTATTCTGGGTGAAAAGGTATTACCTTGTGTAAGCTACAGTTGCTATGCTCAGCATGTCGGCTGGTCCTAAATTACTAAACCCTTATTCAGCTTTGTCTTTGTGCATGTAGAATTGTTTTTTCAAGAAATGAAGCTGGAAATTGCTTATTCAATACTGTAATTAATTTGTGTGATTCTGCAAGAACATCTGTCGTGTGGTTGGTAAAATTATTATGCGTTCTCATTTTCTTTTTCACAGTTTTAGAAAAGTGTGTTTTCTCCTTGTTGGGCTAAAGCACAACTATAAGCTTTCCCCTTCCCTCACTACATCTCCCATCATTGACTAAGGGCATTGCCATTATCCTGGAAACAGGAGGAGTCTTGGATTGGATCAGCCATTTCACTGCCTGCGTGTGTCTGTGAGATAAGGACACAGTATTCAGTCTTTGAAAAGATGTTCTTCTGAGTAGCTTCTGTATGTTTCTCTGTGCCTTTCATTTATTAACTTTTGCATGTGACACGTATGTCTAAAAGCCAATATGCTGTATTAGGGCTCAATCCCACACTACTGACGTCAGTGAGAGTTTTATCAATTACTCTAATGAGCACAGGATTAGGCCTTTGTGATTATACGAAGAACCAATTATTGGATTTTACATGAACCTACATTAAAACCTCCTTGTAAATGTAACTTGCAGGGTGTGAATCAGAGAAAACATTGCTTTTCTGTTCCAGTTTAAATTTGACTTTGGTATTAAGCCTTTTGTATTTAGGTTTTGAAATGCAGTGCATTGACAGAAACAGACGTATTTTGCCCTCTACTCCCGCTCCAAGTAATAAGGCATTGCATAGTTTAATCTCTTCCTAGGCGTTTCTTGCTTAAGGACCCAGTACTTTCACAGCCTCTGTATTAAAAAAGACTTTTAGCATCTTGCAGCGTGAGACCCCCCAATATATTGTTTGACAGATGGTCTTTATGTATTGCACTGTCAAACAAGAAAAAACAAACAAACAAATTTAAAAAGGAACAAACCTAAGCTAGAAAGAAGCCTGAGCCTGTGATTTACTGTGATTTATTCTTCTTGTTTTTATTCACAGTCCTGCAAGTATGACAGCTGTGATGTAATGACCTGGCCTACATATTGCACAGCACAATGCTACAGATCTTTCTATTTTCTTGTTGTTCCTAATCATTATTTATTATCTGAGATATTATCAATCATTTCTTGTACAACTCCAAAGAGAGCAAGAACATCTTCCAAGCAACATGATTTTTTTTATATTTGAAGCTCAAAGAGTGTCTGACTTCAGTTTAGCTTTCTGAAAGTCATTAGTCCACAGTGCAGGTGAATGTAATTTCCATGTAAATATAGTCTCTGCATCAGTAATTTATGCTTAAAATCAGAAACACTAAAAGTGAACAGCTGCCTTTCAGGCACAACCTGTGATGGGGTTGATGCAGAGATAATGTTTTATCCTTTACTCCACTGCAAATTCACCCTGATACTTCACTATGTTCCTGCACATCCAAATAAAAAGATGGTTTTTGTAATCATTACTTTTGTCTTGTCTTTGGAAATATTCTGCAGAAGGTAGAATATAAGCATATTTTGTCTTGGAATCAAAGTTTATAGTGTTATTACGGTGGGGTGATTGGCACCGAACCTTACTGGGGTAGGTTATTTTTTTTTTTTTTATTGGTGTGATAGGAAAATACTATATACAAGTTATAAAAATCACTAAAAAGATACAGTAACAGAATCTTACCATGTGACACGTACAAACTAGAAATAGTGTTGTGTTCACCCTGGCTAAAACACTGTTTCCTAGAGCAGATATTTTGTGCTTGTGCAGGAATACACAAATCTTATTCTAAGCTGAGGAAATATTAAATAAGAAGGGCTTTATATTTGGGGTCATTGGGATTCAGTATAAAGCTCCAAAGTAATCTCATGAAAGTAGTGGTGTGATCTAGGGGAGAGACATCGGCTTAGGAATCGGGGAACTTGTGTTTCATTCCTAGCATTCTCTCTCGCTTGATAGTTCTGGCCTCTTCATCTCAGCCATTTTTCACTGGTTGTCTGTCTTCACTATTTAAACTGTAAAATTGTTGTGACTAGCATTATTCTTCGGTCTGCATTTTGACAGCGCTTACTGCGGTGGAGCTCTTTGGACTAGGTCAGGCATTTTTTGATCTGTTCTAGCACAAAAATAAGAGAGTCTCCCCTTTAACTGGATAAAAGGAACAACGTGATGATGTCAGAAAAATAAAGGAAGGAAACTCTTATCTGAATTTCCAATACAAATCTTAAATAAAGCAGAGGTTTTTTTATTACGATACATGGTTCAAATAGAGGAATTAACCAGAAATTATTCATTAAGTGAATGAAGCCAATTTATCATTGCTCCGAATATCCATAAGTATATTTGTGCTTTTCTCTAGCTGCTGAAATGTTACTCAGATTTACACCAGACATGTTCACCTATGGGTTAATGACAAATAAGCCCAAATTGACCAAGATGGTTTGGTTGCAAGAGGTCAGACAGGTTTCCTGATACCACCTCGGTTCTTTTCACCAGCAAGCGCACCACCACCTGTGGTGTCGGTATGTTGACCTTCACATACAGAATCTGGTGCCCCGAAATTCCTCAAGTTGCAATTGAAGAATTGCTTTTCTATTTCTTTTCCAAAAGTGGTTTCATGAAGCAAATAGTTTTGATAACATGCCTAAATGAGGCAGAAATGTAGGTGAAGGTGATAAATTTGAGACTGTAACTATTCAAATGAAAGCATTCTTCATTATTTTGCTGCCTGTAGATTTAAGCTGGCAATTTCACAAAATGTTGGCTGGTTAACTTGTGCTATTGCCAGGCAGGTATAGTTATTGGGTACTACTGTGCACTAGCCTTAATGATTTCTTCTTCCTTCTCTTTAAATTTCATCTCTTTTTTTGCTTTCTTTTCTTTTTTTTCCTTTGATTATCTCAGATTATTTCTATGTTGGTCTTTTTGCAATTTCCTTTACAACATCTGTGTGCATTTATAAACTTTAGTGTTAATCCCTGGTCTTAGGACATCATTCCTTTCCAGAAGGAGGGTTAGTTCTACCTGTGCTTTTAGCTACTTTGTGCTCTTTAGCTGATGCAAAGCATCTATAAAGCCATCTTAATCAGTTAAGCCTGATTTATGGCTGCTTTACTTCGCCAGAGCAATACTAAGACACCAGAATGAGAACTTGGCCTCTATGCTTCTTTTCTTGTTTCCCTTCCTTTTTAGCATTCTTTTCTGTTTTTCTTGAGCATGTTCCCTTATTCTTCTATAAAATATAGCCAAGTGATTAAAGAGTATTCAGGAGTTGGAAATAATATCTACAGTTTATCAAGTAATGTATTCAATTAATAATTCTCTTCATTATTCAAACAGCCCAATTACCACTCTATTCTCTTCTCTACAGTTCTCTTGTCCTATTTGACAACTGATTTTCTTACTTTCTTTCACAACAATTTTCTTGCTCTAACTCTTTATAACCACTAATGTAGAAGTAAAAACTATCACAGTAACCATAATTAGTGTTAGGCAATATAAATACTCTATTTGCCAAATCAACAACTAATTTGTTACTCTTTGCAGTATAAAAATATTTATGCCAGAAATCTTTGCTTACTATTTAAAAGCCAGTGCTAGCTAAATCCAGATCTTAAAAGCCCCCAGAGCCCACGCATAATCTTAGAAGTGCCTGAACTTTGTCTCAGATTTTTGTCAGTAAGATCCTGCTGGGGTGAGCGCTTGGTCTGTATGCGCATTTTTTTTGAGCTAGCAGGCATTCTCACAATTCACGGGATGCCACAGAGTGCACATCTAGTGGTGATGTCATCACTGCCAGTTGATGACATCTCGGTGATGCCTTCATTACCAGTTTCCCAGCCCACAAAGCATTTAACCAGCATTTGGGAGTTGTGAATGCAGTGCTCTTGAGGGGATCTCAATCACCACAAGGAATGTGCAACAATGTAAATGTGCAAAGCATTGCAAAGGGCTGCTCTTCTCCAAAAGGCAGTCAGGCTTCAGAATAATTAGAGTAATTGATGCTAGTAAAAGCCTAATGGATTGAATACTTAACTGGGAGAAGGCAACCTGGGGTTGCAGCTCTGCTTTACTGAGTGTTTTTGTATTAGATGTTCAGCAGTGCAAGGACTAGAAACCAAGACTTTCCTCTTCAGTCAAGCATTCCAACCTTTCACTGTAGCGTCGCTCTTGCTCTGCATTTATACTCGGCCTGTGCGAGGTGGAATACCTTTAAAAGGAATGGTAAAAATGGTCCTTTTCTAAACCTGGAATAACCTGCAGCCTTATAGGAAGGCTATTCCTGGGCAAACTGTAGGATTCAGCACACATCTACTAAATCTAGTGTTAAGACTCCTACCATTGAATATAAGAGCCACCGAGTTTAGAGAAGAAAGGAACCTGGCTGTAGACTATTCTGTGGGTATAGAAACCTCAAGAAAGAATCATCTTACTGCTCATTATAACTATGACTCACCTTCAGAGATCATGAAGACTATTGGTGTCTCTATCTTGGGACCAATACAATGAATGGTAGTGGTTCATGACTTACTACTTCCAAGAATATTTTTCTTAGTGGCCAATGTTGGATCCAGAAAGAATTTACTTCTCAGTGACATTTTGAAAATAGGAGTCTTTTCCATAGTGCATTGATAATCAATATTCCTCTTTGTATGGATAACAGATGTCAGTATAGTGACAATGACTCCATCACGCTCCTCTTTCTGCAACACCATCAGCTCTGATACCTTTTCCAGACACAGTTCATCAGCCTCTTACTTGCAAGTCAGTGATCCATATCTAGAGCTACCTGTATGTTTCTTTTTATATTATCTCTTTCTCATCTTGACTTACAAAAAATCACCATTACCACTTCTTTCATTATCCACCTATGCTGCGCAGCTTGCACACAAGATTTTGATGTACAGTGCAACCTTTTTCTCATTTTTTTCTCCTTGTCCCTTCTGCACAGATTGCATCCATCAATATTAACATTTCAGCTCTCTGATTTATCTCATTACATTTCTGCATTACCAGCCAAGACATAATTTCCTTCCTGTAATGTCACTTTGAGCTCATTTCCCATACACTCTGCATGTGTATATAGACAATTACTGGGTTTATTGCTTGCTTCCTTCCTACTGGCCTAGGCTTTTGTCCTTTGTCTTTATCTTCCAGCATTCAATATTTATGGAAAGAGCTCTGCACTGAAATGTAACATCCCAGTCTAAGTTCACAGCTGCCTGAAATAGCACGACAGTACTAGCCTCCTGTATTTTCTTGTACTGAGGTAGCTGGATTTTAAATATGAACTGCCCACCCTTTCCACCAAGAGCAGGATTCGGTCATGTTTCCACTCCCATCTGCTGTGCAAAGTCCTAACGCACCACTGGAGTCATATATGTGAGTGAAACCATGCAGGGGGGCAGTGAAACCATCACCCACCAGTTAAGGGTTTCTCATTCTGGTAAAGAACAACAAGGGGGTTTGCGCTGACTTTGCGCTAACAGTTTGTGAGAAGACACTCTTCATAAACAGTGACTTCCCGGTGATTTGAAAGGACGTAGCTTGCAAGAAGGGCTCCTTTTTCCAAGGACAGCAAACCTTTCTCTCTCACAAGGCCACACGCACCACAGAGGCTTCGTGTTGGCAAAGAGCCCTCTGCACCTTGTGGAGAGAGGAGAAACGCGGCGCAAAAGAGCAGCAGTTGGAAGCGATGCCTAAGGGGATGCACAACTCTCCCACGCCTGGAGGCCAGCTGTATGTGGACACACACGGGGGAGACCGGGTTATACTGGAGGACTCTTACCATCTCTCGCCTACCTTGAGGCAATTCCAACCATGCAGCTGGAGTAATGCCCACAGTGTGTCCCTGCTGCCCTGACAAAGACGGTGTTTTACACCTTGGCTCTATACTTTGTCTTAGTGCTCATGTAAAACTTTAAGCTCAGTACTTAGGTGTCCGCGTAGTCCCCTATCCTCAGCTGAATTTCTCCCCAAAACTTCGATGCCATAGCTCCACTCAGTGAAGATAAAGGCTTAAAGCTCTCTTGCAGCCCATCTCGTTCCGAGAAGTGGAGGTGCTTGTACGTATTTCATTGTTCACTAGAGGGCAACATTGGCTTAAAAATGAGTTTCTTTGCCCTTGGTTACACAGAAAAGGTGCGTTAACAGAAACACGGACAGAGAGAAAATACTCAGGAAATACCCAATAAGCTGCTCCAAGGGCAGAAAAAAATACAATGTCCATTGCAATGCTAAGGAAGTATCTCAGACTGTAAGAGAAATCAGTGACTATAGAACGGGGATGAAAGAAAAAAAATGTTTGTAGAAAATAAGGTCCTCATTCAGTGAGGTATTTAAACTTGCTTTATTAATCTGAAACAGGGCTTTAGCTCTGTTGTCCTCAGTCACTAGACACTATTTAGACATGTTATGTAAAAGCTTTGCTGAAGGCTAAAGACTCGGGAATGGCTCCTGACCTGGAAAAAGCCATTCAAATCAGGGGGAGAATGTAGATGGGCTGCTTCTATTCTTGGGGAGACCAAGAGGGAAAGGGGGCATGTGGACTGGGTCCTGAAGATGTAGACTCTGGGAATAGGAACCTATTATGCCAAGAAAGAACTTAGAGAGAAATGGAAAAGAGAGAGACTAGTGAATCTGGTAGCAAGAAGAGGTAAGCAAAAGTTTCTTGGTAAGAAGAAAGTCGCAGGTGTGATCAGAGCCAGCTGTGTGGTCAAGAGTCCTCTTTGGGCTGGTGCAACAACTGGCACAGAAAGGAATTTCTTCTGCTTTCGTCTGACAGTTTTTACTTATCTTTTATCCCTGCTGAGGGAGACAGCTGCCCTTGTTTATTACCTCTGCTGGCACAGTAGGATTGTTATACCTTCTGCCTCATAATGCTGATGTAATTACATCCCCAGAGAGCTCTGCCTGCGGGCAGCAGTGTAAGCCTGCCAAGCCTCTCACAGCCGGGCTGTGCGTTCCTGTGGCTGCAAACTGTGCTGCTGCCCACCCATTACCTATTTTAGGTACTCCTGCTGGGGCCCACAGGGGAAACAACGGGCTGTAGGCCCGCTCAGTAGCTGCATGCTGGTAAATGAATTGGTGTTGGAAGTACCTGAAGACAGTTTTGCTAACAGTAATATGGCTTCTTAGAGGTTTATAATGCAGTTTTATAATTGGATCTGAAACAAGAGGCTAGATTCGCACAGTCCTCTGCGGGGACAATCCCTCCGTGCTAGTCTGGGTTGCTGAAGAGGTGCAGGAGGAGTGGGACATGTGCGCACCCCAGTTCAGGTGGCACTGGTTAGCTGTAGCCGGTCAGATAAGCAGAAGTTGTGCCTCATCTGCAGTCTCATTGATCCTGCTGCAGGGCTGCGGTGGCTGTGACAAGCACTGCTCAGGTGCCCGGAGACAAAGCGAGTCCGTCGTCGTGTCTTGCGTATCCCGTGTGAAAATTGATACCTGGCCTCTGCCTCACTGCACCGCTCCATCTCACAGAGTTTCTCTCCCCTGCTCATACCCGCAAGGCAGGGTGCAACTGCTCAGAGCTTTCCCAGAGATGGTGCTGCACTTGCTGTGCAAGGGCTGTACATGCCGCGGCCTCGTGGTCCTCCCCGACTGCTGCCTCCCTGCTGCACAGCCTGATGCACACGCCTGTCTAGCACGCCGCATCGCCAAAGTCCTCAAATGCCTCCCGTCCCCCCGCGTGCCACCTGGCATTCAGAAATGGAAATGTTTGGAGTAGGGTGAAACTATAAAACAATCACGAATGTGATACTGGCTTAGCTGCTACTGTATGTAACATTCCCATTCACTTTGACTAAAAAGACCCTAGTATCAGAAGTGCCAAAACCTTACAAATCTGGGGAAGCCACTCTCCCTCCCCAAAACTATCTAGCCACATATCCTTCCACAAACAGCTCAGAAATTCAGTGTTGGCAAGTGTTTTGCACAGCCAGAGCATGCCTAGTCCCACGTAGAAACCAGAAAAGCCCCCTGAGATAATATAAATAGATTTATCAAAATCTGACTATACTCTGTATTGACTCTTTACTCCATCTGTACTCACTTGCATTTGTTATTTTTCTTTTTTGTGGACTGGAGAATGTGGAAATATATGTCTTCAAGCCAAAAGCTCATGCTTTTCCCACTGATGAGAAAAGATCAAGCCACGAATCTAACAGCTGCCTTGCTGCATTTGTTGTTCTGGAAGCGCAAAGTGAGCATATCGGCTCCATTCTGCCAAGAGATGTGCCAGGGCTCAAGCCTCTGGGAACTGCTATGTCGAGGAGTAGCAAATTTGATGGAAAAATGTAGCAAAGAAACAGTTCTTGGGACACACAGATTCAGTTCTCAGAAGGCCGAGTCCTCATTTACTTGCCTGCTAGCAATTCACAGCCTGTAGAGGATTTTGAATACTAAGTACCTGCTTATCGTCTCAGGACTGCTGGCAAGATATTCAGTCAATAAACACATCTGAATGGAAACTGTCAGGGCAGGTGCTTCCCAGGGTAGCAAGCTGGTGGGAGACTGCTGCTCGCTGTGGGTGCCCACAGCCTTGTGCTCTGCAGAAATGTCATACGAAGGGCGTCCCTGAAATGCAGGTTTGGCTTCTCACGCTGCCACCAGGGACTGATGGTGCAAATGGTGCTGCCACAGAAGAAGAGTGATGCCTGTTGGACCTCATTAACAGCACAGAGTTTCAGTGGCCAGTAACACTGTTTTGAAAGGAACCCTGAGAAAAAGAATTCTTACTCTGAGGATTTTAAAAAGGGTGCAATAGCAAAGCAACCCAAGGAGTTCCCCGTATCCTGCTTGTAAGCAGCGTGGGAATGGTTTAACATATGTGGCTGATTTATGCTATTTGCTGCCGAACTATTGTGGCTGATGTCAAGCACTTCCAGAGTATAATTTGTGGGTCAGATATCTTGTGTAATAGCCTACCCATAATGTTTGATCATGCCCTCGCTGCTTAAAGAGACTAATGCACAGGGATTATGCGTCTGGAGCCAATACATTGGGCTCTTCAGATTTGCACACATAATAATTCTCTGGGCTAATAGCTGTCAACATCCATTTATTCCAACAATACTGACTGCTTACTGTTTTGCAATTCCTCAGCAATACAAAGATCAATCAGTTCAGCTACTGTGGTGACTTCCTCAAAAATCAGGAGTCTGAAAACATAAACATTATCACAAACAGGGCCAGTATCTTTGGTTGATAGCAGGCGGCTGTGAAATACCATCTTAATTCATTACAATTCCCCTCCATTTCTTCCTACTCATACTCTTTTCCTTATGGCTGAAGTAAAACCCTATCATCAGGAGCCTGAAATCTGCTCTTTCACTTCCCTCAAAGTCCAGCACACATCACATCAGCTAGTGCAGGTGCACATGAAGAGTTCCCAGACACTACCTGGAAATGCACATTCAACTGATGAGATCAAGGGATGTCAGGGCCAGCAGACTAGCTGGGGAGGAGGCAGCAGCCGGTGAGGAAGCTCCCTCCACCCCCCTCTTCCTCCCTACCTCCACCATCACCCTTGTCCCTCAGCATAACCTTTTCGTTTGCTGCCTCGGATGTGGCAGAGCTTTGTAGCAGCAGTTTCAGTCGACGCTTTCAAGGGGGCTCAAGGGGACTGAAGGCAGTGAAGCCAGAAGGGGGGTATAACCTATGGCAACCAAAGCAGCAGCTGCCACAGCCTTTCATGTCATGGCTTTTCAGGCTCCAGAGGGGAAACGTCTCGTAAAAGATAACTATGTATGTATACGTCCAGAAGGTTTGGGGTTGTTTGTGTTCTGGGCAAGATATTCTCAGCTTCTTTATTAATAGCTGAAAACAGGATGGATTCACAGAAGCTGTAACAGCAAGTCATCTCATGCTTTGCTCTGGTGACAAAAAGCGTGACAAGGCCAGTAAGGGACAGAGGCATGCACCCCTGTTACGGAAGAAAGTCAGTTTCAATTAATACTGGTTCTTATTTCAGGTCTGCACAGCT
This sequence comes from Astur gentilis, assembly GCF_929443795.1. NCBI lineage: Eukaryota > Metazoa > Chordata > Aves > Accipitriformes > Accipitridae > Astur > Astur gentilis. Next base: position 34,129,119 of record NC_064891.1, read on the forward strand.
GCCTCATGAAGTGATATGCATTCCTTTGAAATGTAGAGCTTCATGCTGCATGTGGTCAAAAAAGTAAATTGAAACTGCTACATGTGCTCTGGGATGAGTCTTGTTCCTTGCTTTCCATTTGGAACTTACTTCTGCCCTATTCGGATATACTGGATGCACGTCACTTACAGAAGGAAACCTTTTTGATTTTTATTTTTCACAAGAAAAATGACAAGGTTCCTTAAGTAGGCAGAGTGCTACTTTTTGTATTCATTTTACACAGAACAAATCTGTTTGGTATAATGCCTAGGTTTTTTCATATAATTTGTAACAGTGGGACAGCGATGATCGAAGTGTCCTCTACCTCAAGGAGACATTACCATAGCATATACTTGCTAAAGCCAAGCAAAGAGTATTTGCCTGATTCTCAGAAGTCCTCACTAGTATAAACACGGGTATTATTCTCAATATAATCAATTGCTGTACTTTAAATAGTATTTCTGCGAACTGAACTCATGTGTTTTGTCAGATACCACACTGGAAGACTCTTCAATGAAGTTTTGCCTGTACACCTCAATTTCTAAGCATAGATTAGTCTGGGTGATGCATTTAAGTTTTTTTTTTTTTTTTTTAAACCAGTTGTAATTATTAACGAATTACTAAGAGGATACAACTGGTTTACCTTCCCTAACATCCCGTGGCTGTCGCCAGTGACCATGATGCTGAACCAGAGAGCTTTGAGTCAATAATGCACAACAGGCCACTGCAAGCCCAACACCCATGTTGGGGGTACCTAAGTGGGGATACAATACAGATTGAAATATTTTTACATTTCCAAGTGCATTGTCTTTTACAGACAGTTCAACCGGCATTTCATCCCCAAGGTTACGTGCAGGCAGAAGGAAAGCTTTGTGGGCAGCACAGTACAGGCAGGGACACACTGCGTGCCCTCCGAGGCTTTCCCGTTTGCTTGCCGTGTAGTTCTTTTTGTGTGTCTCTTTCTTTTACTATTGAAATGAAACAAATTTGCTTGGGAGAGTCAAAAAACACAGGAGGGGAACCAGGTTTGTGAAGATCCTTCATTTCAAACATACATTTCTCCAATAGCATCAGAGGAAAAGCGAAACATAAAAGCTGATTTGTTTCTCTGAAACTGTTCATTCTGCTGTGAAGGTCTCTGTTTAAAAAAGCGGTGCTAGGCTACACTCAAATAGCAGGGAGGAGAGTTTGAGCATACTGTTTCCTGCTCCCTCCAACAGCTTATTTTTCTGTGAAATAACGAGCAGAGTGGTGGGTTTACAAAACGTTTCTAGCTGGCTCCTGCACTCGCCTCTGCCCGAGCCTGGCACCTTCCCTGAAAGCACCCGAGCTGTGCCGCGGGTGGCCTTGCAGCCCCCACGCTCTCCCTGCCACCCCGGCTTTGGCACAGCCTGAAAACCCTAACACAGTCCCCAGCCACCGTGGGGACGTCCCCCAGCCTCCACCCCACTCGGGGTGCTGCCTCTCCCAGGGCCCGTGGGGCAGGATGACGGCGGGGACGACGACCCAGAGGCAGAGCAGCGGCACCCATTGCCCCAAGGCCCCGGAGGGGGTTATGGTGGGGGGTATTTAGGAGCCAGGTGGGTTGGTTCAGCCTGAGCTGGGCAGCCCTGCCTCCTACCACAGGCACAGGCTGGATTGCACCCCCTGCGGCAGCGGGAACTGCTCCCCCAAAGGGGTTTGCGTGACTGTGCTGGGGGATGCTGACAGCAGGTAGAGTTTAATGTGGATTTTTTGTGGCAAGCTTCACTCCTGACAGCCGTACCCATGAAATGCAGTTGTCACGCAAGAATAACACAGTTTTCTATTCCCTTTGTCTCTCTGCAAGTGATATGAGTATCTCTAGATGGTGAAGATGCTAAAAATCATTTACTCTGCTTACCCATAACTAGCCTGGAAAGCAATCACACCAATTTCTTCTCATTCTCTCATAACAAAGATCCACAGTCACATCTGTGATTCTTTCAGTAAAAAAAACTATCTGGTGGAGATAAAGTCAGTATAGCTGACATTATCAGCATGTGCCACAGGTAACTATTACTGACTGTTATTAGGATTTCATCCAGCAAGAACCTTGGCACAAATTAAACTCGAGTTTCTCCCACGTTGCAGGAGCAGCTCAGTGTAAATAGTATAAGTTTACCCATCACTCTTAGCGGATAAAGGTTTCTCAGCCTTTGAGCTTACGCCGCATAATAAAACAAAAGACACAGAAAAGCTGCTCTCCGAAGGTTTTGACAAGGGAAAGCAGAGAGATAAATTGCGAAGGATTTCACAGATAATTAGCAAAGACCATTTCTGATATGTTTTGAAGCATGGTTACTGGAACAGTGCGACCTCTGAGCTTTACAACATATCCTTGTGAAATGCCACAGGGGATCTAAAACCTATAGCACGAGATCAGGAGAGTTTCCTTGGTGTTTGCTTTCCCAGGCAATCACAGGCTGTTGACAGATTATTTACAGAGTAAAGGGACTGTACTGCTCCCTCCTTGCCAGGGAGCTCCACCTCACCTTTACTCCTGCTCTGGCGGTGGAACAAAATTTGCCCAGGCTGTAGCTCAACCAGCGTGAAGTCGCCCACCAGGTTCAACAAGCAGGAAGCAGCAAGACTTTCTGCACCCTCAGCAAAGCTCTTTCTGGTTCTTCATTGTCTAACAGTTTCTCCATAGACAATATAGTCAAGTTTTTTTTCAATGGACTTCCTGAATTTAAGCACACTCAGAAAATTCATGCATATTACCAAAGAAAACCCACCACACTGACCTATGCCAAGTTACTATGCCTATTTTGTAAGAAGTAAAATCCAGCAGGCAGAGGCTTTTCTTTTCCTCTCGTTATTTAACTATGCAAATGTTTTGGTTAGAATAAAAAGAAACATAACAAAAATAAATGAAATATTGGTTGTGGAAATACAGTGACATTTATCACTACTAGAAACTTTCTGGATGTTGTGTAGGGAGTCTGTATGAAGTGACCATTATCTTCCAGTCCCGAGACTGAAATTTTAAGTGACTTGCGTTATGATGCCAAGAGGAATGAAGAACACTCAGGCAGAAGTTGTCATGAAGCAGACTAATTCTATTCCCTCTGTGAGTAATACACTCAAGTTTGAAATGGATGCTGATGCCTTGCATTTTGGAGATTTGTGCCTACCTCCCAAATGAGATCATACTAGATTTAACAACAGCAGAAGTATATTTTCTTAAATGTTCAGCTATCACTGTAGTATTTAGGATCTTCTTACCAAAAAAAAAAAAAAAAAAAAAAAGTGGCTGTCTTTTAGTCACCACCTGAATTCTGTTAGCAATATTAAATTGAAACTGTCACTGATTTTTCCCAGTTACACAGTCTAATGACTGGAGTGGAAAAGCACCTAGGAGGCATCACAAGACTGAAGGCTAAAACAGATCAGAAAACTTATTTTCTATAATGCAAGCGCAACACTGGGATTTTGGCTTCACTTTCCAAATGTTTGATGTACACTAAAAACTTGCTCGAAGCCGGACATATGAGAGTAATAACGGTAATAACTAAAGTAAAATATCTTCTGCAAACGTTTGGGACAAAGCTTTGCACTGACTCTCAGAGCCGGCCTACCAAGGGTACAGCGGGGTGAACACGTCTTACGGCAAGCCTTGGTTTGACATTTTCAGTTCATTGCGGGATCCGAGTGCAGGCTGCAGAGCAAAACCCGAAATGAGTTCCCTGAACTGGGGAGGGCTGCATGACCCCAAACATGCCCTCCCGTTTTTTCAGCATGAGCCCTTGGCATGGCAGGAATTTGAGATCCCCCTTCCCTGCACCGGGCCCGCTCCCCATTGCTCCCCCAGTCCCTGCTCGGGAGTCGAGGCAGCACTCCCTCGGCTAATGACGGCGCCGGGAGTCTCTACCGAGTGCCGAGAAGCTGGAAGAGGCCAGGATGAATAAACGACTGAAATCCAAGGGAACACGAAACACCGCACTTTCATTGCTGACTGTAATAACTGTCATCGCTGTTATTGATAGGTGTCAGGGTGCCAGCTTGGCACAGCCCCTGTGCCGCCTGGCCAGAGCCACCGTGCACGCTGCCAAGTGCTGCCAGGCAGCGGCTGCCTCAGAGCCACGGCCACGCAGCTGAAAAGGCACAGCCGTTCCTTAAGTCTTCTGTATTTTCTCCTGCTGCTGCTGTGCCGTGCGAGTGGGCTCAGGGCAGGACCTGCACCGCCGCCGCTGCCTTCTCCTGCCCGCAGCCGTGGGGAGGAGGCCCTGCCCGATGGAGATAACCGGCACCAGTGTTCCCCTGCCAATAGTGGCTTTATTTTTTTAATCAGAGACAGTGAAGGCAATAAGCATGGCCACAGAAGTTGTAACTTCTGAGTATTGTTTTTAAAAAACATTCACAGCTCTGCTCACGATGCATTCTTGTACCCCCAGATCTTGAGCTGTACCAAAACAGGATTTTACTTTGCTTGTCACTTGATGCAAAAGAAATCTCCAGTTTAGAATGTTTTCACCATTTTTAGTTAGCAGAAGACAAAGGTAGGAGGCTTTAGCTGCTTTGAAAGGCAAAAAGCGAACCATAAAGCACAGTGCTACGCTTGCAAGGAGCGTGGGGAATGAAATTGTGCCACCTGATAGGAAATTATACACTCCTCCACCGTTTTCTTAGCGTTAGTCATAACATCAAGCAACATTTTTCCCAGATCTTATTAAATACGTCTCAATAGGTCCCCACAGCACGTTTGACAAGCATATTGGAAGATTAAATTTACAGGACTTCACTCTGCCCGTGCTTACATCTCTCTTACTCCACTCGTATCACTGGGTGCACCTCACCAGCTTGATAAGAGAAGAGTTGAGCCGTTGGTGTATTCCTCGGGCAGTTATTTCCTTAGGGGTCCGTAGTACACAGCAGGACAATAATTCTTTCAGCAGGTGCTGGTATAAGGTTAGATGTCCTGTGCAAATGTCCAATTGCACTGGGCTGCAAAGTCCTTGTACCAGAGGAACTGTAGTCCTTAACATCGCTTGAACCATTTGAACAAGTGTATGCTGAACCCCTGCAGTATGGTGGCCCTCGCTCTGACCCAGTAGCTTTGTCTCTGCTGAGCTAAAGAAGCAGAGCCAGCCCTGTTCCGTAGACTCAGTGGTTAAAATCCCAGTAGAGTGTTTCCAGTAAGGGCTGTCCCTGCACCTGCTCCCATCCCTAGACCATGTCGACTCCATTTATTTATACCACAGCTGCTTCCACTGGCCTCATCCCTCTGTAGCCAGGTGAGAGAGAACAGAACCAGACCCGGGTATTAACAGCTTTTGTTACCATCAGCAAAGCAAGCAAATGAGACATGTATTTAGCCAAATCATTCTTCCTATCTTAACGTCACCTGAGATTAATTCAAATAGAACAACCTCTCTTCTACTGAAGCTCCTAAAGATGAAAAATACCTAATTTGTTCCTGCTCTGTTGTCTGTGAAGGAAGGAGAAAACTGCAGAGAGTTAAATGCAATGAGAGGAGTGAGCCCATTGTTATGATATATGAGATCGGCGATATGTTTATAAACAGGCTAAAATAACTAATGCATTATAGAAACAGGATGTAATCTGAAACTGAAATAAGTTGACTTGTTTGTTTGATTGTCTTTACTCTTTGAAGAGAGTACTGCTTTTTATTTTTTTGAGTGTTTTTCCATTTACCTTGATTTGTTTTTGTTTTACAAATTCAGTTCTTGAGAGTTTGAAAACCGTGGGAAACCTGTTAAATGCTGAAATAGCAAAGGCCCTGCTTAACCACCCAGCAGGCTGGATGAGGAGGAGGAAAGGAAAGGATTCCTAGGTAGATTATCATCTATCTTTTAGGAATCTAGTTAATTTCAACAAATAACAGACAGTAGAAAGAAAATAAGACTTCATGAAGACTTTCCAGTTAAGAGATCATAATGCACATGCTCAGAGGTATCCAGATAGTCTTCCAGGGAGAAACTGGAGATGACCAGCACTGAAATTTTAATGTCCAATGGGACATTCCAGGGCCAACAAATCCCTTTTTAAGCTACTTTTTACACACTGTAAAGCAACTAATAAGGTGACAGGCTGAAGCAACAAGAATTCTTTGCAAATCAACTTTAAGACTCACGTTATACTTCTGCATCCATGCTATTTGTTCAGTCACATCACAGCACAATTATGCCAAGAACAGAAGAGGACCAGGCTTAGCCGCCTTGTGCATTTTGAATTTTCCCTAGGAAAAATAAAGGTCAAATTGAGCTTGTGGGCTTAAAAATGTCAGAAGGAACCACATCTATATAAAGTTACCAGGAATACATTTAAGCTGGGAATTAGATGATTTCTAACCATGAGAAATGTGATGTTATGGAACAGCCTCCAAAGAGAAGGAGACAGGGTAAAAAGCCAAATTGCCTTACGGTGGTGTTTGGCTGGTTTGTGAAAGGGATGACGTGTCAGGGTTGCCTGTCAAGAGCAGGGACAGGACTTTCAGGAATTCAGGAGATTCCTACAGTAAGTGGATTATTGTCTTTCTGTCTCCCAGCCAGCTCTCTAGTCTGCTATCACCATATGACAACGACTGCTAGAAATAGTCTGCTTCCTTTGGTGAGCAGGGAGGTGGAAGAGAGGCCAAGAGGGAGGACTTCGGATGCTGGCCAGGTCCAGAAGACCCCACTGGACTCTGCTGTGAGAAACAGTGTAAGGTTTTGCATGGGCTGAAGTGCCCAATGTAAGTTTTAATTTCAGTTTTAGTTAGTGGGCTGGCTGAAGATGTTTTGATGTTTGACATGTAATAATACCATGCTGCTAAGACAGCTGAAGCTGTGACCGTTGCTAGCAGTACGTGAGAACCTAAGCAAGGTTGTCCGCTGTTCTGCACTTGTTTTGGCATGTAGGTGCTCCTGCTGGGACACTTGACTAAGTAGCATCAGGATGTTGCTGGGGCTCAGAAGTGCATGCACTGACTCTAATGTCTGCACTCTCACAAGGTGCCCGCACCCCCTCACTGCTCTCCCAGCCTTCTGCTGCATGTTACTGCCTGGCCTCACAGCAGAGACCACAAAAGTAGAGCTGTGCCCACCCACACCTCTGCTGCTGCAGTTGCAACCCGGTGGTTTTAGCTGAAGCATACTTTCAGCTGAATAGCTAAAGCACAGTGTGTTGGGACAGCGAAGGTGATGTCTGGAGCCACAGCGCTGTCCTGCTCCCCTTATGGGGTCACCCACATTTGGGGGACAGATGGCCAGGATCAGCCATATCTTCAACCGCTTCAGAGAGATACGCGACTGCTCATCCCTCACAGCAACACTCAGCTCTGCACCGACTTCAGCTGCAGGACGGTGCTAGGGAGGAAATGAGAAAACGCCAAGCCCCTGCTTAATTTGGCCATATAACCCTTTGAGACACATGGAAAGGTTTGTAAAGCTGTCAGTGTCACATCTCATGTTCCAATAAACAGACTTTTCTTACTGTAGGCCTGATAATTTCAGCATTTTTCATGCTGAATAGCCCCTTAAGGTCAGTTCTTGACCCTCTTACTGTCTCTGAATATTACTTTTCTGCAGAAGCAGCTCTACTGTGTCACTGAGCCTGTTTCTGCCCCATGTTGAGAGACCTAGAGAACGCCTACATACTAATGTCCTACTCAAAGGCAAGTGTCAGAATCAATCTCTGAAATTTAATCTGTTTGACTAAAGACCAAAATCTGCCAAAGTAAATGGAGCTGTACCAGTTTGCCTCAGAGAGAACTGAACCAACTGAACCTCTGAACCACAATAAAATTAATCTCTGTTAGAGTCTATGCTAAAAGCAGCAGCAAGAGATATCACTGTCTGAAATATGTTTCAAATACTGTGAAATACTTCAGAATCAAATACTAAGCAGTCTACTAACCTGGAATACACTGACATTGCTTGAGAGTCTGGTTTATCTGCTAGGCGTAGTGGATTGCAAAAGCCTGGATTACCTCATAAACCATCTCTGCTGGCTAGAGAGGTATTTGACCATGAAAGCAGTGATTAAACACGAGTTAAATAGTATAAATATGAATTTGTCAGGCCAGAAGTACTAACATATCCACCTTCCTTAATACAAATTAAGGGCCTTAATTTCCCTGATTCCCAAAGAAGTTAGCATAATGACTACAGTCCAAGATTACGTCCTGGGACTCTCAGTTATCAAAGATGATGTGAACGGACCGGTGATCCTGATAGTTTGAGCCTGCCTAATTTATAAGCCTAATTTACAAGCTTGGTTTCTGTTCATGAGGGTGTGTTTAGAAGATGTGGATGCTAAACTGTCTTCTCTCCTCTCCTACATCTTTAATTCATTATCAAGTTTGAACACTTTAACACTTAAGTTAGGAAAAGATAATGACAAAACTGAATGTGCAGCCAAGTTAGGAAAAGATAATGACAAAACTGAATGTGCAGCCTCAATTATAGTTTGGTATGGATCATATTCTACACATACACTTTTCCAAAGGCATGTTTTATTCTCTAGTTCTGTAACTCACAGTGTTTAGAGCTAGAGAGTTTCTTTAGCATTACCCAGTTAGGCTTTAAGTCTAATGATGCCCCAGCTATGGATATTTGCCATAACATCCCACACTCCCATTCCAGCTCTTTTTAATTAGAAACGGATTATTTCTTCCAGTGGAGCTACTGAGAGAAATCTGTTTTCACTTGGCACTTAGGCCAGAAATGTTATTGCCACTCCTGCATAATTGTCAGCTAGCCTTTATTAGTTTGTATCGATCTGACACAATCCACATTTTTGGATGCTTTCTAAATCTCTCTGTTTGAATTCAGCCTAAAATGAAGTAGATTCTCCCCCATCTTTTTTTTTCCTCCAAAAAGTCCCTGCTTTATGCCCTGAACCAAATAAAAATAGCTTCAGCTCTTTTACAGTTCAGATTTCTCTCTGTGACAGACTTAATATTAGTTCACTGCTACACACCTCCAGGGCCAGGCCCCTGCAGCACAGCTGAACAGAATAATAAGTACTGTGGGACAAAAAAAAAATCATAGTACAGCTACAACTGCTCATTACAAATTTATCTCTGGTGCTGCTTATCTCCTGGTCCCAGCCTTCTGTCCCGTCCCAGCCAAACCATCTGCATGCATAGCAACAGCAATCACCCAAAATACTTGGCTACCGTGCTGCTGTGATGAGGGCTGAACTGCACACTCCTATACCATGCCTCAGAAGTTAGGGGCTAGCTTGCTTTATAGGCTGCTTGCTTTCTTCCCCATTTGTCTTCAAGGGGATAAATATGCAACTGGTTAACTGCAGGACAGATAGATGTTATGGTTTGTTATCAAAGTCCCTTAGGCTTTTGACTAGTGCTGTTTTACTAGCCCTTTCAGAAGTGTCAGTGACGTACATTGAATCTGCAGGCGCAGCACAAGGCTGGAAATCAGGAGACGTCAGCTTTGCCAGGGGTCTGCTGCATGACCTTGGGTAGCTTCTTCAGCAGGTTCAACTTTCATTTCTACTTCTGCCCTTTTCTGTTGACTCTGGTTTTGATGAGATTATAATCTGGGACAGAGATAGCCTCTTACTATCCTTATAAATGGCATCAAGTACAACATGATGGGCACTTTTTTGTGTTTCTGGATGCTAAGGTAATATAAATAAGAAGCAATTGAATTAATCTCCTGTCCTATCAGTAGCATTAGCTCACTTAAATCAAGAAATGGTTGGTAGCCAAATGATGTTGAGGTGTGTGGTATCCAGCCTAAGCTTATTAGCATCAGATTAGCCTAAACCGCATAGAATCATCTGAACTCAAAGTACTTTTAACATCTGGGGACTTGAGCCAACAGTACTGGAAACCAGTTAGTGCTTCTCAGGAGACCTTCGACGCTGTGCAGTGGCTAGCTCTCTCAAGAAATGTTACTGGAAAAGAAGAAAAAGATTTATGGGCTACTAGGAGAGAGGAATATATTAGCTTTCTGGAGCCATTTCATAGCTCAGTATCTTACAGCCATCTGGACTTTGACAGTGATGGATCTAACATGACTATGCTGCCTTGCACTGCATTTCCTTTTTCAATTTCTCACAGAGATGACGGATTGCCAGGCCAATCTCTAAGGCATGCTGGCTTCTTTGGCTGACCCAGAAAACAAGGGCACTGCATAAATGCTTGGCCACATTGGCTTTTATGGAAAGCACCTCATCAGTTGTCTCTCTTAACACCCCGAGCCCCAAATGCCGAGGCCATCCACTCTGTAGAGCTAAGTGGATAACCTCTGGCAGACCGAGGGCTATTCTTAAACCATTTCTAGCTGAAAGGCTTTTCCCAGCGTGTCAGAAAAGAAGCGGTACATGCTAATTTCTACCAGCAGGCTCCTGGTTTGGTTTTCAGACCTTGTGCATTTGCCCAGGGTTCACACACGCTGCATGATTTCATTTGGACTTAGTTTCGTGCGTGCATGAGGTTGACAATTGCGTTATGGCTTGCCTTCTCCCCCTTGCCGAAAACCTACTTGTTTTCTTCCTTACTTGTTTCTGTTCAATCTAAACTTCCATTGCTAATCGCAAGGGCACAATTTGCATTATATTTGGGTTCATTTAGTTATAAGCTTAACCTTGATTTGTCCATTCAGCAGCTTGTCCCAGATTGTATGCATTTATGAAGGAGGCCAAAGACCACTGGCGTACCACCGTCAATGCCCGAATTACCTAAAAAAAAAATCTTTTTCTTTTTACAAAGAAAATCTAAGTGCTAACATTTAAGGATATGTATTGCCAATTATTAAGTGTAACAGTCCATTCCTTCTACAGGAAGACCATTCACAGTCCACGAGTCCAATGACAGAAATGTTTTATGGAGCTGTTCCCCAGTAAAACTGGCTCAAAAAGCCTCCATACCAGTCTCCTGCCATCGGCAGGTTCCCCAGCCTGCGTAAGGCTGATTTGCTCATTTTATGCGAGTTCTCCCCCCGGCCTCTCACACCCTGTTTCTGTGCTGGTGCATGAAGGCAGAGCAATAAGGCAGTGCTCCCTGGCTGTTTCTCCCAGGCTAATGGTAGAGAGCTGCTGGAGCACAGCTGTAAGAGTGGACCTGGGACTTTACTCTCTGGGCTGGGGAGTTGGCAGATGCTCCAGCCAAGCTTTAATCCAAAAGCAGCTAGGTACATAGTTCACTGAAAGAAAGTTATTCTGAGAAAAAGCATCAGAGGTGGCACTGAAGTGAGGGTCCTTACTCACTTTTAAGTTTCGCATTTGCCCAGGGGCATTTTGTGTCAGAGAAGCACAATTCTTCATAAAAGCAACAAAATACATAGGAGGTATTTTCAGCTATTACAGCTTTGCCATTGCAAAGGTGATTTAGCAACATGCATGGGAAGTTCTGAGCAAAAATTTTGTGTTGATGTCTCTCTGCCTTCTTTTGCTGCTTTATTTGCAGCTTAACCACTGAACTGCAAGGGCGCTTTGGTTTTTCTGCCTGTGAAATGAGGTTAAAGACTCTGCTTTCTAGCCGAGTCTTTTTTCTGTGCATGTTTTCTCCACATATTGTTATGCAAAAATATTGGCATAATTTGCCTCATGTATGTAATAAACCGAAAAGGTTGGTAGGACACAGTGCAAGAGTACATAGTTGCTTGGTGTATTTTAACTTGACAGTATCAAGAACTGACTCCAGGGGCCATTAGCTACCATCAACCTGAGACAAAAAATGGTGCTAATGCATACTTCCGTCCCTGAACTATGCCGTGCTCGGTAGCAAAAACATAAGCACTGCACGTTCAAGGCAACCAAAGCTGAGGCAGAAGTTTGCCAAATGAAACCGCAGGGTGCAGCAGGAAATGGAAATTGGCGGCGAGCTAGGAGCAGAGACAGACACCAAAAATGAGGGGAGAAAAATAAAAGCAGTTTCCTGGCAACAGCTGGATGTAGTGGTCTGAGAGCACTGCAAGTGTAATTGCTTATGTGCCATTTGGACCACCCCACCTCTGTTGAAAGAGGTCCTGTGTACGCTGTAAACACATTATCCTAGAGCATGTGCTGGGTCATGTCTTAGGCCAATGGCAAAAAAGCCATCTGCCAAATGTCTTTCTGTTTGGCAAAGGAGAGGTTTGTTTTTGCTTCAGGTGGTAATATGTTGCCCACAATATTATTTTGCAATAATTAGGAATCCAGAAACAGCAGCTGAGATGGAGCCCTATTGTGCTAGCTGTTTTCTAAAGCATAAAGCAAGAGAAAGTCGCCCTTTTGATGACTTTACATCAGTAAGTGCATCCTTGTGTTTTCAAAAGAGAAAGTCAAAGTAAGAGAAATTCAGGCTGGATTTGAAAACGAACACCTTCCACTGGGTAGGAAACCATCTAACCCACTTGTTCAGAAGTACCCAGGAGAGGAGAAGCAGTTAGAAACTGAAGACAGTCCCAGTGCAGTTCTTAACCCAAGATCTTATTTCCTCACTTGCTTTGATAAACCTCTAACTTAATTTGTACAAAGGAAATCCTTTACTGCCTCATCTCTATGTACAAGGTTGTATACAATCACATGCTTTCTGCTATGCCTTCTGCTTGCTGTCAGGAGCAGAGCTGGCACCTTGCTCCAGATTTCTATCCCTTGTGGGCATCACGGCATATGAAGTGCAGCTTGGGGAATGAGCATACAAAATGCAAACTCTGTTTCAAGCTACTGTCCTGTAATTTAACTTGAATCATGTATCTGGAACTTCAGATAAATTTTCCAATTTGGGGGGGGGGGGGGGGGGAAGGGGGGAACCAGACAGCCAGCAAAATCCACTTTGCAAATCCTGTCCAAAGTTACAGTGCACCATGGTAGCACTTGCATTGTACTAGGCTTCTTGTTTTGCCTCTGCATAGTCATCCTTATTTTTCCCTACTCACTATCTGAAATATACTTTTGAATCAATGCTTCTTACTCCAGCTCACCCACGAGTATAAGAATTGCATATCACAACAAACCAAAGGTACATATAATCTAGCGTGCTCTCTCCAGTGATGGCCAATATCAGGCATCTGTGGCTGCATGCCAGAAGAGGGACAACAGATAGTGATATTCATATACTCTCCGAGTCTTCAAAGATTTCTGGATTAAAATCCCCCTGCCAGATATATAGGGTCTTTGTACACCATAGCCCACACTCATACCTGGTACTAAGAGAATTGCAAAATAGAGGCAGAGCTTAATTTCACAGCTTCTATTTGTGGGGAGGAGGTATTAATAATTTTTGTGACAAACCTTATCAGAAATAATATGGTTGTAAATTTTCCAGTGGGTTGATATTAAATGTGCTGTTTACTGGTTTGCCCATCACCGTTGATTGCAGTTGACAGAATTTTGATCCGTACTTTACAGTGACTCTAATGAATACCTACCACACTCCAGGATTCAGCTGTTTCTTCTGTATTTTTTAGCTTACACAAATGCTGAACTCTGGACAGTTTACTTCTAAACCCATGTTTTCATTAGTCATCTGTTAGGGATAACAATCTCACACGACTGTTTCTACTTCTCAAAGTAGATGCCAGAATTATTGATAATTTTATAATTCTTTGATTTAAAGTTTTTGCCTTTCAAAGCTTTACATTCTTCTGAGTCTTTGAATGGTTAAGGATGATCTACATTTGAAAGCTGAGTTAGAATAACATAAGATATAAATATAAAACACAAGAGCTATTCCTAAAGTAATCCACGTGTACAAAACTGTATTGCAGAATAAGAGTATCTTATTCTAGTACAATTAGGAAGCAGGTTGAACTAAATCAAACTGGAGTCAAGAGTGAAAATTATGAAATAGGAGTGGTGTACATGATGTGAGTTATTCAGGAATTTCTGAACAGCAATTCCAAACTAATTCCATGCCTCTATCTCACGTCCAAATGAGCTCACTCACCAGGGGCCGAGTAACACAGCTGATTTACCCATCTGAGCAGTAGAGCACCATATAAACACAGCAGTGTTGCTTTTTGTATCAAAGCAATCTCATTTAAAGCTCAGGTATTTCTATACAGTACTTCATGAAGGTATATGGTTCATGGAATATGAGCAAACTCAAATATAAGCATCAATGCAGTTAAAAGCCTTACAGTCATCTCAGCTGGAAGGTTATTTTAGCCATGGGTGAGGCATGGTAACCGGCTTTACTCACACTTCTAATCTGTTACAGGGCTAAATTAGACAGGTAAGTATAACCACCATCACTCCAAAGAACAGCTGTTTTGCTGCTCTTTGTGGACCACCCTACATAAGGTCCCAGATGTCAAGCATCCTGGATCCTAAGACCAGATTTTTCTCACGTGGCTTTCGCAAATTATCTTCTGTCACAATCAGTGGTCAATGGTGTGAATCCATTTTATTTTGCATTGCAACAGATTAAGATTGCACACACACAGAGTCAGTTAACTGCCTGAGAGGGACCTACAGCAGGATAATGAATTGCTAAATTACCATGAAGAACTCCCTAGTGCTTAATAATCCAAGCATATGTATTCTATGGATCCAAATACTTGGCACAGGTTTGTATCAGAAATGACCAACTTAAATGGCTTCTGAAGAAAAGTGTTTCTAGATGTTTTTTTGAGGGGAATTTTGAATACCTGCTGATTTCTGGTGCTAATTTTTCTGCTCAAATCTTCCTAATTAGCAGTTAGTTGCAAAATATCAAACAGGGTGATAGAATTATTTAGTGCTTAGATTCTGAGTACTAACTAAACAACACTAGGATATGATCTTCTGATTTGTTTTGAATTATAAACCCATAAACCTTTCTTGCAACCATAATTTTCTGTTTAATATTCATTGTCCTGTCCTGATTGTTCCATCAACGCAGACACTCTACCAATTTATTTATTTTTAGAAATAATGAAGTGATGATTGAAGTTCCTTTCACCACTGTATGAGACTCACTGTGGTACAAAGGAAGAAGAGGAGGACTATGGGGGTGGGCGGGGGTGGTTGTGTTAGCCAGGCCCTAGAAGAACCAAACATTTTCGTGGCCAGTTCTCAGAGGTTACTGAATGGTACCCGTCTCAGATTTGCTTCTGTGAACTTAGCCCTGTGAAGCCAAGAAGTTGTAACCCACAATCAATAGTGGAAGGAAGATAGGAAACAGAAAATATATCCTGTCTAAATTTTAATATCAGTAACAGTCCTGCAGATGAACAAAATGGGCTGTGAGAGTCCTAACACATCATCTCCAATCAATGCTACCTCCACTGATTTCTGCAATTAGCAGACCAATGTAATTTTGCACCTGAGCTGACTGAAGTTTGGAACATCAACTAGTGTTCCGAAGTGTGAAAAAATGCTATAATAATCAAGAGTTAGTGCTAGCAATAATTTGTTCAATTTCAAAAGCTTAAAATTATTTGAGTCCAGCTTTTCTCCAATTATTGGAAGGTTCAAACACAGCTTCAATTCCTGCTAAAAAGTTTGTTGACAGCTGCTCTCTAATTATGTTTCTTTTCTTTTGGAATTAACAGACTGTGGGCTTTGATGAATTGGTATGGATTAATCACACTTCATGTAAATCACATACAGCATAGAATTTCTACCTGATAATAAATTAGACCAAGGTTGCCATCAATAAATAAATACTTGTATCATCATCCAAACTTCACAACAACAAATAAGTACTCTGTACGTTACAATGAAATAACTTTGGAAAAAAACTCATTTATAGAAGTGCTAATTCAGAAATTATCCTTTTATTAAGCTTCATTATTAGCACAGAAAGGGGTTTTCTAGTGGAAAAAATGCCTAGGCTGTAACATTATATATGAAAATATATGGCAAATAAAGACTCACAATAGTCTATATTATTAGGGCAGTTTCTGTTTAGCAATGATGGCAGCTCGATTTTGCTGCTGATACCACTGGCAAGGTAGTATTTGACCATACTAGGATAATGGTGAAGCCCATGTCTCATCAGAGACAGAGAACTAGAAGGCTGAAGAGTACCTTACTGAGAGTAAAGGACCTTACAGAAAAAACTAATTTTCCTCAGATTCACAATTAATTCAATAGATTCTTGGTAAACAGACTGCTGACTGCTTACACATACCATTCAAAAGCCTTTAACAGGCACCCAGAAACAAAGGTAAAGTTCATTCAACAAAGCAAAACAAAATTTCTGGCCAAGCAGCTTGCCTTTCTTGTGCTTTGGTGCTTGTGATGCTATAGGACAAACACCTCTGAAACACAGTAGCTAATACAGCTTTGAAAACCCCTTTCCTCAAATCATGACAAAAAAGAAAGAGCAAATTTACAATGGTGTTAGACAGACAGACTAGGAATTTAGCATCCCAAAACACATAAAGAAACATTGGGTTGGGCTCATGAAGCACGCTGCGTGACTTGCTGTCATACATAACATACCCAGCCCCGTCTCCTCCACGGTCACAGCACTTCGCAAAGGCTCAGGCAAAACAGTCCAGGCAAGGTGCAAAATACTGCTTCAATAGGAACTACAGACAATCCACTTGTACAAAAGATGGACAACAGGTAGATGTATTTTCAGACTTCCATGTGCTGGCCAAAAGCATAAAGGTCTGTATTCTTGCAAAACAAAACTGTTCAGTTGATGGACAGTAATGCTGCCATTGGAGCTTTTCCTCTAGGTATATATCCCCTCACTGACTTCCCTAGGCCCTTGCAAAGTGGTGTTTTCCTCTCCAAGTCCCACATTCTCTTGCAGAAGGAGAGGACATTTCTTACAAACCTTGTAATTGAGACGACAAAAAAGCACTATGAAATTTTCTCCCTGATTGTAGATGACTGATGCACGTTTCCAAGTACTGTCTGTTCTCTATTATCTGAACCTATAAATCAGCTGCAGAGATAACCCAGCAAACCCACCTGAAGGGTTTGTGACAATAAATTTGCTCAGTTGCATCATTATAGAACATTCACCAAACCGAAGTGTCCCATTTCCAGCAATGTAAGAGCAGAGTCACACTAGACACACACATAACCGTATTGACAATAATTAGAGTACAATTACTCTTTTGGCTTTTAAAATGACATACAGTTTTCAGCAAGTGAAAAAATACTAGAGACCTAGTCCAGTCTGGCATCTACCGACTTAAAAGTCATCTCAGCATTGTGACCTACCAAAAGAAAGGTCCAATTTATTCATGACAAAATACACAGCATCATTCAGACCTAATTTTCCCACTTAGTAAAGTCTCTTCCACCTATTGACATGGAATGTATATTAAAAACCAACCAAAGTGCCCTGACATGTATTCAAAAGCACTGGGTACATAAAATAACAATAATAATAATAACGATAATGATGTCATATCGGTAAGTGCCTCACAAACAACATCCCTGGTCTTGCACAGCATTTTTTGAGTAGAGTTTATACACCTGTAACTTCCTAAGTATTTCTATATCTATGATTGCATGTGTTTCAGGGCTTGGCAAGCTCTGTAGAGCTTATGAGCTCCCAATCTTGTTAGCAAGGAAAACGGTTGACTATATGCTGAATTTTGGACTTGAGCGATTTTGTTGATGCCTGGAGATGACCCACTGTTCCCTCTCCCGCTGCTCTGTCTCACCTAACTCATGCTCCCATCTCCCCACTTTCTCCTTTCCAACTTCCTCCTCTTAAAGCTCTGCCTTGTGCATTTGAAGCTGGTTCTTTTTTGATCTCTGACATCTTTGTTGATCTTCAAGGCAGATAACCCTCTTCTCCACTGATCCTTGAGCTCATAGTTTCAGGTGGACGGTCAGCTATTGGCCGCTACAGGGATTGCAAGAACTGTCAGTCAGGTAGCTATTGGCAGCAAGCAGGAGTTCTTTGGCTGCTGTGGCTTATGACTGCACAGAGAAAACCAAAAGGCAAGGCCAAGCAAAAATACCTTTGAAGATATCATGCATGTAAATAGCCAAAGGGTCTTGGGAAGCTGCTAGAGGGTGGCCAACTCTTTGCTACTGCAGTCAATCACACCAGGAAATCCAGTTCTGGTTCTGTCCTAAAAATAGTGCAAATTGTTGCTGTCATTCACCTTGGATGTCTGCTCCAAAACCGAGCTGCCCTAACATTAGAAGGCGGCTTCTGACTTTAAGTGTAGCCAATTTTTGTTGTTGTGACAGTATCATCTTTCATATACAGTAGTTGTTCTTCCACCGCAGCAGTCACACAGATCTCCTTTCAGCCATAGGGACAGATCTATACATCATTTCCAACAGAAGCTTAGGTCTTCTCTGACACTTTTTAGCCTCTTCATGTGTGCAGGTGAGTGTGTGTACATACATGTTTCCACAGTAACTGGTCTTTACTCTTTATAGAGCACTGCATACCATAAAGCTGAAAAATTATAGTTGAGTTTAAATTATATCATCTTATATTTTAAAGATGCACCATTTTTTTTAAAGCCACAGTGAAAATAATGTGATCGTTTCCTTTTCTTTATTACACTGTGGTTAGAAAAGCATCCTCGTGCAGAAAGAAAAACATTTCAGAGTAAATATAAAATCCATGAAGTGTAGAGTTTTTAGTGGAGAAAAAAAAATAATCAATATGACCTTTTTGACAGAATTCTATAGAAAGTCTTTATAGTAGGTGAATATAGCCTTCATCTAAGTACAAATTGGAGTTATCAAAAGTTACATTCCTGGCAGCTTGGAAGATACTTAAAAGGCACGTAGCTGTGATTCTCGGGGGACAGGCAGAGGAGCACAACGAGGCTGTGCAGCCTTTCCTCACAGCCTCTAAGATGAAAAGGCCAAGACCTTTGCTTTCCTAATAAAGTTCCTGGAGTGGAAATGGTGTAAATTCAAGCCACTGGGAAATCGAGGTCTAAAAAAACCCTCCTGCATCTGGGTCCCAGAATGTTTACTTCAGTTTCCTTTTCTTTCATCAAATTGCTGTCTCCTCTTAATTGGTGCCCAGCTCTTCACAGAATTAAAAACTACCAAAATCTCACAAAAAAAACCCCCCCAGTTCTAAGCTAGACTTACTAATGACTTGGAGGTTTCACATAGCATTTCATAAGTTCCTATAAATGTGTGGCATCATTACGTGCAGCAGTACAGGTCCGGGGAACCGGAGAACTAACAAAATCCTTAGCTCAGAAGAGCCGCTGTTAGGGAAGGCATTCAGCGGAGGGAAGGAGGATTGAGAAGAGAGAGGGAATGTACTAGTGCAGCTGAGGGCTTGCCAAATAAAGTGGATCATTTGGGGGTGGGGGTGGTGTTTCCAGTCCTTTTGTATTTATATTAGCTTGTTTTTCTTCCAAGGAAGCAATCTGCTATGTAATTAGAGGATTCTGGATGCTACTTATTATTCATTAGTCTCCTTCAGCTCATTGGACCACTATAGGTTTCTCCAAGTTTTCTCCACGCATTGGGCATTGACTTTATGGTAGTTCCAATTAAGTAGGCATAAAAAGGGACAGAAGTTATTTTTCTGTTATTTTTCTTCACCTTTTCTGCTAATGATATTCCCTAGTTACCCCTACCTCAATTTAACAACTTTGTCATTATCCTTGGTTTCTCCCTCTCCCTCACATCCTAGCCAACATATCTTGTCTCCTGGTCTTTCACGCTCTTGCTTTATTCCCTCTCTCCAGGGGCCAAAATGTTCGCCCTGTCATCGTCAAGATTTTCTTGTCTGAATACAGCCACCTCAATTCTTTGTTCCAGAAAATTGCAGGAATTCTTTGGTGAAACCATACTGTCCTACTGAGGATTTATAGTCAGGATGCTAAAGATGAGTGTCCTAAGCTGAAAGCGACATTGGCAGGGAAGTTTACTGAGGCGATTTGTGATGATTGGTCCACATGGGAAATTAGATAGTGCTAAGAACATTAAGCAAATATATAAGTCTATATACCAATGCTTAATTCTCTCTAATTTCAAGGAGGAAATCTTGAAAGCTGAGAGGTTGCCCTTTAATTCTGTGAGCAATATGCAGCGTGGGCTGTGCTTTGGGGATTAACATTCAGTCATCAGAACCCTGCTATTTTAGGTTTCCGAAGTCAGCAACGTTTGAGTTGCTTCACGTGAAGCTATGCACTGTACTTGGAGTCAGTAGAACGAACTGCACCTACTGCCTACTATGAAACACCTCTGCTCTTAAAGAAAAACTAAACAAACATGGGAGAGGGGCAGTCCTGCTCTTCACTGGGCAGAGCTCAGGCTGAGCTGGTGCAGGGGGACCAGCCCAGCCCTGCACAAGGGTGGGAAAGCTGCTGAGCTGAAGGGAAAGGGGGGGGGCACACGGTGCTCTGCTACAGACCGCCCACAGCACAAACCTGCGAAGCTGAAACGCAGTGGCACAAGAACACGAGTTATGAAAAACAACATGTCATCACTGTTTCCTTATCCTCTCCTCTGTTGGAAATCTTGGCTGAGGGGTTTTGTCAAGAGGATAACCTCCGAGTCTTTTATCTGTGTTTATTCAGCACACAGGACAAGATAACCCAGATCTCGGTGTTGTCTTTGGGCAAAAATACATCACGTCATAATGCTTACTAATGTGTGTTTTAAACCATGTGCTGTACAACGAATGAAGAAAGGAGCATCCAGATTTGATCTACTGTTAAACAACCACTCATTCAGGTTTTGATGACTCAACTCTCTACCATATGGGCGGCTTCTAGAATATTTTGCAGTCAGACACAGTATTTTCTTAAATGTGAGCTAAAATGAGCAAAAAGAAAATGGTCAAGTAGCCAAACTGAGGAAAAGGGCATGAGCTTCAAGTTCTGAATCAGAAATTCAACAGTCTTGAAGGTGAGAGGTATGACCCTATTTAAATGGGAAGGACAACTGTGAACAGGAGGAGGTCAAAAGAAGAGATGCCAGACTAAGTGCTGTACTTTTTATTGTCAAACCAGTTACCTCAGTCTTTTCAGTGGTTCTTGAAGTTGTTAAGGAAGCGTGTAAGTACTTTTCTTTCTTAAGCGTTGTGAATTTCACAACCTAAGGACTCCTCTAATTAATTCAAAACCTATCTTCAACCATTGCACTAGGATCTCATCCTTACACTTTCCAACTCTTCAGAGAAACCCTCAGATATACCACCTCTTCAGATTTATTTAATTATTTTTAGGGTTTTTTTAAACTAGTTTAACAAAGACAGTATTTTGGCTCAGGGTGGTATTAGCAAAGTGTCTTATGATGGTATCGCCAAGGGTTTAAGGTGGTGTGGGCCACCATCCCTCCACGAAATAATGGTTCATTTAAAATGAATCAATACAGAAGTTTATGTAAATACAGATATAAATTCTATATAAACTTTATATGCAGTTCAGAACTTATTTTCATACATTTATAACTGCTGTTTAGGCTAAAATGTAAAGAAAATTATGGTCAAGAAGTATTTTCCTATTCAATCAAAATGTAGGACAGCACAGTATTTTGGTCTCTCCCAGCCCAGATTAGCTGCTACAACTCTGCAACTAAGGACTCTTTTCAGAGAATCTCTATTGCATCCAATTTGCTAAAAGGACTTGAACCCTTTTTACAACAGCATTAGAAGAATGCCTAGGCACTATGCTGCCATCTGTCTTAAGGTAAATGAAGATCCTTCCTTCTCTCATTAAAAATCCCTCTACTGTCAGAAGTTAGTTAGTTATATGTGGTCCTAAAGAAAACTGCGTGGAGGCACTTGACCTCTGAAGAGCAGCTTAGGTGCTTGCAATACCATCCTGAAACGCGTCAATACAACTGCACGTTAAATGAACAACAAACATTCAGAAATAAAGTACATTTTAAGAAGCTTGGTTAATGAAACCACGCACTACCCAAACTGATGCTGTGTCTGAAGTCCTGACAGCTTTCTGGAATAAGTGCCCAAGCTCTGGCTGGTTCCCAAAAGACAAATGCCCTTGTACCTGGGGAGTACTCACAGTTTAGTTATGGCTGTTGCATTCAGAGAAGCTTAGGTTTGTTCCGTGAGCAAAGAATCAAAAGTTTAAACATGTCACGCAGTCATAAGATTTGCCGTCTTCACACAAGACATATATGCAATACCACATCCCCAAAGGACGTGGTTCATGTCTAGACTCACTGTATTTGGCTTTGCCACCTCTACAGCCTGACAGACTCCAAAAACACAATTATGGGGTTTTTTTCTCCATCATTAAAAATCTCATGTGTTCTAAGTATGACCTGTCTGTATTATTGCTATTTTGAAGCAAATATACTGTGTGCATTTGTTTACATGCCTACTTGAATATAGAAATCCTAGAATCCTGTTCCTGAAACAGTGCCTCTCTTCAATAAAAGCATCGTGCCTTAATTATTTCAACATCAGGAAACACTTCCCCCCCCCCCCCCCCCATTGTTTAAATGTGCCATATATCCTTTCATTATTTTCAATGAACATGACAGAAGAAAAGAGTATGCAAGGCAAAAACATGAAGTGTTTGCAACAGGTAATACTGCCAGTTCAATTCCCAAAGAAAAGTTGCAAAATGCCTTAGTAACCATCTCCACCAAGCACCATCCAAAATGGGAGCTATCAAAGTGGGGAAATTAAAGACCCTGAACAAAACCTACTGACCAGCCTGGATGCCAGGAGTTCTGCATTACAGAACTCTAAATTCTCGTGTTGGCATGGTGTGATGTAAATCATTAGCACAAATGTTAAGTCTGTGTTTTGACACAACTTTTTATTTATTTAGCATGTTATGTATTTCTATGATAGATTTCCTCAAACCATTACAGGAACAATCTATTAAAAAATTATCATAGGTATCACTTCAAGAGTAAAATATGTAATATCAGCTCTGTTGTTCTAGTTTGTAAGCAAATTCATA